>NC_069504.1:1024226704-1024582954 GCF_027579735.1 Bombina bombina
GACCAAACAATATTGGGCCATGTGGCGCTTCTGTCTTTTCTTGTCTTTGTAGATTGCTGCCTTGGATCCCGGCCTGGATCTCTACAGATAGCTGCCTTGATCTTCTCACCAGAGACTTTTTAGCTAAACTTTGTGACTTTTAATTTAACCATCACTGAGTTACTCACTCATGTTTGTTTTTTATATTGAGCTCTGATATATCATCGTTTACCATATACTATTATTGCACTATTGTATTACCATATTGCTTCTCACTTTGAGATATATTTCACTGAAGTATAGCTACTTTTTAATTATTTTTACCCTCTCTTTCTCTTTGAGGTATAGTTCTTTCTCTATGAGGTATAGTTTTTTCATCACTGAGGTTGTTATATTTCCACCCTGTGGATCCATAATTATATAGCTGTATATCACTAGATTTAGTGAGCAATTTGCTATAGGGCACCTCCCTTGTTGTTATACGTTTATATATAAATTCCTTCTGTGGCTCCTAAAAAGTTTGTGACCAGTCCCCTAAAGACCATTAAATACACAGCTAACTATCACCACTCCACTACATATATTAGACTGATGAGTTTAATATTGCTGCAAGCTTAGGTGGTCTGATAATGATGTCTGATGATGATGATTAATACTAAAATTACTAATAACTCGACTTGAGTTGATTTAATTATGCAGCGGGAAAAAAGCTAGAATTAAAGGTCACATTACTCCCTGACCAAAAATGGTCTAAATCCCGGGGGGGGGGGGGGGGCAGCATGATTCTGAGTGCCTAGGGCAGCACAAAACCTAAATACATCACTACCCAACCGGTTTGTTAAAGAGCGATAAACCTGACTGAATTATGAATATTTCACATTCCAATGTTCCTCACATATGTCTATACCTATATATCTATATGATTGGTTATAGATATAGATACTGTATTTAAAGATAAATGTAGGAATGTCTATATAAAAATACTCATATTTTTACATATTCCCCTATGTGAAGAACATTGGAAAAACATTGGAATGTGAAATATTTACAGTAAATATACAGTTAAACACTTTATTAAATATGAATATTGCATGAATATGATTTTTCATGTTTTTAGCTACTTGAGTGTAAAGGACTCCAATGCACTTTTATATACAGGGAGTGCAGAATTATTAGGCAAATGAGTATTTTGACCACATCATCCTCTTTATGCATGTTGTCTTACTCCAAGCTGTATAGGCTCGAAAGCCTACTACCAATTAAGCATATTAGGTGATGTGCATCTCTGTAATGAGAAGGGGTGTGGTCTAATGACATCAACACCCTATATCAGGTGTGCATAATTATTAGGCAACTTCCTTTCCTTTGGCAAAATGGGTCAAAAGAAGGACTTGACAGGCTCAGAAAAGTCAAAAATAGTGAGATATCTTGCAGAGGGATGCAGCACTCTTAAAATTGCAAATCTTCTGAAGCGTGATCATCGAACAATCAAGCGTTTCATTCAAAATAGTCAACAGGGTCGAATGAAGCGTGTGGAAAAACCAAGGCGCAAAATAACTGCCCATGAACTGAGAAAAGTCAAGCGTGCAGCTGCCAAGATGCCACTTGCCACCAGTTTGGCCATATTTCAGAGCTGCAACATCACTGGAGTGCCCAAAAGCACAAGGTGTGCAATACTCAGAGACATGGCCAAGGTAAGAAAGGCTAAAAGACGACCACCACTGAACAAGACACACACGCTGAAACGTCAAGACTGGGCCAAGAAATATCTCAAGACTGATTTTTCTAAGGTTTTATGGACTGATGAAATCAGAGTGAGTCTTGATGGGCCAGATGGATGGGCCCGTGGCTGGATTGGTAAAGGGCAGAGAGCTCCAGTCCGACTCAGACGCCAGCAAGGTGGAGGTGGAGTACTGGTTTGGGCTGGTATCATCAAAGATGAGCTTGTGGGGCCTTTTCGGGTTGAGGATGGAGTCAAGCTCAACTCCCAGTCCTACTGCCAGTTTCTGGAAGACACCTTCTTCAAGCAGTGGTACAGGAAGAAGTCTGCATCCTTCAAGAAAAACATGATTTTCATGCAGGACAATGCTCCATCACACGCGTCCAAGTACTCCACAGCGTGGCTGGCAAGAAAGGCTATAAAAGAAGAAAATCTAATGACATGGCCTCCTTGTTCACCTGATCTGAACCCCATTGAGAACCTGTGGTCCATCATCAAATGTGAGATTTACAAGGAGGGAAAACAGTACACCTCTCTGAACAGTGTCTGGGAGGCTGTGGTTGCTGCTGCACGCAATGTTGATGGTGAACAGATCAAAACACTGACAGAATCCATGGATGGCAGGCGTTTGAGTGTCCTTGCAAAGAAAGGTGGCTATATTGGTCACTGATTTGTTTTTGTTTTGTTTTTGAATGTCAGAAATGTATATTTGTGAATGTTGAGATGTTATATTGGTTTCACTGGTAAAAATAAATAATTGAAATGGGTATATATTTGTTTTTTGTTAAGTTGCCTAATAA
This sequence comes from Bombina bombina, assembly GCF_027579735.1. Classification (NCBI taxonomy): domain Eukaryota; kingdom Metazoa; phylum Chordata; class Amphibia; order Anura; family Bombinatoridae; genus Bombina; species Bombina bombina. Next base: position 1,024,229,204 of record NC_069504.1, read on the forward strand.
TTATGCACAGTAATAGTCACCTGCACACACAGATATCCCCCTAAAATAGCTATAACTAAAAACAAACTGAAAACTACTTCCAAAACTATTCAGCTTTGATATTAATGAGTTTTTTGGGTTCATTGAGAACATGGTTGTTGTTCAATAATAAAATTAATCCTCAAAAATACAACTTGCCTAATAATTCTGCACTCCCTGTATGTCTATATAAGTGTAAATCAATAATGAAAGAAGATGTAGGCAACCAGCTCCGTTCACAGTACACTTAAGCTGGGGGTGAAGACCGTGATCAGAGAGGGGAGCGCGTACAGGCTTCTGTAGTTTTCCACAAACCAATGCCAAGATTCAAACGTGCAGCCGCAATGCCGCAGGCACAATCCCCACATACACCAGGATAATTACTCACCACCCTCGGTAGTTGGAATCCCTGCATGACCGGACACAGCACTTCTATGGCAGGCTTCAGTATGCGCTCCTCCACTCTCCTGCACGGGGCTCCATTTCACTTCCGGGTACACGTGATGCACACTCCTCCAGCTGATAGCTAATGATGATGCTCCTGGAAACGTCACAGGAGGGGAATCCAAATACAGGAACTTGAAGGTGCCGTACTTGAGAAGGGAAAGCGGTAAACTTCTTGAGTAAGAAAGCAAGATGAATAAAAACGATCCTTTATTGAAGTCACATTAAAAATTTTTTAAGTGGGTATGCAAAAGCCAGAAAAAATGCCTTACATGTTTCGGCATAAGCCTTACTCATAAGCGTGATTCACACTAAAACAAGGGTAAAATAAATAGGGCTTGCCCCTCACTAATAGGTTAATAGGAAACATGTGACTGGCAATACCTGATACCTGAATTAAGGTGGAATATCTATATAAGTGTACATATGTATTTATGTGTTAATATGTGTCTGTAAATACATATATACACATTAGTGATGTCGCGAATAGTTCTCCGGCGAATAGTTCCTGGCGAACATAGCATGTTTGCATTCGCCTCGGCGGGCGAACATATGCAATGTTCGATCCGCCCCCTATTCGTTATCATTGAGTAAACTTTGACCCTGTACCTCACAGTCAGAAGACATATTACAGCCAATCAGCAGCAGACCCTCCCTCCCAGACCCTCCCACCTCCTGGACAGCATCCATTTTAGATTCATTTGGAAGCTACATTCTTAGTGAGAGGAGGGACAGTGTAGCTGCTGCTGATTTAATAGGGAAATCGATAGCTAGGCTAGTGTATTCAGTGTCCACTACAGTCCTGAAGGACTCATCTGATCTCTGCTGTAAGGACAGCATCCCAAAAAGCCCTTTTTAGGGCTAGAACATCAGTCTGCTTTTTTTTTTTTCCCTGTGTAATCTAATTGCATTTGCCTGCCTGCCAGTGTGTGTGTCAGGCTCACAGCGTATACTGTGCCCACTTGCCCAGTGCCACCACTCATATCTGGTGTAACAGTAGTGTACATTTAAAAACAACAACACTTTTTTGACTGTGAAATAATAGCAGACAGCTGCCAGTACCCAAGATGGCTGCAAATAAGGCAGATGGGGAGGGTTAGAGAGCTGTTTTGGGGGGGGATCAGGGAGGTTGGGGGCTAAGGGGGGATGCTACACCACAGCATATGCTAAAAAATATTTAAAAAAAAAAAAAAAACTTTTATTTTAGTACTGGCAGACTTTCTGCCAGTACTTAAGATGGCGGGGACAATTGTGGGGTGGGGGAGGGAAGAGAGCTGTTTGGGAGGGATCAGGGGGTCTGATGTGTCAGGTGGGAGGCTGATCTCTACACTAAAGCTAAAATTAACCCTGCAAGCTCCCTACATACTACCTAATTAACCCCTTTACTGCTAGCCATAATACACGTGTGATGCGCAGCAGCATTTAGCGGCCTTCTAATTACCAGAATGCAACGCCAAAGTCATATATGTCTGCTATTTCTGAACAAAGGGGATCCCAGAAAAGCATTTACAACCATTTGTGCCATAATTGCACAAGCTGTTTGTAAATAATTTCAGTGAGAAACCTAAAATTGCGAAAAAATTTAAGTTTTTTTTAAATTTGATCGCATTTGGCGGTGAAATGGTGGCATGAAATATACTAAAATGGGCCTAGATCAATACTTTGGGTTGTCTACTACACTACACTTAAACTAAAATTAACTCTACAAGCTGCCTACATGCTCCCTAATTAACCCCTTCACTGCTGGGCATAAAACACGTGTGGTGCGCAGTGGCATTTAGCAGCCTTCTAATTACCAAAAAGCAACGCCAAAGCCATATAAGTCTGCTATTTCTGAACAAAGGGGATCCCAGAGAAGCATTTACATCCATTTATGCCATATTTGCATAAGTTGTTTGTAAATAATTTCTGTGAGAAACCTAAAGTTTGTGAAAAGTGAACAATTTCTTTTTATTTGATCGCATTTGGCGGTGAAATGGTGGCATGAAATATACCAAAATGGGCCTAGATCAATACTTTGGGTTGTCTACTACACTACACTTAAGCTAAAATTAACTCTACAAGCTGCCTACATGCTCCCTAATTAACCCCATTCACTGCTGGGCATAAAACACGTGTGGTGCGCAGTGGCATTTAGCAGCCTTCTAATTACCAAAAAACAACGCCAAAGCCATATAAGTCTGCTATAATGGCATGTCTGGCACACAGTGTTGGGGCAAGGGTCCATCTGACGACTGATACCTGGTCTGCAAAGCATGGTCAGGGCAGGTATATCACCTACACTGCGCACTGTGAAGCGGGCGTAACCCTTACATGTAACCCTTACACTACCTGATCGATACAACATCATACCTGATGTTTTAAAGCACGTTATTCCAAACAATTTAGGAATGATAGGTGATTTATGCCCTTTATGGATTAAAACCAGACTCTGCATCAACTATGTAATTTTCCATGGGAGTTTTACCATGGATCCCCCTCTGGCATGTCACAGTCCCAGTGTTAGTCCCCTTGAAACAACTTTTCCATCACTATTGTGGCCAGAAAGAGTCCCTGTGGGTTTTGAAATTCGCCTGCCTATTGAAGTCTATGGTGGTTCGCCCGGTTCACCCGTTCGCGAACTTTTGCGGAAGTTCGCATCCGCCGTTCTCAAACCTTAGGTTCGCGACATCACTAATACACATATAAATACATACTGTATGTACACATATATAATCATATACATACAGTATATACATGCATACACACATTTAGACATGTGTATGTATGTATCTCTATGATAAATCCCTTTGCAGTCATTTTTTTCCTAACACCTGAGACCTCATATCTTTCAGCCCTTATAATTTTTTAATGCAATATTTTTTACAAATATTTTTTTATCAGTGTTATTATGAGTGTAACTGTACTTTGAAATACATTTTTTAATGTATTTTTGTGCAACTTTTCTGTCTTATGTAACAGTTAACCAGAGCTGTGAAGTCGTGCTACTCTGACATAATAAATTCAATTACTTTTTCCGTTGTGTGCAAAGAGCTGCAAAATACCACATATCGCTTGTGCGCGCAACTCATAAACTAGCACTTAATAGGTTATTTGACATTGTGAATAATGACACAAATATTTATCAATATGTGAATTTGTTATATTTGAATTGTTTATTATATGCTATTGTTTTTACTAGAAAATGTATTATTTAGTTAAAGGGAAAATAAACACAATCAATTTCATGCACCTCCCTCTAATCATGGGTGCTGCCATTACAGAACCTGGGTTACACTGCAGGTTTCTGAATGAGAGTTGCTGCATTTGTGCAAACAGATACATTTCAACATGGCAGCACCCATAACCAGAGGGAATGACCTCAGTGCAATGCTTATTAAGGGCCAGCTTACAAATGAATAAATAGAACAGATTCTGTTATGTGAAGAACATTGGATTGTGAAATATGCTTATTTTCATGTTGGGTTAGCGGCCTTGACAATATGCTATCGGGTTTGCGTGTAAGTAGGGTGTTAGGTTTATTTTCCATTGATCTATTGACTTCTACGGTGGAATTCGTCAACGTGCAAGTGTTATCCTGACTTTGGCTTTTTGTATGCATCGGGTTAGCGTGCAAGTGGAAATGTTACTTTCAACTCGTAATATGAGCGCTACCATATGTGAGTGAAAGCTTACTTCTAGCAGAGTTAGCGTCTGAGCAGGAGTGTTAACTACCACTCCACTTGTTATCTGGCCCTTAATATGAAGAATACAAATAAAATACAGTATATACTGTATGTATATGTTGATCAAATATTATTATTATTTTTTTTTTTTTTTATAAATACTTTTTATTGAGGTTAAAGAAGCATAACATTGTACAGAAGGTAGTTAAAAAACTGAATGAAAACACCAATGCCATACATACAGTGATCAAACGTCAGTACCATGTGTAACCAGTCTTTGAAGGAATAAACCTCAGAATAAAACAGTCTTTAACATTTTATATATATCAAACAATTCGGAGAAGTGTATATTACATAAGAGCGGAGGTTCAGAGACTAAGTCAAGATGGTGAACAACCTGCGCTTGCATACATGAGGGTGAATGGAGTTCACTTTGGCAATTGTTTTTCAGGAAAATCCAATGGGGGAGCAGGGTAGGAGGTAGTAGTGGGGGAGGGGGATGCGAGGGGGTAGAGGGAGGGGTAGAGGAGAAAAAGATTTTTTCTCATATTGTGGCCAGCCGTCTCGGGGAGGGGGGGAATTATGCATTCCCCTCCCCGCTGGTCCAAACCTGTGTCGATATCGGCTACTATCCCATTACATGGAGGAGATTGTGCCCTCTCCCATTGAATCCCAGGACTCCCAGATCATGGTGAACAGGTCCAATAGTTGGCGGGAGCCATATACATAGCTCTCCATAGACCGAAAATAAGAAATAAGATGAATCAAAGCCTGCCATTGTGATTGTTCAAAGCCTGCCACTTAGGGGGGTTAGCTTTTTTCCAGCTACGGGCAATTAGGAGTTTTGCCGCCATTGTGATTGTTATCAGGAGAGTGCGACCCGGTGCAAAGAGGGGCCAAAGGCCAGCATGCACCAGGGCTGTTTTCGGAGTTAAAGATACCACCAATCCCAGACGGCAGCACAACACCTCGATTTTATTCCACAAGGGTGTAATGGCAGGGCAGGCCCACCAAATGTGATGGGGATTGTCCACTTGTTGGCAACCTCTCCAGCAGAGGGGGGAGCTACCAGGAAACATTTTGTGCAACTTTGAGGGGACATAGTGCCAACTGATCAGTAACTTGTAAAAAAGCTTGTATAGCATCATGCAGTGTATTGACGATTTGGTATATTGAATAGCATAGACCCAATCTTCTGGAGACAGCCCCACCCCCCAATCTCTTTCACAATCCTCCATGTGCTTGGTTTTAGTAAGTTCTGAAGCATCAAGGAGGAATTGGTAGTGGGAGGATAAGGTTGAAATATAATGCGATACCGAGGATATCCGGGTCTCCCAAGGTGTCAACTGTCTGGGAGGAGCACTCAGAAATCCCCACGACTTTAGTATACAAAGAAGCCTTAGAAGGTCAAATCTGAACCTGGGCTGGATGGCATGGGTATGGGCCAGGGCTTCGGGGGGGACTGGGTTTCCTCCTGATAAGAGATCTGACATTTTAAGAGCAGAGATGGCTTGCCGCACTGCAGGGCCCACAAGAGGAAGGCCAAGTAGAAGACCAGACATAGAGTGACAAGGAGAGGGGTGAGGAAAGAACAAGTTATGGTGGCAGAGCTGCAGCTAGGAGTTCCTGCAGTGCCGGACAATTTTATTGTGGATCAGAAAATCCGAGGCACAGTGAGGAGGAATCCAAAGAAGGTCCATCAGTGTCAGATGAGCCGGCAGGGAGGCCTGCTCTAGGTTTAGCCAGCGGGGGACAGTCTCTTTTCTGAAATATGGGATAAAAGGGCGGCCTCATAGTAGAGCTTAACATTCAGAAGGCCTAGACCACCAGCCAAAACTGGGCGTTGAAGTAAGGATGCTGCTATATGAAGTCTCCTCCCGTTCCATATGTACCGGTTGATTACTGCTAGGAATTTGTTAAGCAGCGAGAGTGGGACTTTAACTGTCAGACTTCTGAAGTAGTATGTCAACTTGGGGAGCTGCATCATCTTGATCCCAGCTATTCTCCCAAATCAAGAAATTTCATTGTATCTTCTGGAACACAGATCCTTTTGGAGATGGGCAAGAAAAGTATTAAAGTTATTAGAGAGAACTATGCTAATATCGTGAGAAAGGAATACCCCTAGGTGCTTGAGGCCTGATATTGACCATTGGAATTCATATTTCCTCCTAAGGGAGTTCAATAGGGAATTGGAAAGATTTAAGGGATAGGTTTCAGTTTTCCTTAAGTTCAGTTTGTTATAAGAAATGCTGCCATACCTTTCCAGAAGGTTGAATAAAGCTGGAAGGGACTCATCTGGTTCCGTGATGAAAAGTGTCAGGTCGTCTGCATAGAGGGCTACTTTCTGGGGATGTCGTGAAGGACTAAGCCCTTAATTTGGGGCAAGGTCCTAATTGCCGCAGCTAGCGGCTCAATGGCCAGGGCAAACAGAAGGGGGGGCAGGGGGGACCCCTTTCTTGTGCCATTTGTGACCTGCACCGTGCCTGAGCAACAATCTAGGCCTCTCACCCTTGCTGTGGGGCAGGAATACAGTGATTTTACTGCTTTGATGAAGGACCCCGGAAGTCCAAATGCTGAGAGTGTTAAAAACATGTAATCCCATCTCACCCTGTCGAACTCCTTTTCTGCGTCCATTGACAGGGCGAAATGGGGGATCCCCATGTCTGCAGCCTCAGCTAAAATGTTCAGGAGACGCTGTGTGTTGTCTGGCCCCTGTCTGCCCGGTATGAAGCCAACCTGATCCAGGCCAACCAGTTCCGAGAGGAATCTGTTTAGTCTCTATGCCAGTATTTTCATGTATAGCTTTATGTCAACTTTAATTAAGGAAATCTGCCTATAACTTTCACATAGAGAGTGGTCCCTCCCTTCCTTGGGCAGCGTGATGATAGAGGCCTCAAGGAACTCTGGGCGGAGCACACCTCCATTAAAAGCTGAGTTGAAAAATCTGGTGAGAAGAGGTAGCAATTGCGAGGAGTAGGTTTTGTAAAATACAGTGGTGAACCCGTCCAGTCTCGGTGCCTTGCTTAATTGAAGTGAAGAGATTGCATGTTGCAATTCTTCGTGGTTATTGGGCTAGAAAGGCCCTGGGCATCTTCCTCAGATAGGACCGGTAGAGGGAGAGAAGAAAAAAACTGCTTGATCTGCATCTTTGGGGCTATATACGTCTCAGGGGAGGAATCTAAGTTGTACAGTGTGGTGTAGTAGTGAGTGGATGCCTTTGTTATGAAAGGCCCTGGGCATCTTCCTCAGATAGGACCGGTAGAGGGAGAGAAGATAAAACCGCTTGATCTGCATCTTTGGGGCTATATAGGTCTCAGGGGAGGAATCTAAGTTGTACAGTGCGGTGTAGTAGTGAGTGGACGCCTTGTGGGGCATGCACATCCCCTCTTGGGGTTTTAAGAAATGGGATTCGACGTTGCTGTGTATGAATTCGGAGCTTATGAGCTAGAAGATGGTCTGCTCTATTACCTTTTTAGTAGTACAACTGTTTAAGAGCTAAAATATTTGATTTTTTTTTTCGATTTTATTAATTTGGGATTTAATGGCTAATATCTGCGCAGTTATCTGCTTCGAAGGGCCTCCCCTGTTATGGGTTTCTAAAGAGCGTAGTCCTGAAAAGAGTTGAACTAAGGACTTTCCCATACATTTGCAGTTTTTTGAGGCCTGTTTTATGAAGTGGCCCCTCATAAAGGCTTTTAGAGTTGCCCACAGAACTGGGTCATCTGTCATTGCATTGTCATCAGTGACTAAGAAGTCAGACAGAGCCTTGGAGGCATCAGCACCTGCTGGCCCTGAAATTAAAGCGTGATGCAGTTTCCAACTAGAGGAGAGGGATCTCCGAAAGTGAGCATCTGCGAGGACGATGGAGACCATATCATGGTCCGACTATGGACATATTTGGATGGAAGGGTGAGAGAGCCTATCAAGAAGAGGGGAGCGGCACAAGAGGTTGTTGATTCTAGAATAGCAGAGATGGGGGTTCAAATAGAAAGTGAAGTCTCTCTCCGAAGGAGACAGGCACTGCCATGCATCGTACTGGCTGAACTGGTACATTAAGGAGCGGAATTGGTTAGAGGCCCGCTTGGCAGTGGGGTCTAGAGGTTTTTGTTTGGGGGTCCTCTTATCCAAGACCGGATCCCACACCATATTCAGGTCCCCTCCTATCAGGAGGGTACCTCTATTCAGCTGTTCTATCAGGGGGAGGACCGATTTCAAAAAAGCAAGTTGACCGGAGTTTGGGGCATATAATGAGACCAGGGTGTATTGAACCCTGTCTAGGGTACAAACTACCAGTAGGTACCTACCCTCCGGGTTCCTCTCCACGTTTTGAATTACACGTGACCGACTTGTGGACCACAATGGCGACACCTCTTTTTTTTGTTAGGTGAGAAGCTGAGAGGCAAACCGGAAAAAGCTTAGAGTTCTGCATGAAGGGGGAGTCCCGAGGCCAATGGGTTTTTTGAAGAAAGGCAACCTTTACATTAGTTTTCAAGAGGTATCGGAGAAGGAGGCTCTTCTTGGTAGGTGAGTTCAGATTTTGGGTGTTCAGGGTAGCAAATTTAAGAGCCATGCTGAACAAAGCAAAAAAAAAAAGGGGGGTGTAAAGGGGGGGGAGGAGAGAGATGAAGGTAAGGGAGGAAGGGGGAGCTATATGGATTTCTCTGTTACAGCCTAGCGCAGGTAATGTTTCCTAGACTCTGTTTATGGGTAATATACTTCAAGTGTGAGTTAGTAATTAAGGTCTGTGATTAAAAACACAGCCAAAATCTGCACCGTGCTTCTCTGGAAAGTGAAGAACGGAGCAGATCCAAAGGTGGTGGGGGGGGGGAGTACCAAAAGGAATTTAGGTTGAGCTAACTTCCATTAGTATAGGGCCATAAGGGTCCAGGGGGATGAATCAGAGTGTTGAGATGGGCATTCGGAATGGACAATTATTACAGCAAAGACTGGCAAACCTTGGGGTGGTAAGTTTCCAGCTGGTGCATAACATTGAATACATTAAACAACATTAGGAGTAACAAACAATAAACACAAGAATATGAACAATCGGATTTGGGGTAGCATAAACGCCCACAAATACCACATTAAATTGATATGGGAAAAACCGCTTTTTTAAATCACCACCCCCCTTACATCTACCACCCAAATTGAGAGCGACCGCCAAGATAGGCGGGAGATTAAGGTCAGGGGGAGTTGCCTCAGGGGGGGGTCTGCAAAGTTGGCATGGGGGAGGTCAGGTTGACTTAATCTGAGGGTCAGGTGGGGCTAGATTAATTCTTTAGGAGGAGGGTCCACGGAGGACCATGAGGCCCCACGCCTCACTCCCCATCTATTGTGCCACTTGTAACCTTGCAACATATTTTAGGGTGATAATAAGTTAACTGGGAGAACTGTTCAGTAAGATGGGGGAACCCTTGTATCCCCCTTCCCAACCCATATTCAAGATTACCGTCAGGAGGAGGGGCAATCCCTAACCTAAGTGGAAGTTAAATCCATGGGGCAGTACCTCAGAGGGAGGGCTGCTGGGGGGGGGGATCCAACTGGTCCCCATCTGAATGCTGAAGGTATCCCAAAGGACTTATGGAGGTGGGATGAGAGAGGGGCAGATATATCTCCAGCCGCAACACCCTAAATGAGTACCCCAGATAATCATACAACTTGAACCACAAAACATAAGCATTTTACAACATGTTGAATGGAGGGGCTACTGAGTTCAGCAAACCCCTCCTCTTACTATCACAGTGTCCAGGCTTGGGTCAACTTTTTCCATACAGATGTCCCTTGATTTCTGCAAGGCTCCTTGTCTCTGCACCTGAGAGAGGGAAAAGAGCAAGTAAAGTGATAGTAAGAACAGGAACCTTTGAGCTTAAGTCCCAGCAGTAATTTGGAGGTGTCCACTGATATTAAATCAAGGACCAATAAGCAGTCAATCAAAAAGGATACAGAAAGTTGAAAGCAGGATCTCCCAGTGAAGGAAGGCCCCTATTCAGTGTCCCGGGCTCTGAACACAGCATGCATCAGATCAGTGAATTCCTAAAGCAAAAAAGTCAGAAGAGATGTTCCTATGGTCTCATTCTGGGCCACCAGTAGAGGGGAGGGCCGTGGATGAGTAGGTTTGTGAAGGAATTCTGATCTTCTCCCTTGGGGTAAGTTGTTTCCATGGTGGGGCCTTCCACCCTCAGCTCCCCAGCAGAAGCTCTGGGAGAAGAGGAAGGAGGTCTATCTGGAAGAAGGTCCCATTTGGAGAGGAGATTTCTACCTTGCTCTGGTGGAGTTATTATATGTTGGAGTTCATCTTTGGTGACAAATAGCCTAACTGGGAAACCCCATCTTGATATCCTTGTCCCTTAGAATCCTCGTAAAGTCTTGGTAAGTATTTCTCTGCTGCAAGGTGTGAGGGGAGAGGTCTGGAAAGATCTACAGGCTTTCAAACTTTGAGGCTTTTAGGGACCCAGAGTTAACTGCCCTCAGGAATTTCTCTCTGAAGGTGAAGTAGTGCAGTCTCACCACTACATCTCTGGGTTTGTCATCCGATATAGCTCTCGGTCTAATTGCCCTGTGGGCTCTGTCAATACAGGATTTGGGATCTTGTAAAGGTCCAAGAGCAGCTGTGAACACTTCCTATAGGTAGCCCTGTAGATCTTTGGGGAGTACGCTTTCGGGGTACACCCCTCAGATGGACATTGTTGCACCTGGAGCGATCATCAAGATCTGCCAGCTTGGATTCCAGTGCTGTGATCTGCCCTGCAAGGCAATCTGAATATGACATGAGGTTTGCATGATCAACTGATAGGTCTTCCTGCTTGAGCTCCAGGGTGTCCGTGCATTCTCCAATCGCAGCAATGTCTCTCCTCAGTTCTGAGCATGACTTATCAAATATTTTGCAGATGGATTCATGGTGAGATGCCAGCATAGTTTTAAGCTGATCCATCTTGTTATTGTTGGCTCCTGCAATGTCTGCCAAACTAGCGGGCTGGGAAGTGGCATTCAGGCCTCTTTCGTTACTTGGTTCTGAAAGACAGGTTGAGTCAGATAAGTCATCTTCTGAGCAATGTTCCAATTCTCTTTGGGGTTGCTGGAAGTGTTCTTTCATTGTTTTTTTTGGGCATGGAAAGCCCTTGGACTTTCTCCTCTGGGCCTGTGCCATTTTCCCACCCGGGTTATGCCTGTGGTGAGGCAGTGTGGTGGATAATGAACACCTCTGGTGTAGGTCGTAAGAGATGGTGTGGGTTAGATGGGGCCTTCGTGCTGCTGTTTAATTACTCTGATTCACCCTGAGTGTCCAGGCCCTAGAGCATTTTCTTTCTTAGCCAATTACCATCATGGAGTCTTCTGTAAATTTGTGAGTCCCTCCCCTAGGGAGTTGTCCCCTGTGGACGATGTGGTAAAGGGTACTAGGGATATGACCCGCAGGCAATCAGGGCTGGTGGGAAAGGGTGGGGAGAGACCCACCAGGCAGCTCTGCCAACCCACAAGGGCAACCCCCGTGGGCCAGGAGGAAGACCGAGCACTAGTGATTTACTGCCAAAGAGTCTATTTAGGTATGTGCTGGCAACTCAGGGGAATGTCTGGGCCTTTTTGCAAGGCAAGGAGGTCAGCTGATGCAGGGGCCCAGGTAAGGGCCAATCTCCTAGAGTGCTGCTTTCAGAGAAGCTTGGGCACCTTTGCTCTGAGTGGAAGGCAGGATGAAGATGGCAGTACTGCAGAGGGGTATGTACCTAAGAGCTCACGGGAGGCCCTGTACCCCCCAAGTGAGGGCCTGAGGGAGGAGAGAACTTTATTGCTATGGAGTAGCTACAGGGGGGCCCAGCATGGGAGTTAGTGGGTAAGGATGAAGTAAAAAACTAGGGGCCCAGTGAGCCAGCCCCCAAGGCCCTGCTATCCTCTGTGAGACAGATTTATAAACCACCGTCTAGTAACAGTTGGGTGTCATATGGACTTGATTTAGCGTGCCTCTTTTGGTTCCCCTCTGGGAACTTTCTCCATGTGGAGAAGCTGTTTATAAGTTGAAGTTTCATTATCCCTCCTCTTCTATCACTTTCTCATTTAACTCTCCTTCACTCACCCCCTACTTCTTTCTCTTTTTTCCTGTTTTTATCCCAGTTGTGTTTTTCTCACTTTTTTCTTCCTTTTCCTTTTTCTTCCTTTTTTTCCCTTTTCCCTTTCTTTTTTCTCTTTTCCCCCTCACTTCTTTCTTTTCTATATCTCTTCCCCTTTATGTCTTCTCCTTTCCTTTCCTCTTTTTCTCCCCTATCTTCTATCCTTTTCTTTTTCCCAAGGCCCACTGGGCCACACCAGTGGTATAACGACACTGGTGATTCTGAGAGTAGCGTGGGGAGTAGGTTTTTAAAGTAGTTCAGGGAGATAGTGAGATGGGCAGTGTGGAGCAGCTTATCCCCAGCCTGTACAGGCCGCTGCAGTAACAAGGACGGTGCGTAGCGTAATTCAGTGGGATGTGGGGACCGCACCGGCAATGCCTCCTAGGGCTAAAATGTGTAAGGTGAAGGTGAGTTATGGAGGACTCTTACCGGCATCGATGACTCCCCAATGCATCTGTGTTTGTGCCTTTGGATCTCAGAAGACGTGTAGGCCCTGTGAGGGAAGAGTTAGGCCTAAAGGAAAGATGGCAGCCTTACACGCCAACATGCCCACGCCGGTTTCTTCAAGGAGGCTCCCTCCGTGTGAGTTACTCAGGTGCGGGTCTTTTAGCTGTCCTATTTCGGCAGTCTGTGTCTATTAGCTCCTGACGGAGCCTTGGGAGGTAAGTATCTTCACTACACTTGGCGGACGTCTCCACAACGTATGGGCTTATGATCTCTGTAGTTAGGATCACTCTTTTGTTCACTGACTGTCACCTGGTACTTGTGCTGTGGCTCCGGAGCGGAGCCCAGACCCTCCGGAGCTCAGAAAGGATGTACCTTCTTGAAGTGCAGCAGGGTTTCAGGTGGAAAAGGCCTCCGATGCTCAGACAGTATAGCCATATTCGCCACAGGATAAAACCACCCAGAGAGTCCATATACCTCAGGGTCTCACTTTTAAAGGTGATCCAAAAAAAAGGTAGGATTTAAGGGTAGAATTAAGCTTTTTAATTAACTCGGGCACAGAGCTCCTTCAAAACACATCTGCCCTGTTTGACGGTTGGCTCCGCCCCCCAATATTATTTATTTTTATTCAAATTTACTACTGATAATCATTTTGTGGGTTTTGCTGCACAAATTCTTATATGGTCCATTTATATTTGTAAAGTCAAGGGTCACTTGTTAATTTTGTTTTGCTGGATTTTTATTTAGAGAGCCAGGTTAGAGCATATTTGCTGGGTTTTGTTTCATACAATGCATCATACTCACTGAGCTCCCTTGATAGCAAATTGCCTTCATACACTGGAGGAAGAATACTGGTTCATGACCTTCTGAGCTTAAAAGCCCCCATTTGAACCTTCATATATATTCTATTTTAGGGATTAATTGCTTTATGTTCTATATACAATATAATATACAAACTTATACATGTTGCTTATATTCATTGATTTGTTGCCTAAATAGCTGATTAATAAATATGAATTATTATCAATTACTACCTATTTGATTGTTAGCACTTCTTTTCTCTTGCTTTTTCTAAATAATAAGACATTTATATGAAAGCCAATGGACAAATAATTCTTATTAGGGTTTATTAATGAAGCTCCAACACAGTTCTACATGGCTGTGCTATAAATAAATCATAACAACAAAAATAAACATAAATTAACACACTGATACAGATTCCTGTGGGAATTTATCTAGATGACTAATTGGAATGGTAGAGACAAAAGGTGAATACATTGCCTGTCTGCTAGTGGTCCAGTATTAGTGTGTGGGAAGAAGAGTACTGTGGGATTAATTGGATGCATTCTTACTAACAAAACAGTTATGCAATCATAAAATTATTAAAGTTTAAACAATATTCTTAAATTACTAATACAATTATACATATAGGAATATATATATATATATATATATATATATATATATATATATATATATATATATATATATATATATATATATATAAAGCAAAAGAGGAGGGAACTCACCAGGACTTTTCAAAGGTTTATTTCCTAAATTGTTAACGTTTTCGGGGGTTTAGCCCCTTCCTCAGACAACCCCCGAAAACGTTCACAATTTAGGAAACAAACCATTGAAAAGTCCTGGTGAGTGCACTCCTCTTTTGCTTCTACAAATTCTGTCTGTTGCAACCCAGGAATTTGTGACCTGTTATCTGGAGTGCTGGTCTTCTCTAAAAAACAACTTTTCAAATTATGGGGAGGCGAAAGTGAGATTAAAATCCTCCACTATTTAAAAAAATTGTAGAATAGCTCATTGTGTAGCCCATTAACAAATCTAGACAAGTCAGAAGGCTTGTTTTTCCCATAGAATACCTCTGGATACACTATTTCCAATTTTAGGAAATCAACTTCACCCAGCAGTGATTCAACCTACTTCCCGCTGATGGCAAAAAACACGAAATAGCTGTACTGGGATGGTTCTGAATAACTGTACTAACCCTAGCTAATCTTAAAAGCTGTGTAAAAAAACTCTTTTGTATGTCTTACCCAGAATCCTTTGCTGCATTGGAAACAGTGTAACCAGAGGTCTTCTGTGGGAAAAACAAGCCTTTTTGACTTGTCTAGATTTGTTAATATGCTACACAATGAGCTATTCTCTCTCTCTCTCTCTCTCTCTCACACACACACACACACACACACACACACATATATATATATATATATATATATATATATATCACAATTTGCATATCAGCACTAAATAATACATTTGAAAAAAGGTTTGTCACATCCTCTCTGTTACAAATAATTCCTTACAGAGGGATGGTGCAACGGGGATGGGTAACATTAAAAATGAAGAAAAAAGACCCCTGAATGGATAAAAGACACAAAATTGTGTAATAGCTCACCCCAGGTAAGACAATCCTATCCAGCACCTAGACTATAAAAAAGACATCACATTTATATACAAAAGTGTTTATTAAGGAGGCAACCAAAAAGAGGATATCAACAAATTTTATATAATTGTGAAAAAAGTGTTACATTAATTTACTAAAATCGCATCTAAAACAATTAAATAATAAATCTATAAAC
This sequence comes from Bombina bombina, assembly GCF_027579735.1. Lineage (NCBI taxonomy): Eukaryota > Metazoa > Chordata > Amphibia > Anura > Bombinatoridae > Bombina > Bombina bombina. The sequence continues at coordinate 1,024,244,468 of NC_069504.1, forward strand.
TTGCTGGTCTACCTAATACAGCACTGTATATTAGATCATAGGAGACGCCGTAAACAAATTCAAATATGCATTGAGAACAATGTAATGAGCAAGTCTCTTATGAACTCCTAAAAGACAGTTACGATTTATAGGGGATCCCCACTTTTAATCCCAGTAATGTGCCACTAGACCAGGCCAGGTTACGGTTGGTATAGTACAGGGGCTTATGTGAATAGTTATTAAAGGGAGAACAGAACAGATCCACAAAGCTTGATCCCTTGATAATGTTTATCCCTGGACTGACTGCTGTATACAATCTATGGTTAGCAGTTGCACAAAGTTCTGTAGATTCACGCCCCTTTACTATGCAAATCGCCACATGGCTACAGGGACATTGACGCCTTTGATGTAAAAGGCATCAGAACAAGTATGTATTGAGCGCTTACTATCAGTTCTACAGAACGTTAAAGTGAATGTAAACTTTGATGCTAATGTGACTGTTTTTTTAAAAATTTGATTAAAAACAGGTGCACTTTAATTCATCAAAATTTACATTTCACTCGTTGAGAAAAAATACCTTTTAAACTTGTCAGCCGCTCCAGCTTCCCCCAGTCGTCGCAAAGCCATTTCTGACGTCAAAAACGATGGATCGGTCATCCTCAAATCACGGCTTCCCCCGGGGGAATCAGTGTCTGACTCGAAGCCGTGATTGGAGGAAGCTGGATTCCTCATTTTAGACCCAGGAAGAGGCTTTGCGATGGGCGGAGGAGATTAAAAGGTAAGTATTTTTTCACAACACGAGTGAAATCAAATTTTTAAAAACCGGGCACTTTATCATCAAAATTTACATTCACTTTAAGTAGGCTGTTGAAATATGTTGAATGGTTACTCTGTGTTCAGCCAGGATTAGTTATATATATCCATATGTCCTAACATTTTCAAAATATAATTTAAAGGGACAAAGTTCTCAAAATTCTGAATAAACTAACTGTGGTTTTTGTTAGACTCCTGCGAGCATTTTTAGCCTCACCGGAACCTAACAAGAACCATAAAGCACTTGTGCGGCAGCTAGCTCAACATTTGCAATCTAGCCGCTTATTAGCCATTGAGCATTAGAGTCCCATGACCCAGTTGCACAGTCAATCAGGTGCATTCTATTAGTTTCACATTATATTTAAACGGCTTTTACTTTTTTACACAAAAATATGTTTAACAGGTTCTCTTTTATATGCATGATTGAAGCATTTTGACTAATATGACAAATGAATAACAAATATAATTGAGCTCCTGCACTGATCAAGGAATCCAGCCTCTTTGGGGCAGTGAAAAAAATAATAAAATCAATAAAAGACAGTGCACAATTGTTTTAACAAACAAACATTTTATGGGGAATTCAGTACATTTAGTGCTTAAAGGGACAGTAAATACATTGAGATTTTGTAAACAATTAATTATATTCCAACAGGTAAAACTGATTATTGGGGACAAAAGGAGAAACATTTTTACAGTACAATATCCCTCGAAGGAACAATTTAATATTCTGCAACATGTGTAACAAGTAACTGGGAACACATTAAAGATAAAAACATTTTACAGTACAGTGGCCCTTTAACACTTTCCAGTTTATTTCTCCTATCAAATGTACCTCATTCTCTTGGTATCCTTAGTTGAAACTTTTCATAAAAGGGTACTGAGAAAAGCTCCAGACCCCTGTCTGTGTCTTCAGCCCTGTATGATGGCTGTGTTTGCAGCAATGTTTGTTATACATATAGTGCAAAAAAAACAAGCACATGCACGTTCCTGGAACTACCTCTGTATGCTCTCAGTGAAAAGAGCTAAGGTTCAACTAAGAGGGAGGTACATGTTAAGAGATAAAACAGTCCTACAATTATTGTAATAAAAAAGTACTAACAATTGGATATACAAAAATCTAACATCATATTTTGTCAGGGGTGAAACTACAGGGGGTGCAGAGGTTGCAATTTTTTTTTTACAATAAAAAACGTTGACCTGTCACTGCCTGCACTGATTTCATGTGAGTGTGACGTGATGCTTCACTAGTGTCTGACTACAGGGGTTAGTGTTTCTGTTTTACCCATTGGTGTTTATGTGTGTATGTGTATGTATGTTTGTGACTGTGTGTGTATTTATGCATGTATTGCATGTGTGTATGTATGTGTGTGTATGTATGTATGTATGTATGTGTGTGTGTGTATGTATGTGTATGTATGTATGTATGTATGTATGTATGTATGTGTGTGTGTGTATGTGTATGTATGTTTGTGACTGTGTGTGTATTTATGCATGTATTGCATGTGTGTATGTGTGTGTGTATGTATGTGTGTATGTATGTATGTGACTGTGTGTGTATTTATGCATGTATGTGCATGTGTGTATGTGTGTGTGTATGTATGTGTATGTATGTATGTGACTGTGTGTGTATTTATGCATGTATGTGCATGTGTGTATGTGTGTGTGTGTGTGTGTTTGTATGTATATGTATGTATGTATGTATGTGACTGTGTATGTATTTATGCATGTATGTGCATGTGTGTATGTGTGTGTGTGTTTGTATATGTGTATGTATGTATGTGACTGTGTGTGTATTTATGCATGTATGTGCATGTGTGTATGTGTGTGTGCGTATGTATGTGTATGTATGTATGTGACTGTGTGTGTATTTATGCATGTATGTGCAGGTGTGTATGTGTGTGTGTGTATGTATGTGTATGTATGTATGTGACTGTGTATGTATTTATGCATGTATGTGCATGTGTGTATGTGAGTGTGTGTGTGTATGTATGTGTATGTATGTATGTGACTGTGTATGTATTTATGCATGTATGTGCGTGTGTGTATGTGTGTGTGTGTGTATGTATGTGTATGTATGTATGTGACTGTGTATGTATTTATGCATGTATGTGCGTGTGTGTGTGTGTATGTATGTGTATGTATGTATGTGACTGTGTATGTATTTATGCATGTATGTGCGTGTGTGTATGTGTGTGTGTGTATGTATGTGTATGTATGTATGTGACTGTGTATGTATTTATGCATGTATGTGCGTGTGTGTATGTGTGTGTGTGTGTGTATGTATGTGTATGTATATATGTGACTGTGTATGTATTTATGCATGTATGTGCGTGTGTGTGTGTGTGTGTGTGTGTATGTATGTGTATGTATGTATGTGACTGTGTATGTATTTATGCATGTATGTGTGTGTCTGTGTGTTTGTGGAACCAGAAAATTACAGACCTTGTTACTACAGCATGGGGGGGGGGCGGGGGTGAACAGTGTCAGACTATACAGTATCACTATATACAGTACGGGGGGCTGGACCATGTCACAGGCTACTGTGGTCACTTTATAAAGTAATGGGGCGGGTAGGGTCAGGCCAGCCATCTCACTGACAGATTACAGACCGTGTCACTGACTCACTATATACAGTACTGGTGGGTTAAACAGTGTCACTATATACAGTAATAGGGGGTCAGACTGTGGGCACAGGGTACCTCCTTTTGCAGGCATTTAATATGATTCACATTTTTTTTCTGTGTTAAATGGAAAAAAAGGATATGTATCAAATTCACTTTTATTTTAAGGGGGGGGGGGTGAGGGGGGCTTCTTAGATTCTTGCACCTGGGCCCTGTGGTTTCTAGTTACGCCTCTGTATTTTGTTAAAGTAGATTATTATAAATAAAGATTCAAGGGATTTGTATAATAAAAAATTGTTAGCCTTTTTTAAGTCCCTCAACAAGCTCTGTCTTCTACCAACATCTTCCACCGCCCCTGAAGCTGTAACCGTCTGTGATTGACAGTGTGATTGACACTTTTAGTCATCTAATCACGTTGCTTAAATTTTGTAAAGGAATCCAAACGTGAACACGCTTCTACACGTTCACGTTTGCATTCCTCTAGATAGAAGCTCCAGGTGTGCACGCTATAAAGGAACAGCACAGACAGCACTAATGCATACTTTTTAAAAGACTCTTTAAGGCTAGTAGTGCTATATCCTTTCTGCTTTACAGCCCGAAGCTGCTATACCTGGTAATGTCATGACACTAAATCCACAAGCTGCACAATGCTCAGTACGAACAACACAGTAATCTTTATGATGATCTAGTTTATTTATTTAAAGTGATGGTAAATCCTAGTGTTTTTGAAACGCTAGGATTTACCATTGCAACTGAAAGTACTTGTATTTGTCTGCTGAGTATACTGAGCAGAGTGCCTCAGGCCACCCACAGCAGAACCCTATTTTTCAGTGAGGTGATCTTAGCCAATAACATGCTAGCTATCCATCATAATGCCATCTGGGCCGCATGGCTATTGGCTAAGAGGTGAAAACATCACCTCATTGAAAAAATAGCATTCTGCTGTGAGCAGCCATAGGTGCTCAATGCAGCATACGCTACAGGCAAATAAAGGTATTTTTTACTTCATGACTTAAAGTCCCCTTTATTTGTTGCACTGGTAAATCCTAGTGTTTGAAAAATGTTAGGATTACCATCACTTTAAAAGTATGAAAAAAATGCTACTGATTTTTAAGTACTTATTCATAAGACAAATTGATACAGACTGATTCATAAAATATATTCACCGAGATTACAAGTTTTGCGCTATACCGGGTGCGTAAAGAACGCTAAAAAATTATTATTGCACGTTCCATAGTGCTGACATTATGAGTTATTGAAAAACCTCCTTGTGCTGTGCGTTATGGTGCAATAAGCTCCATACCGCACAAAAGCCAAGGGCTGAGTTTACGTGCTCATGCACGCTTTCCCTCATAGACATCAATGGAGAGAAAGTGTTAGAAAAAAACTAACACCTGCGATCACGGAATGGAGATCGCCGTAACGCAACCCAATTGATGTCTATGGGGAAAATAAAAGTAATGTTAAAACCTAACACCCTAACATAAACCCCTAGTCTAAACACCCCTAATATGCCGTCACGACACTAAATAAAATTATTAACCCCTAAACCGCCGCCCCCGACATTGCCGACACTAATAAAAGCTATTAACCCCTAAACCGCTGCCCCCCACATCGGTACTAATAAACTAAATCTATTAACCCCTAAACTGCTGGCCCCCCACATTGCAAAGACTAAACATATTAACCCCTAAACCTAACACCCCCTAACTTTAAATTAAAATTACAATATAACTATCTTTAAATAAATAAAAACTTACCTGTGAAATAAAAAAAACTAAGTTTAAACTATAAATTAAACTGACATTACTATTTTAAATAAATAAAATAAACGAAAAATAAAAAAACCTAACATTACAATATTAAATAATCCTAACACTACGAATAAAATAAAAAAAACTAACATTACAATATTAAATAATCCTAACACTACGAATAAAATAAAAAAAACTAACATTACATCCTAACACTACGAATAAAATAAAAAAAAACTAACATTACAATATTAAATAATCCTAACACTACGAATAAAATAAAAAAACTAACATTACAATATTAAATAATCCTAACACTACGAATAAAATAAAAAAAAACTAACATTACAAAAAATAATAAAGACTAAAATTACGAAAAATAAAAAACTCTAAGATTACAAAAATAATGAACAAAATTATCCAAAATAATAAAATTTACAGCTAATCTAATAGCCCTATAAAAATAAAAAAGCACTCCAAAATAAAAACACCCCCTAACCTAACAGTAAAATACCACGGCACTTTAGAAACTGTTGGCGCCTAAGAAAATAAAAATAAATATCAAATCTCCCGTAAAAGTCTAACCCGCCTCCCAAAAGAAAAGCCACACGTCAAAACCCCTATATCCGCCATCACTCCCATATCTGAACTAATAATAAAAGTATTGACCCTTTAACCGACAACCCCCACAACGCAATATGCCTAATTAAACTATTAACCTCTAATCCGCCATCCACCCACATCGCAATCTACCTAATAAAAGTATTAACCCCTAAACCACCAAACTCCCACATCACAATAAACCTAATTAATATATTAACCCCTAAACCTCCAAACCCCCACATTGCAATAAACCTAATTAATCTATTAACCCCTAAACCGCCAAACCCCCACATCTCAAAAAACTTAATTTAATTACTAAACCCCCTAACCTATCACCCCCTAAATTAACCCCAAATTACATAAAATAATACTAAATTACAATTAAAGTAAAAAATCTTAACAGTACTTAAAAAACAACAACCTAAGATTGAATTAGAAAAATCTAAAATTATAAAAAAGTAAAATAGACTAACATTACTGAAAATAATATACCAAATTATCAAAATTAAAAAAATTAAACCTAAACCCTATGAAAATATAAAAGCCCCCCTAAAATAAAAACACCCCCTAATCTAATACTAAACTCCCCATACCCCTTTAAAGGGCTTTTTGTAAGACATTGCCAAAGTTAAAAAGCTCTTTTGCATTAAAAAAAATTCTAAATCCCCCCTAACAGTAACCCCCCCACCCCCAAAACCCCACAAAATAAAAAAAGCTAACACTGAAAAACCTAAGCTACCCATTGTCCCTAAAGGGGCATTTGTATGGGCATTGCCCTGAAAAGGGCATTCAGCTCTTATACTGCCCTTAATAGGGCATTCAGCTCTTTTACAAGCCCATTAAAATCCCTATTCTAAAAAAAAAAAAAAAAAAAAAATCCTAACGCTAACCCCCAAATAGGTACTCACCATTCCTGAAGCCCGGCGGAGAAAGTCTTCTTCCAAGGGGCGATATCTTCTTCCATTACGGCGATGTCTTAAATCTTCATCCAGGACCAAGCCAATGCAGAGCGGAGATGAGCGTGGAACAGAAGACCGGCGACCGCAGAGCAATAGAACGTAGATATCCTCTTTGTACAATCACCGCCGCACACTGAGGATTGAATTCAAGGTACGCGTTTAAATACGGGGTACCTTGCATTCCTATTGGCTGATTAGATTCTTCAAATTCAAATCAGCCAATAGGATGAGAGCTAATAAAATCCTATTGGCTGTTCAAATCAGCCAATAGGATTTCAGCAGCTCTGTCTTCTATCCCGCGCTCAGCTCATCTCCCGTCCGCTCCGCTTCGTGTCGGCTTGGTCCTGGATGAAGATTGAAGACGTCGCCACAATGGAAGAATATATCGCCGCTTGGAAGAAGACTTTCTCCGCCAGACTTCAGGAACAGTGAGTACCTATTTGGGGGTTAGAGTTATGATTATTTTTTATTTTTTGGGAGTTTTTTTTTTAGAATAGGGATTGTAATGGGCTTGTAAAAGAGCTTTTAAGGGCTATTGGTAGTTTAGATTAGGGGGTGTTTTTATTTTGGGGGGCTTTTTTATTTTTATAGGGATTAGGTTTAATTTTTTTTTATATAATTTGGTTTATTTTTTTTGCAATGTTAGACTTTTTTATTTTTTGTAATTTTAGATTAATTTAATTTTTAATTTTTAATGTTAGGTTTTTAATTGTAACTTATTTTTTAATTTAGGTAATTGTGATTAATTTAGGGGGTGTTAGGTTAGGGGGCTTAGGCCTAGATTTAGAGTTTGGCGGTAGCCGTCAAAACCAGCGTTAGAGGCTCCTAACGCTGGTTTTTACCGCCCTCTGGTATTTGGAGTCAGTCAGGAAAGGATCTAACGCTCACTTTGCAGCCGCGACTGTTCCATACCGCAGATCCCCCTACGCCATTTGCGTATCCTATCTTTTCAATGGGATCTTTCTAACGCCGGTATTTAGAGTCTTGGCTGAAGTGAGCGTTAGAAATCTAACGACAAAACTCCAGCCGCAGAAACAGATCGGAACAGCCAATAGAATGCAAGCTCAATCTGATTGGCTGATCCAATCAGCCAATCGGATTGAACTTGAATCTGATTGGCTGATTCCATCAGCCAATCAGAATTTTCCTACCTTAATTCCGATTGGCTGATAGAATCCTATCAGCCAATCGGAATTCGAGGGACGCCATCTTGGATGACGTCCCTTAAAGGAACCTTCATTCTTCAGTTGGACGTCGGAAGAAGAGGATAGATCCGCGCTGGAGGTCTTCAAGATGGAGCCGTTCGTCATCGGATGAAGATAGAAGATGCCGCTTGGATCAAGATGGTTGCCGGTCCGGATCTCCTCTTCTTCCTGGATAGGATGAAGACTTTGGAGCCTCTTCAGCCGCGGATTGATAGAAGACTTCAGCCGGATTATGGATCGCCAGCCCCCGCTTGGGCTTGGATCAAGACTTCGGAGGATGGATCGGTGAACCTGGCATGGTGAAGATAAGGTAGGAAGATCTTCAGGGGCTTAGTGTTAGGTTTATTTAAGGGGGGTTTGGGTTAGATTAGGGGTATGTGGGTGGTGGGTTGTAATGTTGGGGGGGGTATTGTATGTTTTTTTTTACAGGCAAAAGAGCTGAATTATTTGGGGCATGCCCCGCAAATGGCCCTTTTCAGGGCTGGTAAGGTAAAAGAGCTTGGAACTTTTTTTAATTTAGAATAGGGTAGGGCATTTTTTTATTTTGGGGGTCTTTGTTATTTTATTAGGGGGCTTAGAGTAGGTGTAATTAGTTTAAAATTGTTGTAATATTTTTCTAATGTTTGTAAATATTTTTTTATTTTTTGTAACTTAGTTCTTTTTTATTTTTTGTACTTTAGTTAGTTTATTTAATTGTATTTATTTGTAGGTATTGTATTTAATTAATTTATTGATAGTGTAGTGTTAGGTTTAATTGTAACTTAGGTTAGGATTTATTTTACAGGTAATTTTGTAATTATTTTAACTATTTTAGCTATTAAATAGTTCTTAACTATTTAATAGCTATTGTACCTGGTTGAAATAAATACAAAGTTGCCTGTAAAATAAATATTAATCCTAAAATAGCAGCAATATTATATATATATAATATAATATATATTTATATTGTAGCTATATTAGGGTTTATTTTACAGGTAAGTATTTAGCTTTAAATAGGAATAATTTATTTCATAAGAGTTAATTTATTTCGTTAGATTTAAATTATATTTAATTTAGGGGGGTGTTAGTGTTAGGGTTAGACTTAGCTTTAGGGGTTAATCCATTTATTAGAGTAGCGGCGAGATCCGGTCGGCAGATTAGGGGTTAATAATTGAAGTTAGGTGTCGGCGATGTTAGGGAGTTCAGATTAGGGGTTAATACTATTTCTTATAGGGTTATTGAGGCGGGAGTGAGGCGGATTAGGGGTTAATAACTTTATTATAGTAGCGGTGAGGTGCGGTCGGCAGATTAGGGGTTAATTATTGTAGGTAGCTGGCGGCGACGTTGTGGGGGGCAGATTAGGGGTTAATAAATATAATATAGGGGTCGGCGGTGTTAGGGGCAGCATATTAGGGGTACATAGGTATAATGTAGGTTGCGGCGGTGTACGGAGCGGCAGATTAGGGGTTAATAATAATATGCAGGGGTCAGCGATAGCGGGGGCGGCAGATTAGGGGTTAATAAATATAATATAGGGGTCGGCGGTGTTAGGGGCAGCAGATTAGGGGTACATAGGTATAATGTAGGTTGCGGCGGTGTACGGAGCGGCAGATTAGGGGTTAATAATAATATGCAGGGGTCAGCGATTGCGGGGGCGGCAGATTAGGGGTTAATAAGTGTTAGATTAGGGGTGTTTAGACTCGGGGTACATGTTAGGGTGTTAGGTGCAGACTTAGGAAGTGTTTCCCCATAGGAAACAATGGGGCTGCATTAGGAGCTGAACGCTGCTTTTTTGCAGGTGTTAGGTTTTTTTTCAGCTCAAACTGTCAGATTGTTTCCTATGGGGGAATTGTGCACAAGCACGTTTTTGAAGCTGGCCGCGTCCGTAAGCAACGCTGGTATTTAGAGTTGCAGTGTCAGTAAATATGCTCTACGCTCCCTTTTTTGGAGCCTAACACAGCCATTCTGTGAACTCTAAATACCAGCGGTATTTAAAAGGTGCGGGGGGAAAAAAGCATGCGTAGCTAAGGCACCCCTTTGGCCGCAGAACTCTAAATATAGCCGTTAGTAATTTAATTAGTTAGGTTAATTGTGATGTAGGTGAATGGCCGAATAGGGGTTAATACATTTATTATTTTTATTGCGATGTGGGTGAATAGCGGATTAGGGGTTAATACATTTATTAGGTTTATTGCGATGTGGGTGAATGGCGGATTAGGGGTTAATACATTTATAAGGTTTATTGCTATGTGAATAAAGGGCGGATTAGGGGTTAATGCATTTATTAGGTGTATTGCGATGTGGGTGAATGGCGGATTAGGGGTTAATTGTTTTCTTCGTTATTGAGGTGGGGGTTGGCGGTTGACAGGTAGATTGATATTGCACATGCGTTAGGTGGTAGTTATTATTTTCAGGGAGTTACGGGAGTTACGGTGCACACATTTTCAGAGCAAGGCTTGCTGCGCCTCCTTTGTGTGGCGAGGTGAAAATGGAGTAAAATTTCTCCATTTTCGCTGCGTAAGTCCGTACGCTGAATATGTGATTCCGATTTGCGACACGGTTCTATGTTATCTTATGTAATCTTGTCCTAGGTTTTTTCTTTTTTCGTAGTGTTAGGTTTTTTTAATCATAAAAACAAGAAAATAGAGAGACGCACTCACTGAGACAGAACAATAGCTAGAAAAACTTCTGTGCTTGTCCACAAGGCCAGTGCCACTCAGGGTGCAGTCTCTTTTTGCACACTATGGCCTCAAGTTATCATGGTCTGTCGGACCTGATCCGACAGTGCGGATCAGGTCCGACAGACCTCGCTGAATACAGCGAGCAATACGCTCGCCGTATTCAGCATTGCACCAGCAGCTCACAAGAGCTGCTGGTGCAACGCCGCCCCCTGCAGACTCGCGGTCAATCTGCTGCCAGCAGGGGGGTGTCAATCAACCCGATCGTACTCCATCGGGTTGATTTTCGGCGATGTCTGTCCGCCTGCTCAGAGCAGGCGGACAGGTTATGGAGCAGCGGTTTTTGTGACCTCTGCTTCATAACTGCTGTTTCTGGTGAGCCTGCAGGCTCGCCAGAAACATGGGGCAACAAGCTCCATACGGAGCTTGATACATATGCCCCTATGCCTTTTCACAGAGAAAAAATATCCTGTAGCATATCAGTCTGATCCCAATAACAGTCCAGCACCAAAATAGCAGGCAATTCTTCTCTGAACAAGACAAAAAACAAACCCCAGACGTACGTTTCGGCCTCTCTTGACAGACGTTTTTCTAGCTATTGTTCTGTCTCAGTGAGTGTGTCTCTCTATTTTCTTGTTTTTATGTAAATTGCTCTTAGGTCTCCCTAAGAGAAAAAGGGGGAAACCAGATGTGGACTCCTTGCACACATGCCCTAGAGAGATGGAAGTGCACCTCACTGATGAGGCCAAAGAGAGGCTAAAACGTACGTCTGGGGTTTGTTGTTTGTCTTGTTCAGAGAAGAATAGCCTGGTAATTCATTGCTGAACTGTCATTGGGCAGGATCAGACTGATATGCTACAGGATATTTTTTCTCTGTGAAAAGGCATAGTGTGCAAAAAGAGACTGCACCCTGAGTGGCACTGGCCTTGTGCACAAGCATGGAAGTTTTTTTTAGCTAAATGTTAGGGTGCCAGGAATCAGACTGAGACGAGAAGTGCAAAAATAATCACACCTTTAATAATAGCAAAAAATAATAAAAAGTCCACATGTCAAATAACAAGCCAGGAGTCAAAATTAGAGCTGGTAGTCAGACAAGCCGAGTCAGGAGCCAAAGCGAATCAGGAACAAGGAGAACAGCAGAGTCAGGAACAAGCCAGGGATCAGGAACCAGGAGGGACGTCAGACAGCCAGGTAATACACAGGAGCTCTCACAAACAGGTCTGAGACAACGCAAGGGCAAAGCATACTGAACAAAGGGCCTTTAAATAATAAGTGATGACATCACAATTCTGAGACTGCATCCTGTCTCACATGGATGATGTAAACCAGTCTGGCCATAAAAGGAAGTACAGGAAGTGAGCAGCATCTCCCAGAATGCACCAAAGTCAGCAAGAGAGGTGAGTAAAATGGCTGCCAGCAGCACATGGCAAACAAGTCAGGAAAAAACCCTGACAGTACCCTCCCCTCAACGACCCCTCCCCCGCGGGAGGACAAAAGGCTTACTGGGGAAACGGGCATGGAAGGCACGGAGGAGGGCGGGAGCATTAACATCAGAGGAGGGAACCCATGAACGCTCCTCTGGACCGTAGCCCCTCAAATGAACCAAATACTGTACGCGGCCCCTGGACATACGAGAGTCAATAATGCTGCTGACCTCATACTCCTCATGGTTGTCAACAATGATAGGACGGGGATGAGGCAACACAGTGGTAAACCGATTACAAACCAATGGTTTCAAGAGGGAGACATGAAAAACATTGGAGATGTGCATTGCAGGAGGAAGGTCAAGAGCGTAGGCCACAGGATTGACCCGTCGGAGTATTCGAAAAGGATCAACATAACGGGGAGCCAGTTTATTGGAAGGCACACGAAGGTTAAAGTTGCGGGAGGACAGCCAAACTCTCTCACCAACCTGGTAGGAAGGTGCAGGCAGACGCCTACGATCAGCCTGAAACTTTTGGCGCTGCATAGAACGATGAAGGCAATCCTGAATCTGCACCCACGTGGAACGGAGTTGCCGGAGATGCTCCTCCAAAGCCGGAATACCCTGAGACATGAATGAATCGGGCAACAAGGATGGTTGAAACCCATAATTCGCCATGAATGGGGATAACTTGGTGGAAGCATTAATAGCACTATTACGAGCAAACTCTGCCCAAGGTAACAATTCAGACCAATTATTGTGGTGATCTGACACATAGCAACGGAGGAACTGTTCTAGAGCTTGATTAGACCGTTCCGCAGCCCCATTGGATTGAGGGTGATATGCAGAGGAGAAGGAGAGCTGGATCCCCATTTGAGCACAAAAGGAATGCCAAAATCTGGAGACAAACTGGCTACCCCGGTCCGACACTATCTCCTTGGGTAACCCTATGTAAACGGAAGACCTCACGGGCAAAAATTGAAGCAAGCTCCTGAGCGGTAGGCAACTTCTTCAAGGGAATGCAATGTGACATTTTAGAAAAACGGTCAACCACCATAAGGATAACAGTATTGCCATTGGAAACAGGGAGCTCGACAATAAAGTCCATGGAAAGATGTGTCCAAGGACGCTCACCATTAGCAATAGGTTGAAGAAAACCCACAGGAAGACGTCGAGGAGTCTTATTCTGTACACAAACTGAGCAGGAGGCAACATACGCAGCAACATCAGAACGAAGACCTGGCCACCAGAATTGTCGAGTGACAGACCAAATCATTTGGTTCTTGCCTGGGTGACCTGCGGCTTTAGAATAGTGGTAAGTGTGCAAAAGTTTAGTTTGAAGATTCTCAGGAACAAAACACTTACGACTAGGTTTCTCAGGAGGTGCATTGGTTTGTGCAGCCAGGATCTCCTCCCCCAAGGGAGAAGTCAAATTAGTACGTATGGTAGCCAAAATATGGTCAGGAGGTATAACTGGAGTAGGTACAGACTCCTCCTTGGATAGAGGTGAAAATTGTCGAGAGAGGGCATCAGCCCTAACATTCTTACTACCAGGCAGGTAGGAGACTACATAATTAAACCGAGACAAAAATAGCGCCCATATGGCCTGTCGGGGCGACAAACGTTTTGCTTCAGATAGATAAGTTAAATTCTTGTGGTCAGTAAAAATGAGCACTGGCACACTAGTACCCTCGAGAAGATGCCTCCATTCTTTGAGTGCAAAAATTATGGCCAGTAATTCCCTGTCGCCAATTTCATAATTGCACTCTGCTGGAGACAATTTCTTAGAGAAGAAACCACACGGATGCAAGGAACCGTCAGGTGTAGGACGTTGAGACAAGAGAGCACCTACTCCAGTCTCAGACGCATTGACCTCAAGAATGAAAGGCAGGACAGGGTTAGGATGAGCCAGAACTGGAGCAGCAGCAAAGGCAGTCTTAAGACTATCAAAGGCCTTAATGGCAGTAGGTGACCAATGGAGTGGATCATTCTCTTTACAGGTCATGTCTGTGATAGGTTTGACCAAGGAAGAAAAGTTTTTAATAAACTTTCTATAGTAATTGGCGAACCCCAAAAAATGTTGAATAGACTGAAGACCAACTGGGCGAGGCCACTGCAGAACTGCAGATAACTTGTCAGGATCCATGGAGAACCCTGCAATGGAGATAACATAACCTAGGAAGGTAACTTGAGTCTGATGGAACTCACATTTCTCAAGTTTACAAAACAGGCCGTTCTCACGTAGTCTCTGAAGAACCCGTGTAACATCAGAACGATGAGCCTCAAGTGTGGGTGAGTGTATGAGGATGTCGTCTAAGTACACCACAACACACTGTTACAACATATCTTGTAGGACATCATTAATAAATTCCTGGAAAACAGCAGGAGCATTACATAGGCCAAAGGGCATTACAAGATACTCATAATGCCCGCTCCTGGTGTTAAATGCTGTTTTCCATTCGTGGCCCTCCTTGATCCTAACGAGATTGTACGCTCCTCTCAACTCAAGCTTAGTAAAGACTGTAGCTCCCTAGAGGTGGTCAAAGAGTTCCGTAATGAGCGGAATAGGGTAAGCATTCTTAATGGTAAGACGATTAAGACCCCTATAATCGATGCATGGTCTTAACTCGCCACCCTTTTTCTTCACAAAGAAGAAGCCAGCCCCTGCAGGAGAGCAGGATTTGCGGATGATCCCCCGCGACAGAGCATCGGAAACATACTCCTCCATAGCACAATTCTCTGCAACAGACAGAGGGTAAACCTGGCCCCGAGGAGGAATGGCTCCGGGTTGCAGGTCTATGGCACAATCATAAGAACGGTGAGGAGGCAACGTACCGGCACGCACCTTGTCAAAAACGTCTAGGAACTCTCGGTACTCCTCTGGCAATTGAGATACTGAAGAAGTGCACAAGACCTTAACTGGTTTCTGAAGACAAGTGGAAATACATTGCGGAGACCACAACAAAATTTTGGACCTGCGCCAGTCGAGACTGGGATTGTGCTTTTGGAGCCAGGGATAACCCAGAACAACCGGAAAATGCGGAGAGTTTATCACCTGGAACTGGAGGGTTTCAAAATGTAGAGCCCCAACAGCCATGGACAACGGAGCGGTTTCGTGAGTAACAAGTGTGGGCTGAAGGGGCCTGCCATCAATGGCCTCAATAGCAAGCGGAACGGACCGAGGAAAAACAGGAATGGAGTGCTTCGATACAAAAGCACTGTCAATGAATAGCCCGCAGCACCGGAGTCAACAAGAGCCTGGGTGACTATGGAGGAGTCCACCCAGGAAAGGACAACCGTGACCAAAGGTTTCTCCTTTAGTGGTTCCGGGGACAAGGATAAACCACCTAAGGTCTGCCCCCGACAGGACCTTAGGTGTGAGCGTTTCCCGGCCATGTAGGACAAGACTTCAAAAGGTGGCCCTGTAACCCACAATAGAGGCAGAGCCCTTCCCTCCTCCTAAAGGCCCTCTCCGCCGCAGAGTGATGTGTGAATCCCAACTGCATCGGCTCAGCAGTACCTGGTGACTCGGGACCAGGAGGCATGGGAGGAGAGGGAGGCATGGGTGGGAACGAACACGTAGGAGACAACGGTACAGGAGGCTTCCGCAAGCGCTCTGTCGCGATCGCTCAGCTGCTGATCGCTTCCTTCTGCACAGCGCGGTAGCGCTTCCTTGGTTGCTTAGCAACCTTGTTCTCCTCGGCCCCTTCTGCTGACGTCAGAGGGACTTCTTATTCCGGCGTCTCCTCACCTCGGGGCCTGTTTGTTCTGTTCCTGCTTGTAAGTAACTTTTGGATTACTTATTTTGAATCAGAATTGCTGGCTTGTTTGATTCCTAATTCATTCCTGCCTGTTTCCTGTTATCTGGACTATTGCTTGTTTTGAACATTTCTACTGTTAACCCCAAACTGCCTGATTACACGCTGCTGGAACTTGGATTGTTTGACTATTCTACTGTTTAACCCCAAACCGCCTGATTACACGTTGCTGGACTTTGCTTGTTTGACCATTCTACTGTTTAACCCCAAACTGCTTGATTACACGCTGCTGGAACTTTACTTGTTTGACAAACCCTTCTGGTTAACCCCTGCCTGCCTGATTCCATGTTGCCGGTTATTGCTTGATGGATTACTCTTTTGGTTAACCCTTATCTACCCGAAGTTCTTCCCCTGACCCTGCCGTATCATCTTCCAGTTTATTTCTGTGAGTATACTATTGCAGCTGTCGCAGGGTCAGGTCCGGGAATATACTCACAGTGCTAGAGTGTTATTCTAACTTCATTTTAGCATTTGGGTCTAACTCTGGACTTAACCTATCCTGACATTACAAACAGGCCATAAAATGGACCCTGGTGAGTTATCCAGAGCTGTGGCTCTACAGGGACAGCTTCTTGGAACCCACTCTGCACACCTGCAATCCCTGGATTCTAAATTGGATCAAATTACTGCTCTTTTGCATAATCTCTCTCCTTCTCAAGTTTCTGCAACACCTGTTGTTCCTGCGGCCAGTTCTAACCCTGCATTTAATCCGCCACAACCTGCAGAACAGTTTATTCCCAGAATTCCACTACCGGATAAATATGACGGCAATCCTGAAGACTGTCGAGGATTTCTAAATCAGTGCCGCCTTCACTTCAGAAATAATCCTCAGATGTTTGTTTCCTCTTCCTCCAAGATCACCTTTTTAATTTCTCTTATGAAGGGTGAAGCCTTGGCTTGGGTATCTGCACTGTTGGAAAAGGATGATCCTTTGCTCCATGATATTGACACTTTTGTTTCCATATTTTCTTCTGTATTTGATAAACCTGGTAGATCAGCGGCTACTGAAGCAGGACTTTTAGATCTAAGACAGGGATCTCTTTCTGTAGCACAATACGCTATAGAATTCCGGACTTTAGCTGCTGAAACTATGTGGAATCATGGGGCCTTACGTGCAGCGTTTCGTAAAGGTCTTTGTGATCGTTTGAAAGATGAATTGGTTTATAGGGATCTTCCTGATTCTCTAGAAGAACTTATCAACTTATGTATCAAGCTAGGTGCTCGTTACTCTGAGCGTCTCCATGAACATGACCGTAACAGAAGATCCTTTATCAGATCTTCTTTCTGTCCTATGCCTCGTTCACCAAACCTTCCTACTCCTAATACTTCTATCTCTGAGTCAAGTGAACCCATGGAGGTTGGTGCAATTAAATTATCCGAAGCTGAACGTCTCAGAAGGCGTAATCTGGGACTATGTCTTTACTGTGGTATTAAGGGGCATATGTTAAAAGATTGTCCAACTCGTCCAGTAAAAGCCAGGGCTTAACTCCAGAAAGAGGGGCTGAGTTAAGCCAAAGATCTTTTTCTACCCTCAATCCCAAGCTATTTGTTCCAGTCACTCTTCGATTTGGCAACACCAAATTTCAGGCTCAAGCACTCATCGATTCCGGAGCTGCCGGAATGTTTATGGATTCGGACTTTGTTAATGCTTTTCATATTCCTTTGCTTTCCAAGAGTCAAGTAATCAAGGTCACTACTGTCAGTGGTCAACCCTTAGGTTCTGGTTTCATTCAATATTCTACGATACCACTTCTCATGTCTGTAGGAGTACTTCATTCCGAAACCATTTGTTTTGACATAATCTCTTCCCCACAGTTTCCTCTCATTTTGGGACTCCCGTGGCTTCAATTACATGATCCAGTTTTTTCATGGTCTAAAGGAGAGCTTGTTGCTTGGGGATCTTCTTGTTTCAAACAGTGTCTTCAAAGTACTACCAAAGCTTCTAATACTGTTGTGGCAGCTTTGGAGATTCCTGATTCCTTGCCTGGACATTATCATTCTTTCTGTGATGTCTTTTCTAAAAAGGATGCTGAAGTATTACCTCCACACCGGACCTTTGATTGTCCCATTGACCTATTACCAGGAGCTCCTCTACCTAAGGGTAAAACATATCCACTTTCTCATCAAGAAAATGTTTCACTTGAGGAGTATATCAAGGATAATTTGGCCCAAGGTTTTATCCGCCCTTCTTCTTCTCCAGTAGGAGCAGGTTTTTTCTTTGTGGAAAAGAAAGATGGAGGCCTTCGTCCTTGCATTGACTATCGAGCTCTAAATCAAATTACAATCAAGAATTGTTATCCACTTCCTCTCATTCCCGAATTATTTGACCGTCTCCAGGGTGCTTCCATCTTTACCAAATTGGACCTTCATGGGGCATATAATTTGGTCAGAATTCGTAAAGGGGACGAGTGGAAAACTGCCTTCAATACTAGGTTTGGGCATTATGAATATTTAGTTATGCCTTTTGGGTTATGCAATGCCCCTACAGTTTTCCAACATTTTGTTAATGAAATATTCAGAGACTATCTTAATCAATTCGTTATTATCTATCTTGATGATATTTTGATTTATTCCCGGAATTTACAGGACCACGTTCATCATGTTACATTAGTACTCCAGAGATTACGTGAAAATTCTCTCTTTGCCAAGCTTGAAAGTGCTCTTTTCATCAAGAATCTATTCATTTCCTGGGTTACATTATTTCCCCGTCTGGATTCAAGATGGGTTCTGACAAACTGTCGGCAATTATAGACTGGCCTAGACCTACTTCCCTAAAATCTCTTCAAAGGTTCCTGGGGTTTGCCAATTACTATCGTAAGTTCATAAAAGACTTTGCTAACATCTCGGCACCCCTTACTGCTCTTACTAAGAAGGGTCAGGATTGCAAACATTGGTCTGATAAAGCCTTACAGGCATTTGAATCTCTGAAGTCTGCATTTACTTCTGCTCCCATTCTTTGCCATCCTGTTCCGAGTCTCCAATTCATCCTTGAAGTGGATGCTTCTCTGATTGCTGCTGGGGCAGTACTATCTCAGCGAAATCCTGTTTCTAGCAAGATCCTTCCTGTGGGATTTTTTTCCAAGAAGTTCAATACTTCTGAACTGAATTATGATGTCGGTAACAAGGAATTGTTAGCTATTAAAATGGCTTTGGAAGAATGGAGACATCTGCTTGAAGGCACGGTTCAACCATTTCTTATTCTCACGGATCATAAAAATCTTCTGTATCTTCATACTGCCAAATGCCTCAACTCACGTCAAGCCCGATGGGCTTTGTTCTTCTCCAGATTTAATTTTGTCCTCTCTTATATTCCTGGTTCTAAGAATACGAAAGCAGACGCTTTTTCTAGACAATTTCTAGCTTCTGATTCTACATTTTTGGATTCTGAACCCATTCTCCGCCCTGCGAAAGTTCTAGCTCAGTTGTCTACATTTCCTTTCCAAGCATTACAGTCTGTTCAAGCTTCCGTTCCTTCATCCTTTAACATACCTCCTGGAATCTTATATGTACCTACTGAATTCCGTCTAAAACTTCTTCGCTGGGCTCACGATAATGTTCTATCTGGACATCCAGGAGTGCGTAATACTTTGTGGAGACTCAAACAACATGTCTGGTGGCCTTCCATGGGCAAAGATGTCAAGGATTATGTTGCAGCTTGTCATTCTTGTACCTCTAATAAACAGTCTTCATCTTTACCTCTTGGACTGTTACAACCTCTACCTGTTCCGTATTATCCCTGGTCTCATGTTTCCATGGACTTTATTACAGATCTTCCCAATTCTGCCGGAAACAAGACCATATGGGTTGTGGTAGACAGGTTTTCCAAAGCAGCTCATTTTGTTCCATTACCTGGATTACCATCGGCCCAGAAACTTGCTGAATTGTTTATTCTTCATATCACCAGATTACATGGTTTTCCTTTGGACATTGTTTCTGATCGTGGAGTTTAATTTGTCTCAAGATTTTGGAAATCTCTGTGCAAACAGTTCGGAGTTACCATATCTCTTTCTACTGCTCATCATCCTCAGTCCAACGGTCAAACTGAGCGGGTAAATCAATCTCTTGAATCCTATCTCAGGCACTATGTTAATCATCAGCACTCCAATTGGTCTCAACTTCTTCCTTTAGCTGAACTTGCTTACAATTCCCGTTTCAATTCTTCTTTACAGACTTCCCCTTTTAAGGCAGCCTATGGATTTGCGCCTAGAACTTTTCCTATGTCTTCGGGAGGTTCTGGAGTTCCTGGAGCAGATCGTACAGTGAGAAATCTTTGTAAACACTGGAAGAAGGTTCGGGAAATTCTTCTTCTCTCTTCTCAAAAATATAAAAGATTTGCTGATCGCAGATGCCGGAAGGCACTCTCTTTTCGGACTGGAGACAAGGTTTGGATTTCCACCCGATTCATTCGACTCAAACAACCTTGTGCTAAATTGGGTCCCAAATACATTGGACCATTCAGGATTGTTTCCAAGGTTTGTTCTACTGCCTACAGGGTAGCTTTACCAGACAACTTGAAGATTCACCCTGTCTTTCACGTATCTCTTCTTAAACCGGCAGTCTCTAACCGGTTTTCCACCATATGTAAAGTTCTCTCTCCGTTCCTTGTGGATGGTACTTCAGAATTTGAGATCAGTCATATTCTTGATTCCAGATTACGGGGTACCCGTCTATATTATTTGGTCCACTGGAAGGGATATCCCATCTCTGAACGTTCTTGGGAACCTGCTTCTAATGTTCGTGCTTCCGCTTTGATCAAACAGTTCCACGCTCAGAATCCCTCTAAACCTGTTCGTGTTCCCCGGAGGGGTACTTGAGGAGGGGGCACTGTCACGATCGCTCAGCTGCTGATCGCTTCCTTCTGCACAGCGCGGTAGCGCTTCCTTGGTTGCTTAGCAACCTTGTTCTCCTCGGCCCCTTCTGCTGACGTCAGAGGGCCTTCTTATTCCGGCGTCTCCTCACCTCGGGGCCTGTTTGTTCTGTTCCTGCTTGTAAGTAACTTTTGGATTACTTATTTTGAATCAGAATTGCTGGCTTGTTTGATTCCTAATTCATTCCTGCCTGTTTCCTGTTATCTGGACTATTGCTTGTTTTGAACATTTCTACTGTTAACCCCAAACTGCCTGATTACACGCTGCTGGAACTTGGCTTGTTTGACTATTCTACTGTTTAACCCCAAACCACCTGATTACACGTTGCTGGACTTTGCTTGTTTGACCATTCTACTGTTTAACCCCAAACTGCTTGATTACACGCTGCTGGAACTTTGCTTGTTTGACAAACCCTTCTGGTTAACCCCTGCCTACCTGATTCCATGTTGCCAGTTATTGCTTGATGGATTACTCTTTTGGTTAACCCTTATCTACCCGAAGTTCTTCCCCTGACCCTGCCGTATCATCTTCCAGTTTATTTCTGTGAGTATACTATTGCAGCTGTCGCAGGGTCAGGTCCGGGAATATACTCACAGTGCTAGAGTGTTATTCTAACTTCATTTTAGCATTTGGGTCTAACTCTGGACTTAACCTATCCTGTCACGCTCCTTGAAAGAAGGCCTCTCACTTAGTCTGATGTCAATTAGGATCAAAAAAGACACCAATGCCTCGAGATCTTCTGGTAAATCTCTGGCAGCAACTTCGTCTTTAATCGCATCAGAGAGCCCACGAAAGAAGGCGGCAACAAGGGCTTCATTGTTACAGCCTACCTCTGCTGCAAGCGTATGGAACTCAATGGCATACTGAGCAACAGATCTTGTACCTTGCTGAATGGACATGAGTCGTTTAGCAGCAGAGGAGGAGCGAGCTGAAACATCAAATACCCTTCGAAAGGAGGCCACAAATTCAGGGTAATTTGAAATCACAGGTTTATTAGTCTCCCACAAGGGATTAGCCCAGGCAAGAGCGGTGTCAGAGAGTAACGAGATGAGAAATCCCACCTTAGCTCTGTCAGAGGGAAACGCCTGAGGTAACATCTCAAAGTAAATGCCCACCTGGTTCAAAAACCCTCTGCACTGATTAGGATCGCCTCCATATCGCTGAGGTAGAGGTGCAGAACCAGACATGATCCTGGTGGGCATAGGTGCAGCAGTGGAAACAGGAGCAGCCATAACTTGCGGGACACTTTGGTCCAAATGTGCAGTGCGAGTCAGAAGGGTTTGCAGGGCTAGTGCAAATTGATCCAAGCGGTGATCCTGTTCATCCATCCTGGAAATGATGGCAGGTAAAGGTGGATTATTAGCATCATCAGGATTCATGGCCCTTGCGTAATGTCAGGGTGCCAGGAATCAGACTGAGACGAGAAGTGCAAAAATAATCACACCTTTAATAATAGCAAAAAATAATAAAAAGTCCACAAGTCAAATAACAAGCCAGGAGTCAAAACTAGAGCTGGTAGTCAGACAAGCCGAGTCAGGAGCCAAAGCGAGTAGTCAGATGAGCCGGAATCAGGAACAAGTAGAACAGCAGAGTCAGGAACAAGCCAGGGATCAGGAACCAGGAGGGACATCAAACAGCCAGGTAATACACAGGAGCTCTCACAAACAGGTCTGAGACAACGCAAGGGCAAAGCATACTGAGCAAAGGGCCTTTAAATAATAAGTGATGACATCACAATTCTGAGACTGCATCCTGTCTCACATGGATGATGTAAACCAGTCTGGCCATAAAAGGAAGTACAGGAAGTGAGCAGCATCTCCCAGAATGCACCAAAGTCAGCAAGAGAGGTGAGTAAAATGGCTGCCAGCAGCACATGGCAAACAAGTCAGGAAAAAACCATGACACTATTGTTCTGTCTCAGTGAGTGTGTCTCTCTATTTTCCTGTTTTTATGTAAATTGCTCTTAGGTCTCCCTAAGAGTAAAAGGGGGAAACCAGATATGGACTCCTTGTACACATGCCCTAGAGATATGCAACTGCACCTTACTGATGATGCCCAAAAGAGGCCGAAACGTATGTCTGGGGTTTGTTGTTTGTCTTGTTCAGAGAAGAATTGCCTGGTATTTCGGTGCTGGACTGTCATTGGGCAGAATCAGACTGATAATGCTACAAGATATTTTTTCTTTGTGAAAAGGCATAGTGTGCAAAAAGAGACTGCACCCTGAGTGGCACTGGCCTTGTGGACAAGCACAGACGTTTTTCTAGCTATTGTTCTGTCTCCATGATTGCGTCTCTCTATTTTCTTGTTTTTTTTAATCATGTAATTTAGAATTTTTAATTGGTAGTTTATTTTATTTTATTAGAATAGCTATGTTGGGTTCATTTAAGTTTAATCTTAGGATTTTTTTTATTTCACAGGTAAGTATATTTATTTTAAGATATTGTAACTTTTAATTTAAAGTTAGGGGGGGTGTTTGGTTTAGGGGTTAAAAGTTTAATTTAGTTTTTTGTGATGTGGGGGGCCGGTGGTTAAGGGGTTAATAGGTTTTGTTTATTTGTTATAATGTTTGGGGCTGGCGGTTTAGGGGTTAATAGGTTTAGTTTATTAGTTGTGATGTGGGGGCTGGCAGTTTAGGGGTTAATATGTGTAATATAGTATTTACGATTCGGGAGGGTGGATGTTTAGAGGTTAATACTTTATTATAGTGTTGGCGATGTGGGGGGGGCTGCGGTTTAGGCGTTAATAGGTTTATTTTAGTGTTGGCGATGTGGGTGGCCGGCAGATTAGGGGTTAATAGGTGTAATATACTATTTGCGATGCGGGAGGGTGGTGGTTTAGGGGTTAATAGGTAGTTTATGACTGTTAGTGTACTTTGAAACATTTTAGTAGTGAGTTTTGTGAAACATTTTTGTTTCGCAAAATCCATAACTACTGGTTTTAGATAGCAGAATGACTCACAGCAGTATAGGCAGTAAAGCAAGCATTTTAGCCGGAACGCACAACATGTAATACAGCGATATGGAAAAAATTTTGAGTGCAGAATGGATTGTTGCGTAAAGGCTAAAATGCTTGCGGTATAGCTCTACCGCCATGACTTGTAATATGTGTTACCTATCATTCCACGCGCTATGGCCATACTGCAAAACTTGTAGTCTAGGAATTTATAAGCTTCATGTGACTATTATTTGGTGGTTTATGGTTGAAAATAAGGCACTGTTCTGCTCTGAGAAGCTGTGCACGCTCCTTTTCTGTCAAACTATTTTAAACAATTTTCCAAATTAATGTAATATTATGTGAATCTAATAAGTGCAATAAAACATGTAAAACAGTGCTGCGTTTTATTGCACTTATCATATTAACATAATATTATGTTACATTTTTCACCAGATTGCTTTAGATGCATTAAAGGTTTTGCATGTATAATTTTTACACCATAATGCATAGACTTTCTTTTTATATTTTTTCTTATTTTTGGTATATTTGCACAATTTGAAAGTAATTTTACATTTTCAAAAGTTCCTGGTCTGACCCTATTCCTTACATTTTTAAGAGTAAGCAAAATAACAAAAGTCAATCTATGACAGAACAAATGCACTGTGCATTTTCCCACATTAAATAATGTTAATTGCTTACTACTCATTTCTGCTATAGCCTTTTCATTCACTTGTCTGATTTTCTTTAAACAATGGTACTGAGTATTTCATTCTAGTAGTTTTTGTACCTGTAGTAGGTATAATTAAATTTCAGTGGATACCTTAATTGTTTGATTAATATATATATATATGTAATATATATATATATATATATATATATATATATACATTTTTAATTTATCCTCTGACCAAATAAGAAAAAGATTGAAATCTGCATAAAATCAGGTCACAAGAGTCCTCTACATCAAGGGCAAGATTACATATGCGGTGTCGCCTGCAAAAGCCTGTGACGCCGGTTTTTACACGGTTTTGGTATCATATATACGGCGCCGCATATAAATGGGGCGCGTATATTTCACCTGTCACTGGCAATTTTTACTCCCATAAGCTAACATAGAACCGAGTTGCAAATCGTTATCACTTATTCAGCGCAAGGTCTTAGGTGGCGAAAATTGAGAAATTTTACTCCATTTTCACCTCGCCACACAGACGCAGCAAGCATTGCGCTGAAAATGTGAGCACCTTAACTCCTGTAACTGCCTGAAAATATTAACTAACGCCTAACGCATTGGCAATATCTATCTACCTGTCAACCGCCAACCCCCATCACAATAACTAATAAAATATATTAACCCCTAATCCGCCATTAACCCACATCGCAATAAACCTAATAAATGTATTAACCCCTAATCCGCCAAACCCACACAACGCAATAATCCTAATAAATCTATTAACCCCTAATCCGCCAAACCCCCAAAACGCAAATAACTAATTAAATTACTAAGCCCCCTAACCTAACACCCCCTAAATTAACCCCAATTAACTAAATTAAAAAATACTAAGTTACAATTAAAATAAAAAGCTAACATTACTTAAAAATAAAAAAACCTAAAATTAAATAAATCTAAGATTACAAAAAAATAAAAAAGTCTAACATTACATAAACTAATAAAGCAAATGATCAAAAATAAAAAAATTAAACCTAATCCCTATGAAAAAAAACCCCAAAATAAAAACACCCCGTAATACTTAACTACTAATAGCCCTTAAAAGGACCTTTTGTAGGGCATTGCACTAAATTAAACAGCTCCCCCTCTAACAGTAAAACCCACCACCCAACAAACCCCCAAAATAAAAAAAAACTAACACTAAAAAATCCTAAACTACCCATTTGTCAGGGTTTTTTCCCTGTTTTGTTTGCCATGTGCTGCTGGCAGCCATTTTACTCACCTCTCTTGCTGACTATGGTGCATTGTGGGGTATGCTGCTCATTTCCTGCACTTCCTTTTATGGCCAGACTGGTGTGCATCATTCGTGTGAGACAGGATGCAGTCTCAGAATTGTGATGTCATCACTTATTATTTAAAGGGCCTCTGTTCAGTATGCTTTGCCTTTGCGTTGTCTCAGACCTGTTTGTGAGAGTTCCTGTGTATTACCTGGCTGCCTGACGTCCTTCGTGGTTCCTGATCCCTGGCTTGTTCCTGACTCTGCTGTTTTCCTTGTTCCTGATTCCGGCTCGTCTGACTCGGCTCGTCTGACTACCAGCTCTGGTTTTTGACTCCTGACTTGTTATTTGACTTGTGGACTTTTTATTATTTTTTGCTATTAATAAAGGTGTGATTATTTTTGCACTTCTCATCTCAGTCTGATTCCTGGCTCCCTGACACCATTGCCCCTAAAGGGGCATTTGTATGGGCTTTGCCTTTAAAAGGGCATTCAGGTTTTTAAAGAATGCCCAATAAAACAGTCAATAGGATTTCAGTAGCGCTCATCCAATTGGCTGATTTGAATTTGAAGAACCCAATAAGCAAATAGAAATGCAAGGAATGTCATATTTAAACGCATACCATTCAATGTACGGCAGAGGATCCTCCACGCTCCCTGGCTCCGCGGTTGCCGGTCCTGCTTTGCGCTCATCTCCGTTCCATGCCGGTTTGGTCCTGGATGAAGAAGGAAGTGGTCCACTCTTCGAAGATGTCGGCCACTTGGAAGAAGACTTCGCCGCCTGGAACAGGACCTTCTCCGACAGACTTCAGGAACAATGACTACCTATTTGGGGGTTCGAGTTAGGTATTTTTTTTTTATTTTTTATTTTAGAGTTTCAATGTGAAATCGTAAAAGAGCTAAATTCCCTTTTAATGTCAGAAAAAGAGTTGAATGCCCATACAAATGCCCCTTTAGGTGCAATGGGTAGTTTATGTTTTTTTAGTGTTAGGTTTATTTATTTTAGGGGGGTTGGTGAGTGGTGGGTTTTACTGTTAGGGGGGATTTTAAATGCAAAAGAGCTGTTTAACTTAGGGCAATGCCCTACAAAAAGCCCTTTTAAGGGCTATTGGTAGTTTAGCATTAGATTAGGGGGTGTTTTGAGGGGGCTTTTTTATTTTAATAGGGATTAGGTTTAATTTTTTATTTTGGGTAATTTTGTTTATTATTTTCTGTAATGTTAGATTTTTTATTTTTGGTAATTTTAGATTAATTTATTTTAATTAATCTTATTTAATTTAATCTTAATTTTTCTAAGTACTGTTAGGATTTTTTATTTTTATTATAATTTAATATTTTATTATTTTATGTAATTTGCGGTTAATTTAGGTTAGGGGGCTTAGTAATTAAATTAGTTATTTGTGTTGTGGTTTGGTGGATTAGGGGTTAATAGGTTAGATAGGCTACTTGTGTTGTGGGGGTTTAGCGGATTAGGGGTTAATAGTTTTATTAGGATTATTGCATTGTGTGGGTTTGGCGGATTAGGGGTTAATAGATTTATAAGGTTTGTTGTGATGTGGGTTAATGGCGGATTAGGGGTTAATAGTTTAAATAGGCACTTTGCAGTGTGGGTTAATGGCGGATTAAATACATTTATTGGGTAGTTTT
This sequence comes from Bombina bombina, assembly GCF_027579735.1. NCBI lineage: Eukaryota > Metazoa > Chordata > Amphibia > Anura > Bombinatoridae > Bombina > Bombina bombina. The sequence goes on from NC_069504.1 coordinate 1,024,271,692, forward strand.
CGATGTTGAGTTTGGTGGATTTAGGGGTTAATACTTTTACTAGGCAGATCGCGATGTGGGTGAATGCCAGATTAGGGGTTAAAAGTTTTATTAGGCATATTGCGTTGTGAGGAATTGTCGGTTTAGGGGTTAATAAATTTATTATTAGTTGCAATGTGGGGGATTGCAGATATAGGGGTTTTACGTGTCGGGGTTATTTCTTGGAGGCAGGTTAGATTTTTACGGGAGATTTTATATTTTTTTTATTTTCTTAGGCGCCGGCAGTTTCCAAAGTGCCGTAAATCACTGACGACTCCAGAAATGTGTATTTACGCACATTTCTGGACATCGCTAGTTTAGCTAACTTACGGCACTTTATGAACTGCCGGCGCCATATATGCGATTGCCCGAATTCTGTGAGGGGAAATCTGTGCGGTGCGGGTTTCGGTAGTTACCCTGAAGCTTGCGCCACATATGTAATCTCGCCCCAACTGTTATGTGAAATGAGGTTTGATTACTCCTTAATAATAATGATATGCAGAAAAACTGTCTTTAACTAAACTTGATAAGATTTGTGTTACCCAGTGTTTTACTTGGCAACTTTCAGGCATTTTGCCAGTGAGTAAAAATGCAAATGTGTATTATTGATTATTTATTTCAGAATAAAAATCAAATTTATAACAATGCTTCACATTAATTAGCTAAGTTTCAAAGAGTTATGTTGGTATTTTTCATTCTATTAAGTCAAAGTAACCAATACATTATTTAGCAAATCTCTCAGCACAAAAAAAACCCTAGAATAATAATGGTTCTATTTACAGCAAACAAATTAAACATTCATTTCAATGAACAGCATGGCATACAATCCTGAAATTCAGTTTGGACAGCAATCTGTGCACACCAGTACATCAGATAGGAGCAAAATCTGGAATGACATCTCGAAGGCCATTAATGCTTTAGGCCATGAGAACAGAAAACAAGAGATAAGTATAAAAATGTGGTCAGATTAGAATAAAATGCAACTGAAAAAATGCTGGTGGAAGTCATGAAAATTAACTTAGTGCTTGATATTTGAGGTTAACTTCTGCAAAGACTGGTGTATGTGTGTGTGTTTGCGTCTATGTGTGTGCGTAAGTGTGTTGGTTTGTGTATGTGTGTATGTACCAGTGTGTATGTGTGTGTATGTGCTTGTGTGTTTGTATGCATGTGTGTATGTATGTGTGTTTGTGTGTAAGCGTGTGTGAGTGTGTGTTTATTTGTGTGTATGTGTGTGTGTATATGTGTGTGTATGAGTATGTGTTTGTGTGTATGTGTGTGTGTGTGTGTGTGCGTGTGTGTGTGTCTATGTGTGTGCATAAGTGTGTGTTTGTGTATTGGTGTATGTATGAGTATGTATTTGTGTGTATGTGCTTGTGTGTTTGTATGCGTGTGTGTACGTATGAGTGTGTGTGTGTATGTATGTGTGTTTGTGTGTAAGCATGTGTGAATGTGTATGTGTTTGTTTGTGTGTGTGTTTATTTGTGTGTATGTAAGCATGTATGTATGTGTGTGTATGCGTATGTGTTTGTGTGTATGTGTGTGTGTGTGTTTGTATGTAAGTATGTGTGTGTGTGTTTGTGTGTAAGTATGTGTGTGTGTATGAGTGTGTGTGTTTGTGTGTGTGTGTGTGTGTATGTGTGTGTGTTGAGTTATGTGTGGAGCTTGACCTCAATGTGACAGTGCTGAAAAATGTAGCTTGCCTGGAGACCTAAAGTGTTAAAGGGACATTAAACACTAAATCAATGCTAGATAGAATGATGCATTCAAAGAAAAAGATTAGTCAGAGAATAACAAGTAGATGTATTTTTTAAAGTTTCATTAGTTGTTTAAATATTGACAAAATAAGTTTAAAGTTTAATAGCTAGATTACGAGTTGTGAGTTAGGTAAAAAGCAGCGTTGGCCGGTCCTAACGCTGCTTTTTAACGCCTGCTGGTATTACGAGTCTTGCAGGTACAGGTGTACCGCTCACTTTTTTGGCCAGACTTGGAAATACCGCAAATCCACTTAACGTAAATTGCGTATCCTCTTTTTTCAATAGGAGTTGCATAGCGCCGGTATTACAAGTCTGACAAAAAGTGAGCAGTAGACCCACTCCTGTCAAGACTGGTACCACATTTTAAAGTCAGTAGTTAAGCGTTTTACACTACAACGCCGTAGCATAAAACTCTTAACTAAAGTGCTAAAAAGTACACTAACACCCATAAACTACCTATTAACACTTAAACCGAGCCCCCCCCACATTGCAAACACTAAAATAATTTTTTTAACCCCTAATCTGCTGAACTGGCCACCACTATAATAAATATATTAACCCCTAAACCGCCGCACTCCCGCATCGCAAACACTAGTTAAATATTATTAACCCCTAATCTGCCGTCCCTAACTGCCGCCACTATATTAAAGTTATTAACCCCTAAATCTAAGTCTAACCCTAACCCTAACACCCCCTTACTTAAATATAATTTGGATGACGTCAATTAAAGGAACCGTCATTTAGTAAGAAGACTTCGTTGGAAGAGGATGCTCCGCGCCGGATGTCTTGAAGATGAACCTACTCTGCGCCAGATGGATGAAGATAGAAGATGCCGTCTGGATAAAGACTTCTGCCCGTCTGGAGGACCACTTCGCCCGGCTTGAATGAAGACTTCTCCCGGCTTTGTTGATTTTCGAATGTTCAGTTTCGAATTTTACGATTACATTTGAAAATATTTGTTTTGAAAAATTTGAATTTATATTTTTGTAATAGTATTTCTAATTCTTTCTTTAAATGTAATATTCGAATTATGCAATATTCGTACTCGAAAAATTTGAATTTATATATTTGTAATAATATTTCAATAATGCTTTATTTAAATGTAATATTTGAATTATGCAATATTCGAATTCGAAAAATTTGAATTTATATGTTTGCAATAGTATTTCTAATGCTTTCTTTAAATCTAATATTCGAATTATGCAATATTCGATCGAAATAGAAACATTCAAATTGATATATTTGTATCTATTATGTATCAATTTACTAGATTCCCTACCACGAACTATTGACCTTCTGAATAGCATTTGTTAAATAGAATGTTAAATTCGAAATTTCGAATGTGAACATTCAGTCTTATTATAAACATTCAAATTCGAAAGTGATATTGGAAAACTGTAAATAGCATTCAATTATAGAATTTTTAAGAATATTCGATTGTATCAACATTCGGATTTGTAATTCAAATTTCGGTAATAACATTCGTTCTAACATTCGAATTCAGAAATGTACACATTCGCCCATCCCTAAAAAGTGCCTTTGTATCTCACATATCCCCAAAACATCAGCGATCCATCTCCGTGTTTCACAGTAGGAATGGTGTACCTTTCATCAAAGGCCTTGTCGACTCCTCTCCAAATGTAGCTTTTATGGTTTGAGGCTTGTCTCTGTGCTGTTTGGCGTATTGTAAGTGGGATACTTTGAGGCATTTGCGCAGTAATGGCTTTCTTCTGGCGACTCGACCATGCAGCCCATCTTTCTTCAAGTGCCTCCTTATTGTGCATCTTGAAACAGCCACACCACATGTCTTGTATTTCACCTGAAGTTATTTGTGGGTTTGTCTTTGCATCCCGTACAATTTTCCTGGCAGTTGTGGCTGAAAATTTAGTTGGTCTACCTGACCGTGGTTTGGTTCCAACAGAACCCCTCATTTTCCACTTCTTTATTAGAGTTTGAACACTGCTAATCTGCATTCTCAATTCCTTGGATATCTTTTTATATCCCTTTCCTGTTTTATACAGTTCAACTACCTTTTCCCGCAGATCCTTTGACAATACTTTTGCTTTCCCCATGACTCATAATCCAGAATCGTCAGTGCAGCACTGGATGAAAGATGCAAGGGTCTGTCAGGAGCCCAGAAACTTATTGATCTTTTATACACACACACTAATTACAAGAAAACAGATCACAGGTGAGGATGGTTACCTTTAATAGCCATTCAAACCCCTTTGTGTCAATTTTTGTGCATGTTATCAGGCCAAAATCACCAGGGTATGTAAACTTTTGATCAGCTTCATTTGGGTAGTTTCTGTTGTCATTATGATTTAAAAAGAGTTAACACAGTTGATTGATAATAAATGGCTTCAGCCAAACACTAACCATGAGTGAAAGAAAAGTTTTTGTGTTATCATTCATATTCTATGAAAAATGGCCAAGAAATCATAAATTCTGCCAGGGCATGTAAACTTATGAGTACAACTGTAAATATATATATATATATATATATATATATATATATATATATATATATATATATATATATATATATATATATATATATATTGTCAGTATATGGCAGGGTTATAATACAATATATTTAATAATTATCCTTTAAACTGAACCCCAATAATATACATATGCCAAACCATAAAATAAATATAAAATTCCTAAGTTCTTTTTATTAGTTGATATTTATAGACACACTGAAATATATTTGTAAAAACCAGAATATGAGTCAAACTATACAGTGTTTAAACTGTTGCAATACTCTTTACAAAGCAAACCAAATTGTAACTTAGAACTAACCTTATTCACAATTGAATTTCATTCAATTAACTCAATGAGATTCCAAGATATTAGCTACTAACATTCAAGCAATACAATCAGCTGTGTAGTCACAATTGATTCTAACACAATTCTAATTTAAAATATCAAAATAGTATCTATTATTTGTGCAAAAACCAATTGTCCTTTGTTAATTTATCTAAGTTGAAATAAATTCTTAGTTACTTACAATTAAAACCAATTCTAAGGTATATATATATATCTATATTTTGCAAAGATAAATTACTTAGCATACAAAAGACAAACTTAACACTATACAGGACTATGAAACACAAGTTTAAAATACTGAGTGCCCATTTAAATCTATTAACTACAATTTGACTATGGTCTTACCAGTTACCTTTGTTTAAAATATTTAAAATTAGAACAATCATACATCACCAATTTCAGCCAATTTGTAGTTCAGTCTTTTCCAAATATCTTTAGATCATCTCATTTGATGGAAAGTTATTGCATAGATCAAGGTTAGTTTTCAGTTCCTTGCTTAAATGATTGTGTCCCCAAGAGAATGGCAGCCAGTTATCAATCACTAGTGACAAGCAGATCACCAAAAAAAAAAAACTCTCCCTTTTTTTGCATTTAGCTATTCCTTATATAATCATTGATAATCTTTTTCGTTCACGCCCACGGTGCTTGTCTCTTCTCATTGTCTCATTTTAGAAATGTATGGTTGCTAGGGAAATGCATCATTGTTAACAACCAATTGTCTTTTGGCTGTAATTCTTGCATCGCAACATCGGGGGCAGCATGACAAACAAACAGATTCATTTAACCATTTCTAGACAGTAAAAAAAATTTCTTTAAAATGTGTATTTAAAACTGCTATAATTTCTTTATATTAATAAGTTACATGTTCACATGTACTGGACTATGTCACATTATTCATTTGGATTATTTTAATATGAAACATCAGTATTATTTCTAATATCATATTATTATTATCTTGATATCTATTTAAAAATAGCATTCAGCATCCTGGTATTTTATTGTATCTCAATAGGAATGCAATGTATTTCATATTTCTAATGCATATCTGAATGCATGGCAATACCAAATGTAGATCTGAAATAAAAATAATAGTGTTATCAATTTTTATGTTAAAATAGAAAATATCCACGTCTGTTTTTATGATTAAGGACATCTTGTTTTCCTGTAACACAAAGGGAAAACTTTGTCAAATATGTATACATCTATTTGTAGCATTTGTCTAAAATATTACTATTAGTCATTGCTTTTCATATTTCTAATTATCCATTCCTATGCTTAAAAATACAGAGGCTAAGACATTTTATGCTTTTTTGTCTGAATATATATTTGAGTATTCCATTATATGATGATTATATATATATATTTTATTATTCTCTTTATGTTACACAGAGATTTCAAATGCCAATTTGTCTGAGCTTTACACATGGGAAATTCCGCAGGGGATAATTTAAACATAGGTGACACAGTCATTTCTTCAGCTACAACTGGTTTTCCCTACAAATCTCATTAAGCCTAAAAGCAAGATACCAGACATTTCGTCTTTATTCACTGTATGGGGTAAAGAATGTTTTGAAGTGACTTTTATGATTCATCCTGTGTAATCAAAAGCAGTGGGGCTAAATTTCACACAGTGTCATTTGAAGTTTTTAGAAATTAAATTAATAATTTGATGTACACAGCCACATCACCATTAAATAATAATAAATATACCTGTGTATATCATCTAATAATATTTCAAATACCTTGACAATATATATATATATATATATATATATATACATATATGTATATATTTATATATATATATATATATATATTTAAATATACATACACACACATACATGTACACCTTTGAGCCCTTCCCAGTGCAACCTCTTGTTATATATCATATCCAGTATTTCAGTTACACCCCGAATCAGTCACTCAGGCAGATATGTCCTTACTATAAAGTAAACAGGAACCACCAGGGTTTCTTGCCCGTGGTGCAGTTTAGAAAATTACATGTACAGCAAAAAATGAAAAGGCACTCAACGGGTCTTAAATATAGAGCACTTTTTAATCATTTGTGATGTTTTAGGGTTTGTCTGAGGACGGGGGCAACCCCAAAACGTCACAATTGATTAAAAAGTGATCTATGTTTAAGACCCGTTAAGTGCCTTTCCATTTTTTGCTGTATATTATATATACCTTGTGCTCCCTTGGTATGGGATTAAATTCTTAGACTTCAACAAAGGATAAATGCTTTTTTAAAATAGTTTGATTAGGGGGTTGATCACAATTTATCTTTGATTTGTTCTCGGAATTGCTTTTTGCTTTCTTCCCGAATTGGTTGTTGAGTTTCCTGAATAATCACAAGTTTCCTGAATAATCACAATGCAAAATGGAATAATTTGTTGAAATCCTGCAGCAGAGAATACCTTTTCAATCAATGCACATATGACATGCAAATCATGCACATACGCCTATCAATATATATTCAGATGTATCAGTGGAGGATCCACATATTGAGGATCCACATATTTGTTTAACCACATTCCTCTAAGAAGCTCACATATTATAAACTGATTCTTTTAGACCTCATAGTGCCATATCCTACAGCTTGTGAATCGATTTAATATTTTTTAGGATCATATAATATATCTTGACCACAAGATAAGGGCTATAGAGTCTTACTGAATTCTGCATGCTTTAATGAGTTTTAGGTCAAAACCCCCAGTCGCACCTATAGAAGATATGGAATGCCCACTGCGAGCAACTTGTTCACTTCTGCAGGGTTCCGAAACAGTTCTTTGTCGATCCAGAAAACTACTTTACCCAAACAAATCAGACATTAATATTTTCCAGTTGCAAACATTTACAAAATCTGCTTTGGAAATGTTTGTTTAAGTGTTGCACTTGTACTGTAATTATTGCTTTTCTGTGTTAATAGCTCTTCTCATTTGCAGTGTGAGATATCATTTATTGGGCATTGAACACAAATATGTATGTTATTGGCAATAAACAAACCTCTATGAATTTTCAACATGATCTCACTTAAAGAGACATGAAACCCTAAATTTCTCTTTTATGATTGAGACCGATCATTCAATTTTTAACAACTTTCTGTTTTAGTTCTATTATCTAATTTGCTTTTTTCTCTTGACATCCTTTGTTGAAAAGAATACCTAGGTAGGCTGAGGAGCTTGGAGCTAGCTGCTGATTGGTGACTGCACATACACACCATCTTGACATTGACATTACAGATGTATTCAGCATACTCCAAGTAGTGCACTGCTGCTTGTTCAAGAAAAGATACCAAGAGAATGAAGCAAAATTGATAATAGAAGTAAATTGGAAAGTTGTTAAAAATTGTATGCTCTGAATCATGAAATAAATGTTTTAGGTTTCATGGCCCTTTAAACAATGAGGCCTCTCAGCAGCTTAATGGGCGTCAATGAATCTAGCTCAATGTTTTTGTTCGTCATGAGCAGTTGCACATATAATCCACCTTACAGGGACAGTCAAGTCAAAATTAAACTGTCACGATTCAGATAGGGCATGTAATTTACACAACTTTACAATTTACTTTTATTATGAAATTTGTTTGGTTTTCTTGGAATTCTTTGTTGAAAGATAAAACTAGGTAGGCTCATAAACTGATTTCTAAGTCATTGAAGGCGCCTCTTATCTCAGAGCATTTTGAAAGTTTTTCACATCTAGACAGAGCTAGATCATGTGTGAGATAAAGATAACATTGTGCTCACGGCCATGGAGTTATTTATCAGTCAGCATTGATTGGCTAAAATGCAAGTCTGTCAAAAGAACTGAAATAAGGAGGCAGTCTGCAGAGGTTTAGGTACAAGGTAATAACAGAGCTAAAAAGTATATTAATATAACAGTGTTGGTTATGCAAAACTGGGGAATGGATAATAAGGGGATTATCTATATTTTTAAACAATAAACATTTTCAAGTAGACTGTCCCTTTAAGTCAAAACATGACTTACTGGACTTTAGAGAAAATGGGGATTAGAAGCCAGATGCAAACACATGGTAAAGTGACAATCACTCTGAATTCTCTCACTACTTGTTTAGATTATTAATGGAGCGCTAGCTTAACGTGCGCCCATGAAGGGACACATTTGCTCATTTACGAGCACACGTTAAATAACCAGCCATTGCAAGTGGATGGTTAATGCTCCCACACGCTCGCTGTTTCACTTTGTGCTTAGCGCAATCAACCTCTGGTTAAAAATAAAAAATGCCCCAATTGCCCCCAAAATAAAGATTACATTACTTACCAATTACAAATAAATATGAGCAGTTTTATTTTTGTAAAAAAACTGCACAAAGCAAATAGAAAGGGTTAAAGTGAGGGGATGTGGGGTGTTTGAAAAAACAAACAAAAAAAACGGCACCTAAAGTGCCTTTACATTGAAGTCAAATGGGACTGTGTTTAAACTATAAATATATATGTATATGCTTACATACATATATATTTATGTCTTAATATGTGTATATACACATATAAACACATAAATAAATAAGTATATATTCATATACATTTATATTTATTCATTGCTGCCCAATGCTGCGTGATTTGCCCCCTGTGCTGCGCTATGGAGCCTATGGAAGAGTGAAAGCGGAATGCAAATGTGAGGTCACGTTCGCATTGCGTGCCACTTGTAATACCAGCGCACATTTACGTGCATTGTAGTTACTGAGTGGAGCACAATATCGTACTCGTGTAAGCACAGTGTAATCAAGCCCTTAATTGGCCTAGTGAGCTCCAGAAAGAAAAAACGTTTTCCAAGAAGAACTTCTGTTCTAACGTGTTTATTTAAATCTGCAGCATGCATGTTTTTTACTTCATAATGTTTTATTAGTAATCTTACTGTGACGTTAATTCTACGGTGTTAAGTATAATTTACCTTTAAGATTTTGACAAAATGATTTACAATAGTGGTTTTACACATTGTAGCGGTTATGACCTGTATTTTTGTGTTGTGTGATTTTGATGGTTACGTTACTATAGTAACTGTGATGCTTATAGCCATTTGTTCTCACAGATGTTATATAAAGCAACAGTGATCAATGAATATGTATTTAAATCAAAACATACTGTAAATAAGAGGAAATTCAAGCTGGAAAATATAAATGAGGAAAACTGAATACAACTTTGATAACCTCAATCTGACAAAGTTATTAGGTAGTTTCAAAAAAAGTTTATGTCTTGACCCTAACAAAAATCTGTTTACCCATCTAAATTCCACCTTCCTTGGCTTCTTCAAGATAGGAACACTAAAAGGGATAGAGAAGTCAAAATTAAACTTGCATGAGTTTTAAGACACTTTTAAATTCACTTCTATTTTCAAATGTGCTTTGTTCTTTTGGTATCCCTTGTTGAAAAACTAGTGGGAGCTGGCTGCTGATTGGTGCCTGCACAGATTTGTCTTTTGTGATTGTCTAAGTAGATGTGTTCAGCTATCTGCCAGTAATGCACCGTTGTTCCTCCAGCAAAGGATAACAAGAGAATGAAGCAAATTTGATAAAAGAAGTAAATTGGAAAGTTGTTTAAAATTGTATTCTCTGTACAAATCATGAAATAATTTTTTTTGGTTTTCTATGCCTTAAAGTCAAAACTAAACTTTTATGATTCAGATAGAGCATGATTTTTAAGAGACTTTCCAATTTAATTCTTTTTCCAAATTTTGCACATTCTTTATACATACACACTTTCTGAGACACCATCTCTTAAGTTCATAGAGCATATTTAAACTAGTCTGTGATTGGCTGATGACTGTCACATGATACAGGGAGCCGGCAAATGGGGGAAAAATAAATTTGTCCAAAAAATCTACAGCTTAGTTGAAAATCAGAGTAAGTGTTATTGCATTGTCTTTTTATTACACACTTGTTAATTATTCAGTTGTACTGTATTGTCCTTTACATTTGTGCCATTCTTTTTGTACTTTTCCTTAGATATTTTTACATGAGGAGACTGTCTAAGTGTTATCTTGAATAAATATACAGCAAATAGAAGGTTATATTTAGACTAACCCTGGTATATTCTTAGTATAACCAGACTGTGTTAAAGGGACAGCCAACTCAATTTTTTTTATTGTTTTAAAAGATAGATAATCCATTTATTACCCATTAATAATACACTTTTTACCTCTGTGATTACCATGTTTCTAAGCATCTTCTGACTGCCCCCTGATCACATGACTTTATCTATTGACTTGCATTTAAGCCAATTAGTGCTATGTTGCTCTGATTTTAATTTCATGAGATTACTTTCAAAATTCAAAATTATATTACCCTTTCCTTATGGTGGCCATGCATGCCATACCATACTTACTAGGGTATAGGTGCCAGGTGCAGCTGCCTTTGAGTCTTTGGGTATGTATGATACTCCCTAGAACTTAGAGCACTGGTACATACAATATCCACATTATGCTTCTATGGATCTTATAGAGAAATGCAAGCTATCTCCCTGTCTCCTGTTGAATCTTTCAGCAGTAGCCTGTAATGCTGGTTATTCACTATAAGGGGCCTATCTATCAAGCTCTGAATGGAGCTTGATGCCCCGTGTTTCTGTCGAGCCTGCAGGCTCGCCAGAAACAGCAGTTATGAAGCAGCGGTCACAAAGACCGCTGCTCCATAACATGTCCGCCTGCTCAGAGCAGGTGGACAGACATCCCTGGAAATCAACCTGATCGAGTATGATCGGGTTGATTGACACCCCCTGCTGGCGGCCCATTGGCTCGCCGTATTCAGCGAGGTCTGGCGGACCAATTGATAAATTGGGGCCATCGTCTGTATTCCTGGTTGCTCATAGTGATGCCGCAGACTTAAAATTTTCTGTTCACGAATGGCGAACACGAACGTCCGAAAATGTTCGCGAACAGGCGAACCGGGCGAACCGCCATTGACTTCAATAGGCAGGCGAACTTTAAAACCCACAGGGACTCTTTCTGGCCACAATAGTGATGGAAAAGTTGTTTCAAGGGTACTAACACCTGGACTGTGGCATGCCGGAGGGGGATCCATGGCAAAACTCCCACGGAAAATTACATAGTTGATGCAGAGTCTGGTTTTAATCCATAAAGGGCATAAATCACCTAACATTCCTAAATTGTTTGGAATAACGTGCTTTAAAACATCAGGTATGATGTTGTATCGATCAGGTAGTGTAAGGGTTACCCCCGCTTCACAGTGACAGACCAAACTCCCCATTTAACGCACCGCAAACTCCCCATTTGCACAATGTTGGATACCAAGCTAGCCATGTCCCGTTCCTTGTCCTCACTGATGTCATTGAAGGTCTCTTCCTCCACCCAGCCACGTACAACACCAAGGGTCCCCGAAAGGTGACAACAAGCCCCCTGGGATGCCTGCTGTGTTTGGTCTTCCACCTCCTCAAAGCCACCTTCCTCCTCTGACTCCTCTTCTTCAGACTCCTCTCTCTGCGTTGCCTCTCTCTGCATTATTATAAGGTGTGTTAAGTAGTACTATTCCTATCAGTTTAATTCCTGTTACGTCCCCTATCAGGGGACGTGTATATGGCATCGATTTTAGGAACCGGGAGATGGAAAAAGATGCTTGGTCGGTCCTCCTACTTCAAATTTGGGGCACTGCGCGTGCAATCGTGGCCGGACTTTTAGCCGACGGACATTTGGCAGACGGACATTTGTCCGACGGACATTTGGACGAAACACAAGTGGATGTCAGATAACAGTCCGGCCACGAGATAGATAGATTTGATAGATAGATAGATACATAGATTAGATAGATAGATCAATAGATGCAATAGATACATTTGATAGATACGATAGATAGATAGATTTGATAGATAAATAGATAGATTTGATAGATAGATAGATAATTTCCCAGACAGAGAATTACAAGACGTGCGGTCTGTGACCCATGGTAAGGTTCCCAGAAGCAGTTGCGGTGCCAGGGGACGTGTATATGGCATGGATTTTAGGAACCGGAAGATAGAAAAAGATGCTTGGTCAGTCCTCCTACTTCAAATTTGGGGCACTGCATGTGCAATCTACTGTGCCACCAGATATGAGTGGTGTGTTAAGTAGTACTATTCTTATCAGTTTAATCCCTGTTACGTCCCCTATCAGGGGACGTGTATATGGCATCGATTTTAGGAACCGGGAGATGGAAAAAGATGCTTGGTCGGTCCTCCTACTTCAAATTTGGGGCACTGCGCGTGCAATCTACTGTGCCACCAGATATGAGTGGTGTGTTAAGTAGTACTATTCTTATCAGTTTAATCCCTGTTACGTCCCCTATCAGGGGACGTGTATATGGCATCGATTTTAGGAACCGGGAGATGGAAAAGGATGCTTGGTCAGTCCTCCTACTTCAAATTTGGGGCACTGCGCGTGCAATCTACTGTGCCACCAGATATGAGTGGTGTGTTAAGTAGTACTATTCTTATCAGTTTAATCCCTGTTATGTACCCTATCAGGGGACGTGTATATGGCATGGATTTTAGGAACCGGGAGATGGAAAAAGATGCTTGGTCGGTCCGGCCACGAGATAGATAGATTTGATAGATAGATAAATACATAGATTAGATAGATAGATCAATTGATGCAATAGATACATTTGATAGATACGATAGATAGATAGATTTGATAGATAAATAGATAGATTTGATAGATAGATAATTTCCCAGACAGAGAATTACAAGACGTGCGGTCTGGGACCCATGGTAAGGTTCCCAGAGGCAGTTGCTGCACCAGGGGACGTGTATATGGCATGGATTTTAGGAACCGGGAGATGGAAAAAGATGCTTGGTCAGTCCTCCTACTTCAAATTTGGGGCACTGCGCGTGCAATCTACTATGCCACCAGATATGAGTGGTGTGTTAAGTAGTACTATTCTTATCATTTAGATCCCTGTTACGTCCCCTATCAGGGGACGTGTATATGGCATGGATTTTAGGAACCGGGAGATGGAAAAAGATGCTTAGTCGGTCCTCCTACTTCAAATTTGGGGCACTGCGCGTGCAATCGTGGCCGGACTTTTAGCCGACGGACATTTGGCAGACGGACATTTGTCCGACGGACATTTGGACGAAACACAAGTGGATGTCAGATAACAGTCCGGCCACGAGATAGATAGATTTGATAGATAGATAGATACATAGATTAGATAGATAGATCAATAGATGCAATAGATACATTTGATAGATACGATAGATAGATAGATTTGATAGATAAATAGATAGATTTGATAGATAGATAATTTCCCAGACAGAGAATTACAAGACGTGCGGTCTGGGACCCATGAGGCAGTTGCAGCACCAGGGGACGTGTATATGGCATGGATTTTAGGAACCGGGAGATGGAAAAAGATGCTTGGTCGGTCCTCCTACTTCAAATTTCTCTGCATTATTATAAGGTGTGTTAAGTAGTACTATTCCTATCAGTTTAATCCCTGTTACATGCCTTTTTTTTGGTTTGGTTTTTGAAGCTACAGTGCAGAACCAGAGGCCAGAAAAATTTGGCATGTACACATGCCTGAAAAATTAGGTATTGTTGCAGCCGCTGCTGTAGCAGCGGCCAGAAAAATTGATGTTTGTTTCCCAGGCAGAAAGTGCCCTAAAACATTGTGGCTTGAACCCTAGTTGGTAGCGGATAAGTCACGCAAGTCATCTGGCATTCGAAGATAAAATACAGCACCGTGTGGACCATTTTTAGCCCAAGGCAGCTCATCTCATCAGGCCTTTTTTACTCGAATGTATCGCCCAATGTCAGTCCCTTCGGGATCCATCCCTCATTCATCTTAATAAAGGTGAGGTAATCTAGACTTTTTTGCCCTAGGCGACTTCTCTTCTCAGTGACAATACCTCTTGCTGCACTGAAGGTCCTTTCTGACAGGACACTTGAAACGGGGCAGGCCAGAAGTTCTATCGCAAATTGGGATAGCTCAGGACACAGGTCAAGCCTGCACACCCAGTAGTCAAGGGGTTCATCGCTCCTCAGAGTGTCAAGATCTGCAGTTAAGGTGAGGTAGTCTGCTACCTGTCGGTCGAGTCGTTCTCTGTGGGTGGACCCCGAAGGGCTGTGGCTATGCATAGGAGTTAAAAAGCTCCGCATGTCCTCCATCAACAACACGTCTGGAAAGAGTCCTGTCCTTGCCGGCGTGGTCGTGGGAGGAGGAGGATTACTTTCACCTCTTCCCCTGTTAGATTCCCGTTGTGCTGTGACATCATCCTTATACACTGTGTAAAATTTGTTTTGGAACTGCTGCATCCTTTCTGACTTGTGGTAATTTGGTAACATTTCAGGCACTTTATGCTTATACCGGGGGTCTAGTAGCATGGACACCCAGTACAGGTCGTTCTTCAGCTTTTTCATACAAGGGTCACTAAACAGGCACGACAGCATGAAAGAACCCATTTGCACAAGGTTGGATGCCGAGCTACTCATGTCCCGTTCCTCGTCCTCAGTGATCTCACTGAAGGTATCTTCTTCCCCCCAGCCATGTACAATACCATGGGTACCAGATAGGTGACAAAGAGCACCCTGGGATGCCTGTTGTGGTTGGTCTTCCTCCTCCTCCTCCTCCTCAAAGCCACATTCCTCCTCTGACTCCTCTTCCTCACAATCCTCTTCCAGCGTTGCCGCTGGTCCAGCAAGCGATGCTGATAAGGCTGTTTCTGGTGGTGATGGTGACCACAACTCTTCCTCTTCACGCTCATCTACGGCCTGATCCAGCACTCTTCGCAGGGCACACTCCAGGAATAAAACAAATGGTATGATGTCGCTGATGGTGCCTTCAGTGCGACTGACTAGGTTTGTCACCTCCTCAAAAGGACACATGAGCCTACACGCATTGCGCATGAGTGTCCAGTAACGTGGCAAAAAATTCCCAGCTCAGCAGAGGCTGTCCTAGCACCCCGGTCATACAAATACTTGTTAACAGCTTTTTCTTGTTGGAGCAGGCGGTCGAACATTAGGAGTGTTGAATTCCAACGTGTCGGGCTGTCGCAAATCAAGCGCCTCACTGGCATGTTGTTTCACCGCTGGATATCGGAAAAGTGCGCCATGGCCATGTAGGAACGCCTCAAATGGCCACACACCTTCCTGGCCTGCTTCAGGACGTCCTGTAGCCTGGGTACTTATGCACAAAGCGTTGTACAATCAGATTACACACATGTGCCATGCACGGCACATGTGTCAACTTGCCCAATTTCAATGCCGCCACCAAATTACTTCCGTTGTGAGAAACCACTTTGCCGATCTCCAGTTGGTGCGGAGTCAGTCACTGATCCACCTGTGCGTTCAGGGCGGACAGGAGTGCTGGTCCGGTGTGACTCTCTGCTTTCAGGCAAGTCAACCCCAAGACGGCGTGACACTGCCGTATACGGGATGTGGAATAGTACCTGCAGAACTGGGGGGGTGCCGTTGATGTGTAGCAAGATGCAGCAGCAGAAGAGGACTCAGCCGAGGAGGCGACGACCTCCCCCTGCTTCCAACTCATCTCCTCCTCCTCTCTGTCTCCCCATCTGAACTGTCCCCCTGTTCTTCTTCTCTTCTAGCGGGCACCCACGTGACATCCACGGACGCATCGTGATCATAAACCAATTCACTTGTATCTGACAAATCAACAAAGGAAGCAGCAGCGTGTACAACATCATCATCATCACACCGTACATCCATGTCTGTAATGCTGCCTGACTAAGACATATCACTGTTATCTACATCCTCTGTCAATGATGGTTGCGCATCACTCATTTCTTCCAATTGATGTGTAAAAAGCTCATCTGACAGATCAAGTGAAGTGGCTGTGGTGCTAGTGTTGGTGGTGTTGGCAGGCGGGCGAGTGGTAACTTGAGAGGTGCCCGAAGATAAGCTGGAGGAGGATGGTGCGTCAAGAGCGGAAGCTATAGAAGATTGGGTGTCCTGTGTTAAAAAGTCAACTATTTCCTCAGAACTTTTTGAGTTCATGGGACGTGGCCTCTGAACACTGGGCATTATTCTAGGGCCAAAGGGAATTTATTTATAAAATATTTATTTATAAAATATTTTATCAGGAAGGATACATTGAGATTTCTCTCGTTTTCAAGTATGTCCTGGGGAATCACAGCACCACGACCATGACGGCACCTGCGGGGTGGCCTGCCTCTGCCTGTCATTTTTTTTTTTAAATGTACACTTACACTACTATTAAACAAGATATGAGTGGTGGCACTGGGCAAGTGGGCACAGTATACACTGTGAGCCTGACACAAAAAAGCAGACTGATGTTTCACAGTCCAAAAAGTTTTTATTTTTTTAAATGTACACTTACACTACTATTAAACAAGATATGAGTGGTGGCACTGGGCAAGTGGGCCCAGTATAAGCTGTGAGTCTGACACAAAAAAGCAGACTGATGTTTCACAGTCCAAAAAGTTTTTATTTTTTTAAATGTACACTTACACTACTATTAAACAAGATATGAGTGGTGGCACTGGGCAAGTGGGCACAGTATACGCTGTGAGCCTGACACAAAAAAGCAGACTGATGTTTCACAGTCCAAAAAGTTTTTATTTTTTTAAATGTACACTTACACTACTATTAAACAAGATATGAGTGGTGGCACTGGGCAAGTGGGCCCAGTATAAGCTGTGAGCCTGACACAAAAAAGCAGACTGATGTTTCACAGTCCAAAAAGTTTTTTTTGTTTTTAAATGTACACTTACACTACTATTAAACAAGATATGAGTGGTGGCACTGGGCAAGTGGGCCCAGTATAAGCTGTGAGCCTGACACAAAAAAAGCAGACTGATGTTTCACAGTCCAAAAAGTTTTTATTTTTTTAAATGTACACTTACACTACTATTAGACAAGATATGAGTGGTGGCACTTGGCAAGTGGGCACAGTATACGCTGTGAGCCTGACACAAAAAAGCAGACTGTTGTTTCACAGTCCAAAAAGTTTTTATTTTTTTAAATGTACACTTACACTACTATTAAACAAGATAGGAGTGGTGGCACAGGGCAAGTAGGCCCAGTATAAGCTATGAGCCTGACACAAAAAAGCAGACTGATGTTTCACAGTTCAAAAAGTTTTTTTTTTTTAAATGTACACTTACACTACTATTAAACAAGATATGACTGGTGCCACTGGGCAAGTGGGCACAGTATATGCTGTGAGCCTGACACAAAAAAGCAGACTGATGTTTCACAGTCCAAAAAGTTTTTCTTTTTTTAAATGTACACTTACACTACTATTAAACAAGATATGAGTGATGGCACTGGGCAAGTGGGCCCAGTATAAGCTGTGAGCCTGAAACAAAAAAGCAGACTGATGTTTCACAGTCCAAAAAGTATTTTTTGTTTTTAAATGTACACTTACACTACTATTAAACAAGATATGAGTGATGGCACTGGGCAAGTGGGCCCAGTATAAGCTGTGAGCCTGACACAAAAAGCAGACTGATGTTTCACAGTCCAAAAAGTTTTTTGTTTTTAAATTTACACTACTGTTACACCAGATATGAGTGGTGGCACTGGGCAAGTGGGCACAGTATACGCTGTGAGCCTGGCACACAAGCTGGAAGGCAGGCAACTGCAATTAGATTACACAAGCAGACTGATGTTTCACAGTCAAAAAAGTTTGTTTTTTTTAAATTTACACTACTGTTACACCAGATATGAGTGGGGGCACTGGGCAAGTGAGCACAGTATACGCTGTGAGCCTGGCACACACGCTGGAAGGCAGGCAACTGCAATTAGATTACACTAGCAGACTGATGTTTCACAGTCAAAAAAGTTTTTGTTTTTTAAATTTACACTACTGTTAAACCAGATATGAGTGGGGGCACTGGGCAAGTGGGCCTGGCACACACGCTGGCAGGCAGGCAACTGCAATTAGATTACACTAGCAGACTGATGTTTCACAGTCAAAAACGTTTTATTTTTTAAATTTACACTACTGTTACACCAGATATGAGTGGTGGCACTGGGCAAGTGGGCCTGGCACACACGCTGGCAGGCAGGCAACTGCAATTAGATTACACTAGCAGACTGATGTTTCACAGTCAAAAAAGTTTTTTTTTTAAATTTACACTACTGTTACACCAGATATGAGTGGTGACACTGGCAAGTGGCTTGGCAGGCAGGCAACTGCAATTAGATTACACAGGGGAAAAAAATTATGTTCTAGCCCTAAAAAGGGCTTTTTGGGGTGCTGTCCTTACAGCAGAGATCAGATGAGTCCTTTAGAACTGTAGTGGATACTGAATACACTAGCCTAGCTATCAATTTCCCTATTAAATCACCAGCAGCTACACTGTCCCTCCTCTCACTAACAATGCAGCTTCTGAATGAATCTAAAATGGCTGCTGTCCAGGAGCTGGGAGGGTCTGGGAGGGAGGGTCTGCTGCTGATTGGCTGGAATGTGTCTGCAGACTGTTAGATACAGGGTCAAAGTTTACTCAATGATGACGAATAGGGGGCGGATAGAACATCGCATATGTTCGTCCGCCGCGGCGAACGCGAACATGCTATGTTCGCCGGGAACTATTCGCTGGCGAACTATTCGCAACATCACTAGTTGCTCAGCAGCAAGCATGTATTTCTGGGATTCAGCAATAAGCTAATATGTCTTGTTTTCAGCAAGTCTGAATCCTGGATATCAGCAGCAAGCTGGTATTTTCTGGCCTGTTTCTTTGTAGTAAGCCTGTGCCTACTGGCCCCTTGACAGCAAAGCTGTGTATTCTGTCTTCTCTGCCACATGACAATGTCTTCTGGCATCTCTGCTGCAACTGGCATTTTCTGGTCACTCAACAGTGTAAGTCTGTATTTGTTCAGATAAGGCAACTTTAAACAACTTTCCAATTTACTTTTATCATCAAATTTTCTTTGTTCTCTTGGTATTCTATGGAAGCTAAACCTAGGTAGGCTCATTAAAGGGACATGAAACCCACATTTTTTCTTTCATGATTTAGAAAGAGAATGCATTTTTAAACATCTTTCTAATTTACTTCTATTATCTAATTTGTTTTATTCTCTTGATATTCTTTGCTGAAAAGCATATCTAGATATGCTCAGTAGCTGCTGATTGGTTGCTGCACATAGAAGCCTCATGTGATTGGCTCACCCATGTGCATTGTTTTTTCTTCAAATAAGGATATCTAAAAAATGAAGTAAATTGTAATGTTGTTTAAATTTGTATGTTCTATCTAAATCATGAAAGAAAGATTTTGGGTTTAGTGGCCCTTCATCTGTTTTCTAAGCCGTTGAAGGCAGCCTCGTATCTCAGTGAGTTTTGACAGCTTTTTACAGTAAGACACTGTTAGTTCATGTGTTCCATATAGATAAAGTGTGCTCGCTCCACTGGAGTCAGCACTAATTGGCTAAAATGCAAGTCAGCCAAAAAACTTAGATAAAGGGGCAGTCTGCAGAGGCTTATATACAAGGTAATCACAGAAATAAATATTGTATTAATATAAGTGTTGGTTATGCAAAACTGGGGAATGGGTAATAAAGGGATTATCTATCTTTTTCTTGTAAAACATTTTTTGGAGTAGACTGTCCCTTTAACTGACATTCTGCTTACTGAACATACAGTATATATAAGCCTGTGCACTAATCATTCATTTATATGCATGTTTTATAGCCTATCCACTGGCAGCTTGTCTGATAATTTATAGATTTTTGTAGTTTGGTATTAGTAGTATTAGTGAAATTTCAGTTCAATATCACTGTTGGATTTTATACTTCATCAATTTATACTCAGAACTTTTTCTTCCAAATCTTCTTGATCTCAATTGAATAGTTGCCACTTAGAATTTCACCAAGCTTAGTATTTCATATGGATGGAAAGACTATTTTTTTATTAATTGAGCCTACATTTTAATAAAGTTTAAAGGCACATTAAACACTTAGAGCTAGATTACAAGTGGCGCAGAACTCCGCTAGAATTAAGATTTTTGCGCTAATCGGGTTGCGTTGGTATTACAAGTTGAAAATAAACTTTTTTTGCTCTAGTGTTAACCTGACTAGTGCAAAAATCCAAACTTAGAAAATTGCGTGCATGTTCACGTATCGCCCCATAGAAGTCAATGGAGAAAAAAAGGTAAAAAAAAACCTAAGACCCCACTTTCGTGCAAACACTAGAACATATTCTCATTAGCGCTAACCCGACATGAAAATATGAGTATTTCATATTCCAATGTTCTTTTTGTAACAGAAAATGTTCTATTTATTCATAAATAAATATTTCTACATATATCTATTGGTTTTTTTTAAAGGGACACTCAGGCTTTATTAAATTTTCATGATTGAGATAGAGCATGTAATTTTAAACAACTTTCCAATTTACTTCTATTAAAAAAAATGTGCACAGTCTTTTATATTTACACTTTTTTTGAGTCACCAGCTCCTACTGAGCATGTGCAAAAACTCAGACTATACGTATATGCATTTGTGATTGGCTGATTGCTATCACATGGTACAGGGGGAGTGAAAATATATATAACTTTAAAATGTGTTAGAAAAGAATCTACTACTCATTTGAAATTCAGAGTAAATGCTATTGTATTGTCTTGTTATCTTGCATTTGTTGATTATGCAAATCTGCTGTGTTTATTGGTCCTTTAAACAATTTATTTATACCTTTTTATATAGATGATTATATATAGGTATAGATATAAACATATATATATACAGGTGCCCCTCGTTTTACAACGGTTCAATTTACACCGTTTCAGAATAACAACCTTTTTTTCCAGTCATGCGACTGCTATTGAAAAGCATTGAGAAGCAGTGCATTGATTAAAATAGCCAGTAGGTTGAGCTGTCCGCTTGTGTTGCAGCAAAGCCAAGCAAGCTGAAATTAATCAGTTTAACCAGACCTGAGCTATCGAGCAGATTTCAGAGGAACAAGATTTTCCTGTCTATAAATCAGTCCAGATTGGAATGCATAGAAAGAACTGTTTGCAGAAAAAATGCAAGTGAAGTCTGTGTTGTGTGATTATTTTATTAGATTTATAATGCTGTTTAGCAAATGTTTTTGTTCATTTAACTTAGTTTAATTATATATTCTGTGTTGTGTAATTGTTTTATTAGGTTTATAATGCTGTTTAGCATTTAAAGTCTTAATTTCAAAGCTTTAAAAATAATGTTTTAGGTGTTACTTATGACAATTTTGAGAGGGGCCTGGAACCTATCTCCCTCACTTCCCATTGACTTACATTGTAAACTGGGTTTCAATTTACAACGGTTTCGA
Organism: Bombina bombina; assembly: GCF_027579735.1. Classification (NCBI taxonomy): domain Eukaryota; kingdom Metazoa; phylum Chordata; class Amphibia; order Anura; family Bombinatoridae; genus Bombina; species Bombina bombina. The sequence goes on from NC_069504.1 coordinate 1,024,293,520, forward strand.
TTTACAACCATTCCTTCTGGAACCTAACCCCGGCGTAAACTGAGGGCTACCTGTATCTATATATATATATATATATATATATATATATATATTAATCAAGCGTGACGTTTCGGGGACACACTCCCCTTCCTCAAACGTTTGAGGAAGGGGAGTGTGTCCCCGAAAACGTCACGCTTGATTAAATAAACTTTTGTTGAAAAGACCAGTGAGTGCCTTCCTTCACCTTGTATACTTACCTGCTGGCACCCTGGCACTGAAGGACTCTATACATCAAATATATATATATATATATACAAATATATATTTAGAAATACTTAAAATATATTATGCTACGTACAGAACATTGGAATGTGAAATATTTACAGTAAATGCATAGTTAAAAATATGAATATTGCATAAATATGTTTTACATGTTTTTAGCTACTTAAAGGGACAGTCTAGTCAAAATTAAACTTTCATTATTCAGATAGGACATGTAATTTTAATCAACTTTCCAATTTACTTTTATCATCAAATTTGCTTTTTTCTCTTGGTATTCTTAGTTGAAACTAAACCTAAGTAGGCTCATATGCTTATTTCTAAGCCCTTGAGGGCTGCCTCTAATCACATGCGGCTAGATTACGAGTTTTTGACGGTAAGGCTTGCGGGGCTAACACTCCTTTTTTCTTACCGCTCCCTTTAAACAACGCTAGTATTAAGAGTTTTCTGCAAGCCGCCGTTAGCCTCAGAAAAGTGAGCGTTGAGCAAAATTTAGCTCCACATCTCACCTCGATACCAGCGTTGCTTATGGTAGCAGTAAGCTGGCAAAACGTGCTCGTGCACGATTTCTTCATAGGAAACATGGGGCTGAGTTGGTAGAAAAAAAACCTAACACCTGCAAAAAAGCAGCGTTCAGCTCCTAACGCAACCCCATTGTTTCCTATGGGGAAATAAAAAATATGTCTACACCTAACACCCTAACATGAACCCCGAGTCTAAACACCACTAATCTTACAATTATTAATCCCTAATCTGCCGCCCCCGACATCGTCGCCACCTGCATTATACTATTAACCCCTAATCTGCCGCTCCGGACACCGCCGCCACCTACATTATATTTATAAACCCCTAATCTGCTGCCCCCAACATCGCCGACACCTACATTATAGTTATTAACCCCTAATCTGCCCCCCCAACGTCGCCACAACTATATTAAATTTATTAACCGCTAATCTGCCGCCGCCAACATCGCTGCCACTATAATAAATTTAATAACCCCTAAACCTAACACTAACCCTAACCCCCCCTTACTTAAATATAATTTAAATTAAACAAAATTAATTTAACATAATTAAATAAATTAATCCTATTTCAAATTAAATACTTACCTATAAATTAAACCCTAAGCTAGCTACAATATAACTAATAGTTACATTGTCTCTAGCTTAGGGTTTATATTTATTTTACAGGTAAGTTTATATTTATTTTAACTAGGTAGAATAGTTATTAAATAGTTATTAACTATTTAATAACTACCTAGCTAAAATAAGTACAAAATTACCTGTAAAATAAATCCTAACCTAAGTTACAATTACACCTAACACTACACTATCATTAAACTAATTACCTAAACTACCTACAATTAATTACAATTAAATTAAATAAACTAAATTACTTGAAAAAAACACTAAATTATAGAAAATAAAAAAGAAATTACAATTTTTTAAAATTAATTACACCTAATCTAATCCCCCTAATAAAATAAAAAAGCCCCCCAAAATAATAAAATTTCCCTACCCTATACTAAATTACAAATAGCCCTTAAAAGGGCCTTTTGTGGGGCATTGCCCCAAAGTAATCAGCTCTTTTACCTGTAAAAAAAATACAATACCCCCCCAACATTACAACCCACCACCCACACATCCCTACTTTAAAACCCACCCAATCCCCCCTTGAAAAAACCTAACAATAACCCCCTGAAGATCACCCTACCTTTAGCCGCCTTCACCCAGCCATGCACAAGTGGTCCTCCATACGGCAGAAGTCTTCATCCGATCTGGGCAGAAGAGGTCCTCCAGACGGTAGAAGGCTTCATCCAGGCAGCATCTTCTATCTTCATCCTTCCAGAGCGGAGCGGGTCCATCTTCAATCCAGCCGACACGGAGCATCCTCTTCAAACGAAGTCCTAACGAAGAATGAAGGTTTCTTTAAATGACGTCATCCAAGATGGCATCCCTTGAATTCCGATTGGCTGATAGAATCCTATCAGCCAATCAGAATTAAGGTAGGAAAAATTCTATTGGCTGATATAATCAGCCAATAGGATTGACCTCGTATTCTATTGGCTGATTGGAACAGCCAATAGAATGCGAGGTCAATCCTATTGGCTGATTGGATCAGCCAATCGGATTGCACTTCAATCCAATTGGCTGATTACATCAGGCAATAGGATTTTTCCTACCTTAATTCCGATTGGCTGATAGGATTCTATCAGCCAATCGGAATTCAAGGGACGCCATCTTGGATGACGTCATTTAAAGGAACCTTCATTCTTAGAACACCAAGTATGACGCGCAACACAAAACAAAATTTTTTGGTGCTAACAACATCCGGAAATGACGCAACTTGCGTCATGGCAGACGCAACCTTGCAAGGAAACGGTGAATTTGCATCACCAAACGTACATTTGCGCCAAAAAAATTATCGCGCCAAGAATGACGCAATAAATATATACCCCAGGTATACCCCAGGTAAGAAGAAATAACTTCCTAAATATGTTTTTCCCAATTTTGAAACTGATAGTCTGCAAAAAGGAAATATACATAAACCTGACTCACGGCAAATATAAGTACAATACATATATTTAGAACTTTACATTAATACATAAAGTGCCAAACCATAGCTGAGAGTGTCTTTAAGAAATAAAAACATACTTACCGAAAGACACCCATCCACATATAGCAGATAGCCAAACCAGTACTGAAACAGTTATCAGTAGAGTTAATGGAGTATATCGTCAATCTGAAAAGGGAGGTAGGAGATGAATCTCTATGACCGATAGCAGAGAACCTATGAAAAGATTTCCCGCAAGGAAAACCATAGAATTCAAGAGGTGATACTCCCTTCACATCACTCTTACATTCACTGTACTCTGAGAAGCGCATATCACAGAAGGAAATCAAGCACAAACTTACTTCACCACCTTCATAGGAGGCAAAGTTTGTAAAACTGAATTGTGGGTGTGGTGAGGGGTGTATTTATAGGCATTTTGAGGTTTGGGAAACTTTGCCCCTCCTGGTAGGATTGTATATCCCATATGTCACTAGCTCATGGACTCTTGCCAATTTCATGAAAGAAACAGGCATATAGATGAATGAACAGTGCATAGGCTTATAGATAAATTCAGCACAATTTAAACTGAGTGCAAATGATTGCGAAAACCCTCACAAAATCGTTTACACACCACTTGAAATGCTTGTGTAATGTTAAATGCCGACAGCCTATGCTGTCAGCATTTAGCAATGTCGGTCGTACATGATCAGCTACAGCGGATCATGTCCGCCTGCATCTTAATAAATCAGCCTCAAAGTGTTTAATGTCCCTTTAAGATTTTTTTAGTCTGTTATTGGCCATCATTTCTCACTAAACATGACACAGGCACAAAATGCTTCACCCCCATACTTAATTGCATGCCCTTAAAAACCTTTTTTTTTATAAAACGTTTATAAAAGCCTTTTTTTTTATAAAACGTTTATATAAGCCAATAGGATTGAGCTTGCATTCTATTGGCTGATTGGAACAGCCAATAAAATGCGTGCTCAATCCTATTGGCTGATTGGATCAGCCAATAGGATTGAACTTCAATCCTATTGGCTGATTGCATCAGCCAATAGAATTTTTCCTACCTTAATTCCGATTGGTTGATAGAATTCTATCAGCCAATTGGAATTGAAGGGACGCCATCTTGGATGACGTCACTTAAAGGAACCGTCATTGTTGAAGAAGACTCCGGATGAAGAGGATGCTCTGCGTCAGATGTCTTGAAGATGGAGCCGCTACGTGCCGGATGGATGAAGATAGAAGATGCCGTCTGGATAAAGACTTCTGCCCGTCTGGAGGACCTCTTCTGCCTGGCTTGGATGAAGACATCTGCACATCTGGAGGACCACTTCTGCCCGGTTGGGTGAAGACGCCTCACGGTAGGGTGATCTTCAAGGGGTTAGTGTTAGGTTTTTTTAAGGGGGTATTGGGTGGGTTTTAGAGTAGGGTTGGTTGTGTGGGTGGTGGGTTTTAATGTTGGGGGGGGTATTTGTACTTTTTTTTTACAGGTAAAAGAGCTGATTACTTTGGGGCAATGCCCCACAAAAGGCCCTTTTAAGGGCTATTTGTAATTTAGTGTAGGGTAGGGCTTTTTTATTTTGGGGGGGCTTTTTTATTTTGTTAGGGGGATTAGATTAGGTGTAATTAGTTTAAAAATCTTGTAATTTGTTTATTATTTTCTGTAATTTAGTGGGGTTTTTTCATACTTTAGATAATTTTTTTAAATTGTAATTAATTGTATTTAGTTTAGGTAATTAATTTAATTATAGTGTAGTGTTAGGTGTAATTGTAACTTAGGTTAGGTTTTATTTTACAGGTAAATTTGTCTTTATTTTAACTAGGTAGTTATTAAATAGTTAATAACTATTTAATAACTATTGTACCTAGTTAAAATAAGTACAAAGTTGCCTGTAAAATAAAAATAAACCCTAAGCTAGCTACAATATAACTATTAATTATATTGTAGCTATCTTAGGGTATATTTTACAGGTAAGTATTTAGTTTTAAATAGGAATAATTTACTGAATTGTAGTAATTTTATTTAGATTTATTTAAATTATATTTAAGTTAGGGGGGGTTAGGGGGGTTATGGTTAGGGTTAGATTTAGGTTTTGGTGGTTAATAACTTTATTATAGTGGCGGCAACGTTGGGGGCGGCAGATTAGGGGTTAATAAATGTAGGTAGTTGTTGGCGATGTTAGGGCCGGCATATTAGGGGTTAATAATATTTAAATAGTGTTTGCGATGTGGGAGTGTGGCGGTTTAGGGGTTAATTTATTTATTATAGTGGCAGCGATGTCCGGTTCAGCAGATTAGGGGTTACAAAATTTATTTTAGTGTTTGCGATGCGGTGGGGCCTCGGTTTAGGGGTTTATAGGTAGTTTATGAATGTTAGTGTACTTTTTAGCACTTTAGTTAAGAGTTTTATGCTACGCGTTGTAGTGTAAAACTCTTAACTACTGACTTGAAAATGCGGTACCAGGCTTGACAGGAGAGGGAGTACCGCTCACTTTTTGGCAGACTCGTAATGCCGGCGCTATGCAAGTCCCATTGAAAATATAGGATACGCAACTGACATAAGTGGATTTGTGGTATTTCCGAGTCTGGCCAAAAAAGTGAGCGGTACACCTGTACCTGCAAGACTCGTAATACCAGCGGGCGTTAAAAAGCAGCGTTGGGCCCGGCCAACGCTGCTTTTTAACCCTAACGCACAACTCGTAATCTAGCCGAATATTTGCCCATTCCTATATAGGTAAAATTAGTAATTATTGAATTAAATTTATTATTTAACTATTTTTGTACATTTTACTCTGATCATTATTATATAAATTTGCCATAATGTTTGCCATATCATTTATTACATAGGGATATGTTGTAGCACTATAAAATCTTTTTTTTATCTAGCAAAAGCCTCTAATTACAGTATAATACTACAATATGGTAGTTTTGGTAGCAAACAGCATAATCAATTGCACCATGCTGGGGTACAAATAACATAATAACATAGGATGGAGCCCAATGGCAGAAATTATCCAGACTTCTAAAATATCTTGAAATGTCAACAAATACAGTCCTGCAGATTCTCATTATACTGTTCATTCTTCTAGCAACAGAAATCAATAGCACTGCAGGCAGCACGATAGGAAAAGGTTTCAGCAAGCAATGTAGATTCACAGCCTGTTGAAGCTGGAGCCTCTGTATCAGGAGACCAGCAACAGCTTGAAGATATGGAGTGAGATCAAACTCTGAATGAGCAATCTGGAAGCAGCAGGGACATTGGTATCAAAAAAGGCTCAGTAGGCTCAACAGGAACAGGAAACAGGGGATTTAACTACACAGGTGATCCCTAATTACCTGCAGGTGAAGCTAATTGTGAATCAAACAGCACCTCTAGTTTCCAAATCCTGTAATGGATTACCAGCTGCAATGGCGTACGTCCAGCACATCTGTCCAAGAGAGCCAGGGCTACAGGCTCTGAAATCAGCAGTCCCTGACAAAAGCTCATTTAAATTGCACTTTCAAAATGACAACTGTGTTTTCTCACTAGGGAGTAAAATATAATCTTAAATATAATCTGCATGCAAGGTTATTGTCAGTCCTCCAAGTGCATCTACTGTAATATGAAAGTTGCCTAATGCAAGAAATATAACATACCAGTTTCTGTAAGTTTGAAAATATATCAATTCTATCCTTTAATTTTTAAAAATATATAATTTAAGCCTTTAATATTTTTAAAAATAGACTTTGTCTTTCATGATAGATAGAGTTTCTTAAACTGCCCCTCCATAGAAAAAAACTTAACAAGAGCAGTAACCACCCTAAAAATGATTACATTATATTTTGCCTTTCATAATCACTTTTTATGATTTGAGTTTCCTGACTCCAATCTCATACGATTTCAACATTTTCCAGAGGCTTTCCAGGACAGGTAGATGAGGGGAACCTGCAGGCAATGGGTGACAGTGTTTGGTCGGCATAGCCGCAGCACAAATGGAAGGTGAGTGTGACTTGTTGCCAGTGGCCCACTGGTATATGGTAGGTGGATCTGCAGCATGTGGTGAGCCATGGATGAAGTTGTTAGAGTAAGGCATGAGTAAGGCATGTAATGGTCATACAGCCAGCTGGTCTTCCAGCCATAACACGCCTGCAAGATGTTGCTCATTTGGGAGGTATGCAATTCTCAGGACCGACTAACAGGCCAGAATTCAGGGTGTCTTGCACAAGTGATATAACTAATTGCTCAGTACTTATTAAGGGCTAGATTACTAATGTTAGCATACACGATAGTGAAATATTGTGCCCGCTCTAACTTGCACTCATATTACAAGTTGAAAGTAAACATGACCCCACGAGCGCAAACTAGATTTGTGCTTGTCGGGTTAGTGTGACTGGAGTCCTCGCTTAAGGGTTAGGATTAAGCGTTAAAAGTTTACTTCTGGGTGGGGGGGAGCAAGCCCTACATCTGAGCTGTCGCATAGTACTGCAGCTCTGACTTGATATTATGAAAATTCACATTTTAACCCACTCAGGTCAGACCAGATTGCTCGTAATATGCGGCTAACATTCTAGATGGACAAGATTAATACCAATATTACAAGAAGTCATCTGGAAAACCCCATTTAAAGCACTATACTTCCACTCATCGCATTGCAGAGATCAATAGAGAGCGGCCATCTTCCCTCACATGGAGCGCTTCTATAACAAATAAGAGAGCACACGGGATATACTGAGAGGTACACGGGATATTCTGCCTACGCATATATTTAATAGAAAGCCAATATGATGATTCTTCTAGAGGAAGAGACCTCAGACACCTCACTCCCGACAATGACACCATCCTTAGACAATTGGGAGACTCGGATGCTACAACTCTTTGAGATGCAGTTTCAGACCCTCTCACTGCATCTTACAAAACCCTTCTGTACACAGCCGAGAAAAAAGCATGCTACCCAGATTCATCTACCTCAAGATGGCGCAGACAAATCTGGCCATGGGTGCGACGAGAGACACAGCGGAGCTGAGACAAATGACCCTGCTTACACGAGGAGGAGATAAAATACATCCCTACAATTGGCGACATAATGATCCTCCATTATCCTGACCCACAGAGTGCTCCAGATGCCGCAGCTCATATCACCAACCGCTCCATGAACTCTGTGCCACAAATATCTTCTCTACAGGAGAGGTACCTCCCTAACAGGTTAAAGTTTTCTAGACTTTCGAGGACTGCATCGTTTCTTCAAAGGCTGGAACTATCCCTTAGGTAACCTATTAGGTTTCTAAGAACCCATACCAGATGAGTTGAGACTCTAAAATGCCTGATAGTGAGCTCAAGGCAAAGTAAAACAGAGATAGCAGTTGGTGTTGGCTAGCTGAGGTACCACTTAGCTTTATATGCCTAAAAACTTTCAAACATCTCAGGCAAATAATCACTTTTTTAGGGTACTTTTACTCATAATGCCTATACTCATAATGCCTAAAAATAACTCTTCCAAAGAATCCAACATGTAATAGTGGACATTAGATAATATTTCTCTTGATTTAAGGAGTATGTTGTATGGTTCACTAATGGACATTAGATAATATTTTCTGTAATGTGTTGAGTGTGATTTAAAATGTTTTTACTTATATTGTGGTTTACTCTGTTAAACTGATCACAGTAAGTGTTTCGTTTTTAATCCTAGGTGCAGAAGGCTCTTTGAGATCAGCTATAAGCTTAGACGTAACAAAACTACAACCTTAGCAACACACATCAGCAAAAACGTTGTGCAAAATGATGGGGCTTCCTTCCTGATAGGGTCACTTTTGGACCCTTAGGACTATAGTTGAAAACATTTAAAAGTTTGGGAGGGGTCTATCGAGTACCTCTATGTAGAGGGCATGTTCCTCGCTAAACATAATACAATATCTGAGAGGGATGTTGAGATATCTCATAGTGCTGGTTCATCAGATAAAGAAAGCTAGGATGAGTGTACCACAGCTGTCTACGATAAACAATATAAAGTGAAGATAACAAATATGGCATGGTTATAGTAATTACATAAAAAAAAGCTCAATATTCACAGGGTTCTTGTAAGCTCAAAAAACGGAGATATCTTTAACGTTTAGTATCAGCTCAGTATTGTAACTGTTTGTGTGATTCATATATACATTTTTCAGCATGAGTTACATTGAGTGTGGCTTATGGGGGCTTAGGTTTTATAAGATCTATACGTGTATAAGAAAGTGGATATATTCCTGTTTGATCTTGTATAACTGCTCTGGCCTGGGTCCGGGAGCGGCGGTTTAGGGGTTAATAACTTTATTAGGGATTTCGGGGGGGGGATCGCGGTTGACAGGTAGATAGACATTGCGCATGCGTTAGGTGTTAGGTTTATTTTAGAAGATTGCGGTTGACAGGGAGATAGACATTGCGCATGCGTTAGGTGTTAGGTTTATTTTAGCAGCCAGTTTAGGGAGTTACGGGGCTCCAATAGTCAGCGTAAGGCTTCTTACGGCTGCTTTTTGTGGCGAGGTGAAAATGGAGTAAGATTTCTCCATTTTCGCCACGTAAGTCCTTACGCTGCATATTGGATACCAAACTGTGCTGGTTTGGTATACCTGCCTATTGCCCAAAAAACGACGGGCGACGGCAGAAATATACGCGCGTAACTTCTAGGTTATGCCGTATATGTGATACCAAACCAGCGTAAATATTGGCGTCGCCGGCTTTTGCGGGCGACGATTTTTATCGGATCGACCCCCAGCTGTTGCTCAGCTGCAGGTAAAAAAATATATATGAAGAAATGAACAGCAGCCAATCAGCATCAGCAGTGCTGAGGTCATGAACTCTTTTTCTGTGATTTCACTTAACTCTCATGAGATTTCATAGTAAACTTCCTTAAACTGAATAGGGAGATAAGATGAGTGTGCACGTAAGTTCACTCCCTTAGCGGTCCCGGGACAGACATACTGATTTGCTGCTAGAAGTCCTTTACAATGGGATGTGGCTACTGAGGAATTTTTGAGGTAATATAGCTTTCTTTTTTACATAGAGATGCTCAGGTGATATTTTCTAGTCAGCTTTTTACAGCTATGCTGCATCACTTTCAAGTCTTTCAACATTTGGGTATCATGGCCCTTTAAGTTTTTTCTTTGTTACATTTTACGGAGGACTTATTAAAATATATTATAGTTTTCATAAAACAAATACACCTAGATTACTAGTTTTGTGCTAAACAGGGTGCAAAACTATCTCCAAAAAGGATGAGTTATTTCACTCTCCATAGCGCTGCCATTACAAGTTACTGAAAAGTTTCCTTGTGCCTGCGATATGGTGGCGTTAAGCTCCATACCCCACAAAATCCAAGGGCTGCTTTGACGTGCTCGTGCATGCTGTCCCCCATAGACATCAATGGGGAGAAAGTGTTAGACAAAAACACCTGAAGTGCGGAATGAAATCTCCGTAACGCAGCCCCATTGATGTCTATGGGGAAAAAAGTTAAAATGTTTAAACCTAACACCCTAACATAAACCCCAAGTGTAAACACCCCTAATCCACCGCCCCCGACATCGCGACAACTAAATAAAGTTATTAACCTCTAATCGGCCTCTCCCAACATCGCCGACAGTAATAAAAGCTAATAACTCCTAATCCGCCTCTCCCCGACATCGCCGCCACTATAATAAAGTTATTAACCCCTATTCTGCCACTCCCGACATTGCTGCCACTATAATAAAGCTATTTAACCCCTAATCCACAGCTCCCCAACATCGCCGACACTATAATAAAGCTATTAACCCCTAAACCTTCGGCCTCCCACATCTCTGCAACTAAATAAAACTATTAACCCCTAAAACGCCGGCCCCCCCACATCGCAAAACACTAAGTTAAACTAATTGGTAGTTTTTTTATTTTATTAGAAGAGTAAGGTTAGGTTAATTTATAGTTTAATGTTAGGTTTTTTTATTTTACAGGTAAGTTTTTATTTATTTAAATATAGTTATATTTTAATTTAAAGTTAGGGGGTGTTATGTTTAGGGGTTAATAGATTAATTTAGTGTTTTGCAATTTGGAGGGCTGGCAGTTTAGGGGTTAATAGGTTTATTTAGTTGCGGAGACGTGGGAGGCCGGAGGTTTAGGGGTTACTAGTTTTATATATTTGCAGAGATGTGGGAGGCCAGAGGTTTAGGGGTTAATAGGTTTATTTAGTGATGGCAATGTGGGAGGCCGGAGGTTTAGGGGTTAATAACTTTATTATAGTGTCGGCTAGGTCGGGGAGCGGCAGATTAGGGGTTAATAGCTTTATTATAGTGTCGGGGGTGGCAGATTAGGGGTCAATAAATATATTTAATAGTCAAAATGTGGGTGGGTGGCGGATTAGGGGTTAATAAGTTTAATAAAGTGTTTGTAATGCGGGAGGGTGGCAGTTTAGGGGTTAATAGGTAGTTTATGGGTGTTAGTGTACTTTGTAACATTTTAGTTATGAGTTTTGTGAAACATTTTTGTTACACAAAATCCATAACTACTGATCTCAGATGGCGGTATGGATTGTGTCGGTATAGGCTGTAATGCAAGCATTTTAGCTGGACCGCACAACCTGTAATACCGGCGCTATGGAAAATCTCGCACTCAAACTTCATTTTTTTTAATTGCGGAATGGACGTTGCGTTACAGGCTAAAATGCTTGCGGTATAGCAATTCCGACATGACTCTTATTATGCGTTTCTGGCCATTACGCTGGAATTGACATTTTTTCAGCGTTAAAAGCCGTAACGCAAAACTCGTAATCTACCTGATAGTCTTTTAATCCTTCTGTCTCGTTTTGTTTATTTTTTGTCACTGTATAGCAATGTACAATATGGTACAACACAAATTGTAATAATAATAATTATGAAGACCGACACCAACGATATACTGTACATATAAAATTTCTGCTTAGAGGGCGGAGCCTGGAGCTGAAGGGAGATGGCAGCTTAGCAATTGTGCTCCGTGCTAAACTGTGTTGTGAGAAGGCATCCAATGGCATTTTTAGCTGGATTATGTCCCTAAGTACTCAGGACTGAAGAGTATACACACCGGAAGACAATTTAAGGTGAAATTACGCATTGCAAGTGAAGTCTGACTACGGAGGCTATTGGAGCTATGTAGTGCCGATCGCCATTTTGCACACGTGGCGTAGCTAACTCCGGCCATAACAGCGCTGTACATAACAGCTATACTGGAAGAAAACCTCCTGCTCTGAGGGAAAACTAGTGAGACAATGCCGAACCGGACAACAAATAGAGCTTAAAAGTAAGCTAGAAGGCTGAAAAAAAAAAGTTCCAACAAAGAGCTCCTTTGAACAGAAGCTTAGAAAGTCTATATGGAAGATGCAGTAAAAGGGTATGTGAGGGGACTAATGTTTTAACAAGGGAAAAACACGGCCAACAGATATGGCGATTAATTAGAGGCATACAGAGGCTGAAAAAACTTTTAAGTACCACTGACCAAGGCCTACGTTAACACACGCTATAAGGACTCCCAGATGGCGCAATAAATCTGCGCACATATAAAGGCCCTAAGCTACATACATCTAAAAATAGAAACAGCACCGTTAGGACAGCAATTAAAATATGAAGATGCAACACAATATAATGCTCCTAACGGATGTTGAATCGGATACAGCTCACTAAGACTGAGATATAGATAGCAAGTTTGCAAAAAATGTTTCAAATATCACACTTATGTCTTTATTACAACTGCAAACCGGAACAGCCACTAATCCTCTATAAACTAAGAAAGGGTCTCTAACCACAGTACTATAAGTCCGGAGCTGCCTATTCAATTATAATCCTGATATACAACTCTACAGAATAGGAGGAATTTAAATAAAAGACCCCTGGTACTGTCTGGATTGTAAACTAAGCAGCTAAGAGAAGATGTCTGCATAAATGAATAATCTATGTTAACAAATTATCTATATTAAAACCCTCAACTGTTATCTGCTAGCTCACATGCCCTCTATACTCTGAGGTACAGGTGTACTTGTTGCTGACATATCCTACAAACTATTTCTTGACACACCACCTGAGATTTAACAGTCGACAGACAACCTAATTATAAGATGGCAGCTAGAAAGCAAAATAAACCTACTCAAGGGACTAAGTCATCAGCTGCACATTTGTTCTTCAAACCTGCGAAAGGGGAGAAAGTGCTAGATTCTGTGAATATGGTGATAGAAGAAGATAATGACTCTGAAACAGACTCACAGTTTACAGAAGAAGATGCTATCCCTGCTACAAGAGCAGATCTCAAAGCTCTAGTATCCAAGCAAGATATCAATCAAAACTTTGACAAGCTCTGGGAGAAAATAGACACCTTTCAAAATACAGTTACCAGTAGTCTGGCGGACATAAAACAAGATATTACAGAATTAGGCTCAAGGGTGGCTACCTTAGGAGAGAATGAGATCTCTACGGCTGAAGAGCTAGCTAACTTCACACAAAAGCTCTCCTCACAGCAACAGGAAGTCATAGACATGCAAGACAAGCTTGAAGATCTCGAAAACAGGAGTCGCAGATGTAATTTGCGTTTAAAGGGGATTCCAGAAGCTGTCTTAACGGAAGAATTGCCTGTCTATCTCCACCAATTATTTCAAGCTATCACTGGTGAAGTGGGAGAAGAGAAATTTCAACTGGAAAGGGCTCACAGAGCACTAAGGGCTAAGCCAAAAGAAGATGCACCTCCCAGAGATGTTATTGTTAAATTCCTTAGATTTCCAGAAAAAGAAGACATTCTATCAGCAGCCCGAAAACACCCCACCTTCAAGTTCCAGGGCATGGTAATTCGATTTTATCAAGATCTTTGTATTCGGACTCTCCAAAGAAGAAGCTATCTAAGGCCTTTGACTGCACTCCTAAGAAAACACCAAATAAGATATCGCTGGGGCTTCCCTTTTAGCCTGTTTATTCTACACAATGGCATAACTCTAAATCTAAAAGAATTGTCAGAGATTCCTGATATATGCCGGAAGCTACAACTAGAGCCCCCAGAAATGCCACAGATGAAGAAAGGAGAAGATCCATCCCAGGGACAGTTGAGCTCAGCTCAACCACAGAGACAAAAGTGGACCAGAGTTCCAAAAACAAAGACCAAACCTTGACATTCTCTATCAGTTGTTGGTTTAAGTAGAAAAATGTACTCTGTCTTTCTCTATACCCAGTAGTATTGTGATACACAGAGGTGGGGAAACATTATGGGAAGCCATAGGTTCAGAGACTAGGAAGCTATGAAAAAAAGGAATGTAGCAAATAATGTTCAGTTAATAACAATGGTTATATTGCTCGATGCCAAAGGAAGAGAAGGGGGGAGAGAAAAACTTTTTTCTCCTTTTTTTTTTTTTTTTTGCTTTGTTGTTCTTTTCTCCCTTTTCTTAAAGAAATTATAGTATAAGCACATACAGTTATAGCACTATGGGATTTTACTTTTAGACCATAGTCTATTTTTTCAATGGGGGGGGAGGGGTGGAAGTTATATTTTTTTTCTTTCTTATTTTTTGTATGTTTTCTCAGCATAATATAAATAGGTATTTTTTCCTTATGCTTAATATCAGTGTTGAGATATTACTTGATTTGTTCATTAACGTAAATGTTCCTGTTTTTGTTTCTATTTATGTTCTGTCACGTTATCTACTCTGCCAATTTGACCCAGATAGCAACAGAAAGCTAAACTATCAATATGTAAAGGCAGATATGCCGAATGAAGAGATAGCGGATCCGGAGGGGGCTCTCCACCCATGCAACAGTGAGTAATGGCTAACAGTTTAAGACTAATTTCACATAACGTTAGGGGCCTAAATACAGACCTTAAACGTAGGACGGCACTAAGCCAATACACTAAATTAAAAGCGAATATCATATTCCTGCAAGAGACGCACTTCACTAGGGAAGTAATACCAAAATACTGGTCTAGAGGATATGCTCAACACTTCCACTCTATAACGGATAAAAAAAAGAGGGGGGTATCAATATTAATACATCAATCGGTGGGGTTTGTGATAGAAGAAACAATTAGGGATCCGGAGGGTAGGTTTCTGATACTTCAGGGGAGACTGCATGACAAACAAATAGTCTTGTGCAATGTCTATGCACCAAATGAATCACAAGCAGTTTTTTTCACCCGTCTATCTTACTTATTAACTCAATGGTCACACTCTAGAATAATCCTGGGAGGGGACTTCAATGTTTCAATGTACGCACACCAAAGTAAAAATAGACTCCCATTAACTCAAAAACAAGAAAGACACAACTCCACAATTAAAAAAATAAAAGAAGTCTTCCTTGAACACAATGTTCTAGACTCTTGGGATACCCTATACGGGAAAACCAATGATTATACATACTACTCATGCGCACACAGGTCTTATTCAAAATTGGATTACATTTATGTAAGCCAGAATCTAATTCCTGACCTGTCCTCGGCTAAGATCCATGCATGTGCATGGTCAGACCACTCCATAGTTCAAATAGATATTAAAAAGATTTTCCAAACCAGAACGACTAGATCCTGGACTTATGATCCATACGTCCTAAAAGCTACTAAGACACGTGAATCCATTTCCAAAGCTTTAACAGAATACTGGGACTTCAATGTAGGGACGACCTCTAATCCGATTAATATTTGGGCGGCACATAAGCCTTATATTAGGGGTTTACTCATTAAAGAGAAAGCAGCATTCACCAGAGTCAATAGACTCCAAACAGACACCTTGCAAAAACAAATAGACACTCTTTCCAGGTTACATCAGCAAAATTTATCAACAACAACATATACACAATTACAGGCTAAAAGACAAGAACTAGCAACAGTAATGAATGAAACCTCTATAAGATCTGCCCATAGACTAAAATCACAATATTTTTTATATTCTAATAAACCGGATAGGTATCTGGCCCACAAATTGAGGGAAAAGACCAAATCTTTCACTATCCCGTTTTTACAGAAAAGCGATGGATCCTGTACCTCAGACCCCCAAGAGATCGCTGATAGCTTTGCCCAATATTACGCTAAGTTATATGATGGTAAAAAAACAATACCACACGGGGCGGAGCTAGCCAGCCTAGGAGATGGCTGCCTTTTGTTAGAGCTCCTGAGCCCTATCTGAATGAGAGCGCTAACGGCTCATGCCCTGCATTCTTTTTAGCAGTCACAATAGAGGCTTATGAAGTGTCCTTCAGGTGACCACCCTGGGGATATCTCTATTCTGTTTACGGCAGCAGTCATAGCACCCGACACAAGGCGCGCAACTACGGCCCCTCACTAGCTACCCGCAACTACCGTGACAAGTAGTAAGTCAACGGAGCAGCCAGATTACCCGCATCAGTTGTTTTACCACCACCGGGCTCGGTCTGAAGGGAGGAAGAGATATAGATCGGATAAGTCCGGTACACAGAGGCGGGGGTGAGTTCCGTTGCAGGCCGCAGCCTGCATTAAAGTCAGCTACGCACACAACATAAAGTGCAGAAGGGGCCAGAACTGAAACACGCTGCAGAAACAAACTCTTTCCCCAGCACTCAGATGCATAAGAGAAATGTCACTATGGGGGATATATACTATTAGCAAACCTGCTCTAATAAATATAAAGCTGCTGGCATAATGTAAAATCACCTGCACGAGCATTAACCCCTGCACGCCCACCTGTCACACATCTTAAAGAGAAAGTCACAGGGAAATTTTAATGCACCTTGTTATACTTTGCAAGCTAACTCTTTGACTTGTATTGAGCTGGGAGGCTACAAGCAAATGGGCCTAGGGGAGCTCTTATTAATCTTTTGGAACAGCCCAGAGCACAGGCCTGCTAACTAAACTACTGGAGGAGGACTTTCCCATCTTACTGTAATCATTACAACTCATTACAAATCTTAAGAAAACTCCTAACTATCACCTTCTTGTCATAATCAGGTGCCTCAAGCTTTCAATAACTCACATTAAAAAATGTCACCTAAGAAAGGCTGTAAACCTAATAAAGGCAACAAACAGCAGAAAACTACATCGCATACTGTAAACACATTTTTCAAGGCCTTAGAATCTAAAACCAACATCGCTGAGGAAACTGACCCCCCTGATCAAACCTCAGGTCAAAGTTCTTCAGAGTCTGAAAGCGAACAACCCGCTGAAAACATCACTATACCCAAAGCACTTTTTAATTCAATTCCCTCAAAAAAGGACTTTTCTTCCCTGATTACCCTAGTCAAACAATGCATCAGAGAGGAAATATCTGACCTCAAGAAAGACATCTCAGAGATAGGTCACAGAGTCGAATCTCTTGAGGACACACAGGACGCTCACTAGGAGGCTATCTCTGAGCTACACAATACCATCCAGCAGCAAGATGTAAACATATCGGAGCTGGAGGACAAACTAGATGATGCAGAAAACCGCAGCAGGCGCCACAACATTAGACTGAGTGGTATCCCTGAAGCAGTATCCACATCAGACCTAGAACAATATCTACAAAACTTCTTCAGCGCCTTGAAAGGGGAAGAAGTCCCAACAAAAATTGATATAGATAGAGCTCATAGAGCTTTACGCCCTAAACCTCTAAGCGATCAACCGCCAAGGGACGTCATTGTCCGAATCACAAACTACCAAGTCAAAGAAGAATTAATGAAACTGGCAAGAGACCAACAACCCATCAGACATGACAATGTAGAGATACAGGTGTTTGCCGACTTATCCCAAAGAACTCTCTCCAAACGTAGAGATCTCCAACCACTCACACTGCTTCTAAGGAAAAGAAATATCCCATATAGATGGGGCTTCCCCTTTCACCTGATAATCCCATGGACGGGCAGACGCCTGACGTGCTCCTCTGTAGATGGCATCGTGCCTATCTGTAAAGAATTAGACATACAACCTCCCCAAATAGATGGGAGTGCCTCGCCTCATAATAAAGACCAAAGCTCCAGAAAACCCATACAGCTTCTGCAGAGGAAAGAATGGGTTCAAGCCCGCCAAAGGAGACTACAAAAACTCTCACCATCTCAACCTCCTTCAGCAGGAGATAAAGGCTGACTTTGGTACCCTTTGGTAAATCTACTTCTTGTTTTTTCATGTCACAGTAGTTAAATATGGTGCTTAGGGGAGACATCCCTAGGCTTAACAATGTGTTTCCCAGTTTAACTTAGGTACCACTGCTTTTTGTACTGTTACAAATTGTTTACTTGTTTATTCTCAATTCATTGCTATGATTGTTGTTAGCAAATAATTGACTGTTAAGCACTTCCAAATGTTTTATTGTTCTCATTCAGTTGGGAGATTATCTCCTTTAAGTTAGAAATGTTTTACATATTTCTAGTAAAGAATGTATTTAACTTGCTATTTTTCCTCATTCTGCTATTACTACTTTCTTCTCTCTCTGTTTTCTATTCTTCCCCTCTCTCATACCATAAACAAGTTGCGCTTAACCCGGTCTATATTTTAAGCCCCCTACCACCTAACCAGACGAAGCTGACTCTCCCGCATCATTTCAATGGGTAGCCACACACCACAGGATTTAGTAATATTCACCCAAAATGTTAAAGGATTAAACTGCCCCCATAAAAGGAGAATGGCCATTAATGATCTGCAGAAAAAAGGTGGGCATATATTGATGCTCCAAGAAACACATTTTAAATCCAAACACATCCCCAAATACTTCTCCTCACAATACACGCAACACTATCACAGCACAAATCTTAACAAGAAAATCAATGGAGTCAGTATTTTGATTCATAGATCCTTACCTTTCACCAAAACACGATGTGTTTCAGACAAAGATGGCAGATTTGTTTGCCTAAAAGGATTACTATATGGCAAGCCGGTAACTCTTGTAAATATATATGCCCCTAACATCAGACAAGACAAGTTTATAAATTCAATTTCAGACTTAATTATGAAAGAAGCGAAAGGCTCCCTTATTGTGGCAGGAGACTTCAATCTCCCTCTAGATCCCACAGTAGACTGCTCGAACCCGGAAACTAGAACCAAAACTCCAAATCTTACCAAGATATGGAGAACACTCAAAACTTTAGGTTTACACGATGTGTGGAGATATTTTAATCCCCAAAAACTTGATTACACCTTTTTCTCACATCCTAAACGTAATTACTCTAGGTTAGATTATATTTTTGTTGATCACCTAGTTCTATCCCACTCCAGGCTATCACTGATAAAACATACCTCTTGGTCTGATCACTCCCTAGTTTCGTGTAATATTAGGTGGCCTTCAACCCCCCTTAGGGCCTTCCAATGGAGACTGGACGATTCTATCCTACTAGACCCAACCCAAACCAAACTCTTTTCAAATCACATAAAGGACTACTTTATGCACAACACAACACCAGATGTGAATGCTGCAACCATTTGGGAAGCCCATAAATGCACCATAAGAGGAGAATTCATTAAAGCTAAAGCGCAAATCAAAAAACGAAGCAGAGTAGAGATAGAACTCTTGTCCACGGAGATAGCTAACTTAGACTTCGCCCCTAAAGTCAATCCCCTAGATAAAGCGGTTCTGGAAGAACTCAGTGCAAAAAGAGACAAACTAAATGATATCCTTCAAATTAAATCACAAAGACAACTCCTTTTCCTTCAACAAAATTTTTATAGAGAAGGTAACAAACCAGGAAAATTCCTCTCGAAAGCTCTAAAAAAACAACAACAGAAAACTTACATACACTCTTTAAAAACAGCTCAAGGTAAACACATAGAAGATACCAACTCCATAGCATCTGAGTTTAAAACATTTTACCACAAACTTTACAATCTATTCCCCAACAGAGACTCACAAAGACACCGCCAATTATGCAATCAATACCTTGATAATGTCCCAATTCCCTGCATCACCCCCGAGCAGGGAGAGTTACTGGAACAACCCATATCCCCATCGGAAATAAAAGATGCATACACCACCTAAAACAAAATAAGGCCCCTGGCCCCGATGGCTTCACAGGTCTTTACTATAAAACTTTCGATAACCTCTTAATCCCTCATTTAACAGAATTATATAACTCAACTTCAATCCTACACCCCTTCCCTGACAGCATGCTACAGGCCAACATCTCTGTTATTGCCAAGCCTGGCAGACCCTCTGATTCCCCCGCTAATTATAGACCTATTTCTTTGCTCAATGTGGACCTCAAATTATACGCCAAAATCCTAGCCACTCGGCTCAATAAACTCCTACCGTCAATAATCCATCAAGATCAAGTTGGCTTCGTGCCTCAAAGAGAAGCCAAAGACAACACAGTTAAAGTCCTTAATTTACTAGAATTTATTTCACAAAACAAATCCCTGACTGTTTTCCTATCGACTGACGCCGAAAAGGCTTTTGACAGACTTGACTGGACTTTCCTCCAAGAAACCCTGAGGCGATTTGACTTCCCAGACCCCTTCATTCAAAAAATATTTGCTTTATATACCAACCCGACTGCTCAAATCAGAATTAACGGTACGCTCTCCGATCCATTTGAAATCAGAAACGGATCTAGGCAAGGATGCCCCCTATCCCCACTCCTATTTATCTTAGCCCTAGAACCCCTAGCTATTAAAATAAGACACAACATTCAAATCCACGGGATAGACATTGGCGAGCAAACCCACAAGTTAGCTATATTTGCAGATGACATACTCCTTACCCTCACGAACCCTCTTTCCTCCCTCAGATCAACGATCTCAGAATTAGATCTTTATGGGACTGTTTCTAATTTCCTGGTCAACGTGACAAAATCTGAATATCTGCCATTAAACCTCACTAGTCAATCTCTGGACGCACTGAGACTAACTTGCCCCCTCAAACAGCAAACAAAATATCTTAAATATTTGGGTATTCACATTACTCCCAACCTAGCAGACCTCTGCAAGCTTAACTATGGCGGCCTAATTACAGAATTTAAGACTTACATCTGCTTGGCTTCCCAAAAATATATCTTGGTTGGGCAGAATAAATGCCGCAAAAATGACATTATTACCAAAAGTTTTATATGTGCTTCAGACAATCCCTATCCCGGGTACTCAGAAAGACCTAGACATCTTGCAGAAAATCATTAATGATTATATTTGGAGGCGCAGGCCCCCTAGAATTAGCCAAAACACATTATATAAACTCCCTAAAGACGGTGGTCTGGGGGTCCCTCACCTTCGTTCTTATAAACTTGCAACCTCCTTGCAGAGAATCGCTGAATGGTACAAACTAGAAAACCCAAACCCCAAAAAATGGGTCCAAATTGAAAATTCGCTTTCAATATCGAATAAGTTAAATGAAATGTGTTGGAACCCCGCGTATTTCAATAAATACACCATTTCATCCTCGTCAATAACAAATGAAACATGGTCAGACTGGAGACAAATCTGCAAATCCCCAAACATTATATCCTCTAGGTACTCCCCTCTCACTACAATTCTAAACAATCCAGAATTCCTTCCAGGCTTAAACCAAGCCTTTCCACACCTCCCAAACCCTATTAGATCCCTCCCTTTGCATCTTCTGACGAATAGCACTCACGGCCTTAAAACTAAAAGTCAACTAGACACCTTGAACCATCCATTTCTAACTTCTTGGTTTAGACTCCATCAAGTGAGACACTATGTAGCCACACACAAATTCATGAAAGACCTGACGCGGTCTCTCACCCCCTTAGAACAATTATGTCTATCAAGAGAAAATACACCCGGTACAATCTCCAAACTGCACAAATTCTCTCCAAGACCTTCCCACTTCTCCCCTCTTACACAAAATGGTGGGACCTAGAACTCAAGGCTAACACCCCGCCCAAACTCTGGTTATGTAGGTTTGACACCCTAGCACACTCAGCTCACTCATCTCAAGCCAAAGAGACCAATATCAAAATAATGATGAGGTGGTACCTGACCCCAGCTAGGTTAAAATCCATATACAAGAACTCCCCATCTCAATGTTGGAGAGGGTGCACTCAAGAAGGGCATATCACACACATCTGGTGGGAATGCGACCATATAAGACCTTTTTGGTCAAAAAATTTTGTTGCCATCAACAAGGTACTAAACACGAACATAGACCCCAAACCGGATTTAGTCCTATTATGCCAACCCCCTGCTATTACTTGTAAAATTCAAAAACACCTCTACCAATTAATGCTGAATGCAGCAAACCAGTTAATCCCTAGAAAATGGAAATCTGCATTGATACCTTCCATACAGGAATGGAAAATACTAGTCCAAAGGAATCTACTCTTAGAAAGATTATATTACCTTAAGCTAGACCAACTCTTATATCACGATATGCACTTTCTTTGGGAGTCCTTTTCACTGACAAAGGTATAGATTTAACCCCACAATTGGCTCTCTTGTAACACTCCACAACTTTTTTATTGCCAGGCTATCCTAGGAAAACCTTCTTATCCCTGATTAACATAATAATAAGCCCATCCTCCTAGTCCTATTATAATCTAATAACATCAAATCAAGTCGAGCGGATGCTATCAAGATGGTATAACTTAAAATCTGGAAAGTGGACTACCCAGGTCCGGGGCGGGCGCAGAAAACTTAAAACTTAAAACATCAACTCTTTTGTACCTTTCCTTTCTTCCTTCTTCCTTCCCTTTTAACCTTTTTCTCAATCTTTCTTTAATGTTTGTTAGTTATTTCCCTTGAAATAAGTTTCCTTCGACTTTTACCAGTGAACATCTTAATTTGTGGAACTTGCACATACCATTATAAAGAGTAACAACACCTTGTGCCCTACTTTTGAAACAACCAGAGTTCCTTTATGCATAGCTGCCCCAAGAATCTCCAATCCCATGGAACTCTATAGTCTTAGCTCTGGATGAATCAAAATATGGACATTGGGCTAAGGGGTCACTCCACAGCATGGACTTATCCGCACTTCAGGGATCTTACTCACTCTGGTATGGGTCAGTCATTGTTAAGCATGTTGAGATTTGTGTGTAAACTTCTCTCCAATGTATGTATACTTCTTACTTTGAATTGAAAATCAAAATAAAATATAAATAAAAAAAAAAAACAATACCAAACGCTCAAACGCATCAGCTTCTGACAAAGTTTTTAGACGAAGCCAAACTCACTCCCTTAGATAAAGAGAGCAGTAAAGAGCTAAACGCTGAGGTTAGAACCAGGGAGGTTCTTAATGCCATTAAAGAACTCAAGCCAGGTAAGGCGGCGGGTCCAGACGGATTTCCAGGTGAATACTACCAATTATATAGATCAGTGTTAATCCCACATGTAGTTTCATTATGTAATGATATTTTACAAGGTAAAGAAATCCCTAAAGAAATTTTACAAGCCAAAATAATAGTTATACCAAAACCAGGAAGAAACCCAAAGCTCTGTCAAAATTACCGGCCCATTTCGCTAATAAATCAGGATATTAAAATTTTTACCAAAATACTAGCAAACAGACTTAAAGTGCAATTGCCATCTCCGATCCACCCTGATCAGGTAGGCTTTATTCAAGATAGAGAAGCCCCAGATAATACGAGGCGCATGATCTCCCTGATTGACTACCTCAGCAAAACGAGAACGCCTTCTCTGGTCCTCTCGCTGGATGCGGAGAAGGCGTTTGACAGAATTGACTGGCATTTCATGTTGGAGGTTCTGGATAGATTAGGTTTCCACGGAGAGTTTGTGCAGGCCATTAAAAGCATCTACTCAAATCCAACAGCTAATGTTAGAGCAGCAGGCTACCAATCAAAACCTATAGAAATCCTGAACGGTACACGGCAAGGATGCCCACTCTCACCACTTCTGTTTGCGATTTGTATAGAGCCATTAGCAGCAATAATTCCCCAGATATACATGGAGTGGTACTCAAAGGCCATGAATTTAAAATGTCTTTATTCACAGATGATGTGCTTCTCACATTAACCAAGCCACTGATATCTCTCCCCAACTTGTATCAGAGACTACAAGAATTTTCCGATGTATCGGGCTATAAAGTAAATTTAGAAAAATGTGAAGCGGTCCCCATTGCTCTTCCTGACCACACTAAAAAGCTTATAGAAGCTAACTTTGAATTTCCATGGGCCACCACAGCAATGAAGTATTTAGGGATTAAAGTATCAAGTAACACTGCAGATCTTTACAGACTAAACTACACCCCCCTATACGCATCGTTTATAAAAGACATAAATAAATGGAAAAAAGGAGGTTTCTCCTGGTATGGTCGACTATCGGCAATTAAAATGAATATTCTCCCCAGAATACTATATCTCTTTAGAGCCCTACCCGTTAGGGTTCCCCTGACTGATTTAAAAAAAATACAAATGGACCTGATAGGCTTTCTAAGAGGATCTAAAAAGTCCAGAATCCCTTCTCAGATTCTCCAACAACATAGACAACTAGGGGGGGTGGGAGTACCAAATTTAATCCAATATTATCAAGCGGCTAGGTTAGCACAAACCACCCTGATGAGTAAGAATCCGGAGGACTTGGTGTGGATGAGGGTGGAGACATTGATGGCAGATTATAGAAACCTGGAAGACATATTATGGGGACAGCTGACGCAGCCTCTTAGAGGCACTTATACCTCAAGACTTACGATAGAAATGATGCAGATGTGGACCTCGTTGTCCAGAGCTTTACATTTAATGCCTATAGATTCGGTGGTTAGACCATTGCGGACCCTTTAAATGCCGATTTCCATATGCAAATAGGGAAATGGGAAAATAAAGGGCTATATAGAGTAGCAGACTTTCTATATAATAATAAGGTAGCCACATTCCAACAAATTCAAGAAAAAATTAAACCTGAGAAGTTGCAGTGGTTCTTATATCTACAAGTGGCATCTGTTGTCACCAAATTTAGGACAATTAACTCGGTCACTAGACTGACAACCCTAGAACACTTTTGCAACACATCACAGCGAACTAAAAAACTAATCTCTGCGATATATTTAACATTACAGAAGGCCAGAATCACCTCCAAGTCCTCTTTGATGGAGAAATGGGAAGAGGAATTAAATATAGCTCACACTATAGAAGACTGGGAAACAATTTTATACACATCTAGTAAAGGGCTTACTAGCGCAGATTTTAGAGAAAACAGTATTAAAACATCCTTTAGATGGTATCTTACCCCTGTCATTACATCACATTATACTCTAAACGGCAACAAATTTTGTTACAGAGGGTGTGCTGTAACGGGGACTTATCTTCATATGTGGTGGGATTGCCCACAAGTCAAACAAGTGTGGAATAGACTATCTGAGCTGCTAAGCGAGGTACTGTCTGAAAACATTTCCCTGTCGGCTTCACAAGCTTTATTAAATGACAGGTTTATACAGTTTAATGCAGCTACTAATACGTTTATTTGTATCTTATGCACAGCTACCAGAATATGCGTAGCAAGACATTGGAAAACAGGGGTACCCTCATGGGGGGAGGTCAGGGATAAAATTCAACTTACATACAGAATGTCTGAGACGATAGCCTTCATGCAGACTACACATGACCAATTTCTAAAGATATGGAACTATTGGATCTTGTCAGGCCACTAGCAGAGAAAGAAAATAGGGAAGATCAAACTAATTATGACAGGTAATTAGTAGAAAAGAATCACAATCTGACATTTGAGGCTAACGATAGCAGGGACATTGAAATGACCTACAAACAGCTGGTGGGGGGGCCCCTCTCCTGGATCCATTGATAGAGGAGGGGACGTGACAGACAGGTTGGTTGAAGTTTTAAGGTAAAGTTGGTTTTTTGTTAATGGGAGGTTTGAGGGGAGGGAATAAAACATGCACAAAATAAAATTCGGGGTGGGATGGGGAGGAAGGGAAAAATGATCTTGTATGTTTCTTTTTGCTGTTCCCTTCGTCCTGGTCCCCAAACTCTGGTTGTGTTTTCCGTTAAGAGATATTGCTAGTCGCACAAACTATATTGAAATAGTAAGGTTTGTATTTATAAGTGAATTGATAGAATTTTATATACTATCTCCACAACAAGACATTAAATACAAATAATTTTATATTTCATATTTTGTGTGACAATAAAAACCGTTTCAACTAAAATTTCTGCTTAACCCCTTAATGACCACAGCACTTTTCCATTTTCTGTTCGTTTGGGACCAAGGCTATTTTATATTTTTGCGGTGTTTGTGTTTAGCTGTAATTTTTCCTCTACTCTTTTACTGTACCCACACATATTATATACCGTTTTTCTCGCCATTAAATGGACTTTATAAAGATACCATTATTTTCATCATAATCTTATAATTTACTATAAAAAATTATAAAATATGAAGAAAAAATGGAAAAAAAACAGCACTTTTCTAACTTTGACCCCAAAATCTGTTACACATCTACAACCACCAAAAAACACCCATGCTAAAATAGTTTCTACATTTTTGTCCAGAGTTTAGAAATACCCAATGTTTACATTTTCTTTGCTTTTTTGCAAGTTATAGGGCCATAAATACAAGTAGCACTTTGCTATTTCCAAACCAAATTAGGCGCTAGTTACATTGGAACCCTGATATCTGTCAGGAATACCTAAATATCCCATGACATGTATATATATTTTTTAGAAGACATCCCAAAGTATTGATCTAGGGCCAATTTTGGTAAATTTCATGCCACCAGTTTCACCGCCAAATGCGACCAAATAAGAAAAAAAAGTTCATGTTTTCACATTTTTTTTTACAAACTTTAGGTTTTCTCACTGATATTATTTACAAACAGCTTGTGCAATTATGGCATAAATGGTTGTAATTTTTTCTCTGGGATCCCCTTTGTTCAGAAATTGCAAACATATATGGCTTTGGAGTTGCTTTTTAGTAATTAGAAGGCCGCAAAATGCCATTGCGCACCACACGTGTATTATGCCCAGCAGTGAAGGGGTTAATTAGGGAGCATGTTGGGAGCTTTTTGGGGTAATTTTAGCTTTAGTGTAATGTAGTAGACAACCCAAAGTATTGATCTAGGCCCATTTTGGTATATTTCATACCACCATTTCACCGCCATATGCGATAAAATTAAAAAAAAACTTTAAATTTTTTCCAAATTTTAGGTTCTCACTGAAATCATTTACAAACAGCTTGTGTAATTATGGCATAAATGGTTGTAAATGCTTCTCTGGGATCCCCTTTGTTCAGAAATAGCAGACATATATGGCTTTGGCGTTGCTTTTTGGTATTTAGAAGGCCGCTAAATGCCGCTGCGCATCACACGTGTATTATGGCTAGCAGTGAAGGGGTTAATTAGGTAGCTTGCAGGGTTAATTTTAGCTTTAGTGTAGAGATCAGCCTCCCACCTGACACATCACCCCCTCCAGATCCCTCCCAAACAGCTCTCTTACCTCCCCCACCCCACAATTGTCCCCACCATCTTAAGTACTGGCAGAAAGTCTGCCAGTACTAAAATAAAAAGCATTCTTTTTTTCTTTTTTTCCCCCCTTTGCATATTTACATATGCTGCTGTGTAGGATCCCCTCTTAGCCCCCAAACCTCCCTGCCCCCCCCCAAACAGCTCTCTAACCTCCCCCTCTACCCTCTTGGCAGCCATCTTGGGTACAGGCAGCTGTCTGCCAGTACCCAGTTTACACTATATAGTCTCTTTTTTATTTGTTATTTTATTTTTTTCTGTAGTGTAGCTGTAGTGTAGCCCAAGACCAACCCCCACCCCCACCCAGATCCCTTAGATTACTTTTTTGGGGCATTTCTTCCCCCCTTCCTCCCACTTATACTTGATAATTTTCTGTAGTGTAGCGGTTCCCACCTGCTCCCTCCCCGTGCATGCGCCCCCCCGCCGCCCCGTGCACGCCGCGCGCATTGTGAGCGCCCCCGACTGTCCCGCCCCCGATCCCGCCCCCCTCTGTGTCTTAGAACCCATCGATGGCCGCCCACCCGCCTCCCACTGCAGCTCCCACCCACCAACGAATGCGGCCATCGATGTCTGGTGTAGAGAGGGCCACAGAGTGGCTCTCTCTGCACCGGAGGGGTACAAATTGTTATTGCAGGATGCCTCAATATCGAGGCATCCTGCAATAAACCGAGGACGTACGCCATACGTCCTCAGGCGTTAACTGTATTTTTTCTGAGGACGTATGGCGTACGTCCTCGGTCATTATGGGGTTAAATCATATTATATACCTACTTCATACATGAGATAAAGCAATTAAAATACAATTTATATTCATTTTTTTTTTAGCTTTTTGAACAAGCTATTAATTTTAAGGTTAAAGGGACATGAAACTCATAATTTTTCTTTTTGATGATTCAGATAGAGCAATCATTTGTAAACTTTACTGTTATACATTTTGCTTCATTTTCTTATTATCCTTTCTTAAAGAAGCAGCAATGCACTGCTGTGATCTAGCTGAACACATTGGTAAGCCAATTTATGTGCAGCCACTAATCAGCTGCTAGCTTCCAACTCCTGAGCCTACCTAGGTTTGCTGTTCAACAAAGGATACCACGAGAATGAAGCAAGACAGATAAAAGGAGTAAATTGTAAGTTCTTTAAAATTGTATGTTCTATCTAAATTATGAAATGTAGGAAATATGTACATAGAGACAACTATGGGAAAATATTATTTTATTATAATATTATTAATTATAATTATGAATTAATTTGTTTTGTTTCATATTTTTCTTACTGTAACAAGCATAATAGAAGGTGTGTTTAATCTACTTATAATGCAGACTTAGATGTACATATTTATTCATTCAGTTATACGGTCAGGAAATAACATTTGGCATTAAATCAATAGCAACATCTATTTGTAAACATATACATTTTAATATAATAGGCGATTCTACTAGCTTTCCACTCCTGATAGGGGTATCACACATCCTTCCACCAAATCGTGCTGAACTTTTAATAAGCTTGCGCAAAGTTTTCTTTTTTTTTTTTGTATTTATTGAAGTTCAGTTCAAGGCTTACATACATGTCATGTCATCAAAAAGAAAACAAATAGAATAGCTGAAGTCAAACGTACAAGGAAATTAAAATAAACAGTACATAATAATGACATATTATGGGAGTATATATAATGCTTGCCTATCATAACTATATATTTCCTAGTTTATAATTGAGGCCGCTCATGGACCTCCTATTAAAGGGCCACTGTAAGTAAATATTTTCTATGCCTGTTACTAACTAACCACCCCAAATACGCTTTTTATCAATAGCATTTCATTAACACATCTCTACCGTATATCAGAAATCTTGTCTGCAAATTTAATTGTTTTCCAAACCCACTCCGTGGGTATCCTTTGCTCTGTACTAATCAGTTTACAATACCTAGGTTTCAAAATGGCGCTTTAAACACAAAGTTATTGGTTTAAGTATTTTGAACACTCAGTGCTGAAAATAGTGGGCAGGATAACGTGACATCATCGGTGAATAAAAGATATAACTTTTAGAATGTTATGAAACTTAGTTTTGGAGAAAATATAGGTCAGTAGGTTTTAATTAATGTTTATTAACTTTAATATGTTAGTTGTTTAGCTTAAAAATTATAACAGAAAGTAATCCTTTAATATAGAAAGTGCAAAGCTACAGGAGGTACCCTCTGGCTAGAAGAGACCACTCTTGGATCTCATATGTTGAACTTAATTTTTTTTATTTATCTATATAGCTCATGTAGTGAACTTTTCTTTTATAATGTCCCAAGCCCAAGGGAGAGCTAAAAAAAACTAGGTGTAAAAGGTGATAGAAGCGCCAACAGCTACCTAGTAACTATAGGAGGACAATGTTATAGCTTTTGCAGATTGACTATAAAAGGTGTCACAGTAATATAGGTTATATCTGAATATCTTAACATCTATTTCCGTATCGTTACCATTATCATATATCCGTGTTAGGGCACTATTGGTGGTTATAACTTGTAAAGCTAGTGCTTCAATCATTTAAAGCTTGCTTATTGGTGGGTAAATGTCAGCCTCCAATCAGCAAGCGCTATCCATGTTGCTGAACCTAAAACGGGCTAGCTGCTAAGATTTACATTCCTGCTTTTAAAATAAAGATAGCAAGAGAACGAAGAAAAATTCATAATAGGAATAAATTAGAAAGTTGCTTAAAATTCCATGCTCTATCTGAATCATGAAAGAAAAAAATTGGGTTCAGTGTCCCTTTAACTGTAATAAGGTATGATGACTTGCAGTTATAGGGCATAATCAGCCCAAGGGCTTCATAAAGCAGGTCTATAGTGTTCTCAATCTTTAGGTAATAAGTTGTAAGGCAAAAGTCTACAAGCAAAATTTTAGTGTCCTGTAAGTACTGTTTAACCCTCATTGACTCTCTCACTTCAGCCAACACCCATTCTGTGGATCAATGGGAACCATAAAATTCCGAACCCCTTGTAGCTTAGCAGGTCTCTTACGGTCCCAGCCTTTCTCTCGTGGTAGAGCTTGTGTGAATCGAGGAGTGAGTGGTAATCACTGTTGGTCCCGGCTTTACTCTTAAGGGAGAGCTTGTGCGGATCATGGAGTGTGTGTCCTAAGCTGGATCCAGAGGCATAGTGGCGCCAAGTGTAGCGGTGGCGTGCAGGGTAATTGTTCTTTATTGGTACACATAAGTTAGTCTCCTTAAGAGCAGTAATCAAATGTTGTTCTTGTCATAGCCAGATTCCATGTATTACACTAGGAGCAATGGTCGCATAAGCACACATGCGTGAGAGTAGCTGTAGCTGTATCTGTACTCTTGCAGGGGTCGGATGGTATAGTTGAATAAGACCCATTTGTGCCTACTGAGGAGTGAGGAGTTATCATCTACTGCTGGAACCTCGTCTCGTGTAGGGGAAGAGGGGATTAGGTCATTTATTTCCGGACTCGGGTGTAGGGTTGTAAACAGGCGCGCCTCCATGCTTTGAAAGTGCTCTGCTAGTAGTGCTTTTATACTGTTTAGTAAGAAGATGTCCTCCATATTATGCCATCAGTAGGTTTATGTAGATAGCTGTCAACTTGTTTTATATTGCGGTTGCACTAGCTGTGCTAACGGCAGGAGCCAGATAGCATCCTGCTGGGGGGTAACTCATGTGGCTGATGTTAGAGGCCACAACTGTAAAAGAAGCTCTGGACTCTGAAGCTAGCAACGATCTCACTGAGATTAGTCTCATTAGGTAGATTTTCTTTTGTAGGTTACACTCATATCAATCTCTGTCCTAGATGCTTCCTGTAGAGAGTGATATCGTAAAGATGACATTAGAAAGCTGGAGCAAGCTTGCAGAAGTGCGACCGATCATGACCGCTGCCCGAAAGTCCCCCCGCAAAATTTTCTTTAAATCTATAGTAGGGAAATCAGTATATTGTATGTTTGCATGGCATTGACTACTGGATGTAATGTCACACCAAATAATTCCAGGACCTGTTGCATTTTTGTACACACTATTTCTTAGACTAAATAATTGTGACCTCTTCTCCACATTTAATTCACAAATTCAAAAAAATTAAAGGGACAGTAATGTCTAAATAAAACTTTCATGATTCGGATAGAATATGCAATTTAAACCACTTTTCAATTTACTTCAATTACAAAACTTGCTTTTTTGTCTTGCTATCTTTTGTTGCAGAGTATATCTTGGAAGCAGCAATATGCTACTGGGAGCTGAGCACATTACGTGAGCCAATGACAAGAAGCATATATGCATAGTCATCGTCACCAGCTAGCTCTCATTGCTGCTCCTAAGCCTACCTACATATACACTTTTTTTAAAAAAAGACACCAAGAGGAAGAAGTTGTTAGAATCTGCATATTACCTGGGTCATGAAAGTTTCATTCTTTATTTACTGTCCCTTTAATTAAAAATGTGAAACATTTGTTGGATGAACTTGGAAGGCTTTGCTAAACATTGTGATGTTCATTTTTTGCAAACAAATGTTAATTTTCAGTATATTAAATGTAAGATTTGAATATCTAAATATTAACATTAAAATGTTGCTACTTATAAACTTCAGTATAATGTAATGTGAATATTTAACATGTTTGCTGTAAAAAAAAAAAAAAAAAAAAAAAAGAATGGTTAAATGGAAAATATTCCATGTTTTAAGCCTTAAAACAATGACATTTAAATAAGCTTATGGCAGGGCTTACAGCTGAAGGGGGCTTAATCTAGATCTAAATATAGTCACATATATCATTGTTAAAGGCTTCTGGGGTGACTAACTTATCGGTACCATGGTACAGCATTGTATAGCCACAGTGAACGCAGGCTTTGTTTTAACAGTTGGTCTAAACATTCTTCCTGTAAAAGCTGCTGCTTGCGATTTATATCAATATATTCATTAATTAGATATTTTAGAAACCAGAAAAAACTTTGGAACCAGAAAAGAAGAAGGGGCTTATGTAACTTATGTTTCTTCTATAAAGGTAAGACGAGTCCACGGATTCATCCTTTACTTGTGGGATATTATCCTTCCTAACAGGAAGTGGCAAAGAGCACCACAGCAGAGCTGTCTATATAGCTCCTCCCTTAGCTCCACCCCTCAGTCATTCTCTTTGCCTACTCTAAGTACTAGGAAGGGTAAAGTGAAAGAGGTGATAAAATATTAGTTTTTAATTTCTTCAAGCAAGAGTTTGTTATTTTAAATGGTACCGGTGTGTACTATTTACTCTCAGGCTGCAGATGGATGAAGACTGCTGCCTGGAGGATGATGATCTTAGCATTTGTAA
Organism: Bombina bombina; assembly: GCF_027579735.1. NCBI lineage: Eukaryota > Metazoa > Chordata > Amphibia > Anura > Bombinatoridae > Bombina > Bombina bombina. The sequence continues at coordinate 1,024,325,922 of NC_069504.1, forward strand.
CTAAGGTCCATTGCTGTTTCCACAGAGGCTGAGGAGTACAGGAAACTTCAGTGTGAGGAACGGTTTCATGCTATGCAGCAATGAGGTATGTTCAGTCATATTTTTCTGGAGAGACTGTGTATTTCAGAAAGGCTGACATTATACCCAGGAGGGTAAGGGTAAGCAGTAATCATAGAGATAAAAGAAGGTCATTACTTAGCTTGCATATGGGGCCAATTACAAATATGGTTGACACTGAATGGCAAATGTTTGTGAGCAAACGTTTTTTGATTTGGGAGTGCTTTAACGTTTTTGTGGGCAATAACGTTTTGGGCAAACTTTATTCAGGGCACACATGGCTTAACTTTAGGGTCTTAGAACCCACATGGCTAGTTATAACATCTATGGTGCGGTTCTTTAAGGCTGAGGAGACATCGAGTGAGATGGGCGGGGCCTATTTTTGCGCCTCAGATGTGCAGTTAGTTTTATCAGCAAGCAGCAAGCTCTAACTCCTGAGGGCCCTGGTGTATGTTTTGGGCCAAATCGAAGCTTTTACCCCACACTTTCGATCCCTGATGGCAGGTAGGGCCACAGCAGGGCTGTGGAAAGGTGCTGAGAGTGTTTTTTCCGGATCTGGGCCTATTATCGATCCGGTTTGGAAATTAAGGGGTTAATTGTTAAAAAAAATTGTGGTGCAATCTTAACTACCTATATTGTGTCTACATACAAAATTTTGAAAAATTTGGTGCATGTTTAGGCTGTTTTGCAGAACGTGTATGCTTTTTTTCTCTTAAAGGCGCAGAACCGTTTTTTATGATTGTTATTTTTTTCACTAAATAAAGTGTTTTCATGCTTGTTTGTAGGCATTACTAGTCTGTTCAACATGTCTGACATTGAGGAAAGTCAATGTTCAATATGTTTAGAAGCCATTGTGGAACCACCACTTAGAATGTGTCCCTCATGCACTGAAAGGTCAATAAATTGTAAAGAACATATTTTAGCTACTAAAAGTATGTCGCAGGATGATTCTCAGTCAGAAGAGAATCAGTTTATACCATCTAATTCTCCCCAAGTGTCACAACCGTTAAAGCCCGCACAAGTGACGCCAAGTACTTCTAGTGCGTCTAATTCTTTCACCCTGCAAGATATGGCCGCAGTTATGAATACTACCCTCAAAGAGGTTTTATCTAAGCTGCCTGGCTTGCAGGGGAAGCGCAGCAGGTCTGGTATGAGAACAAATGCTGAGCCCTCTGACGCTTTATTAGCCATATCCGATGAACCCTCACAATGTTCTGAAGTGAGCGATTTGCTGACTGAGGGAGAGATTTCTGATTTAGGAAATATGTTCCCTCAGACAGATTCAGATATGACGGCTTTTAAATTTAAACTAGAGCACCTCCGATTATTGCTCAGGGAGGTTTTAGCGATTCTGGATGGATGATTGTGACCCTATTGTAGTTCCAGAGAAATTGTGTAAAATGGACAGATTTCTAGAGGTTCCTGCCTACACTGATGTTTTTCCGGTCCCTAAGAGGATTTCGGAAATTGTTACTAAGGAGTGGGATAGACCAGGTATTCCGTTCGCTCCCCCTCCTACTTTTAAGAAAATGTTTCCCATATCAGACGCCGTGCGGGACTCGTGGCAGACGGTCCCTAAGGTGGAGGGAGCTATTTCCACCCTGGCTAAGCATACAACTATACCTATTGAGGACAGTTGTGCTTTCAAAGATCCTTAGGATAAAAAATTAGAGGGTCTCCTGAAGAAAATATTTGTTCATCAAGATTTTCTTCTCCAACCTATAGCGTGCATTGTTCCTGTAACTACTGCAGCGTCCTTTTGGTTCGAGGCTCTGGAAGAGGCTCTTCAGGTTGAGACTCCATTAGAGGATATTCTGGATAGAATTAGGGCTCTCAAGCTAGCTAATTCTTTCATTACAGATGCCGCTTTTCAATTGGCTAAATTAGCGGCGAAGAATTCAGGTTTTGCCATTTTAGCGCGTAGAGCGTTATGACTTAAGTCCTGGTCTGCTGATGTGTCATCAAAAGCTAAGCTTTTAGCCATCCCTTTCAAGGGTAAGACCCTATTCGGGCCTGAACTGAAAGAGTTCATTTCAGACATCACTGGAGGGAAAGGCCATGCCCTTCCTCAGGATAAGACGAATAAGATGAGGACCAAACAAAATAATTTTCATTCCTTTCGAAACTTCAAAGGTGGTCCCTCTTCCTCTTCCCATGCCACAAAGCAAGGGGGGAATCTTGCTCAATCCAAGTCAGTCTGGAAACCTAACCAGACTTGGAACAAGGGTAAACAGGCCAAGAAGCCCGCTGCTGCCATCAAGACAGCATGAAGGGGTAGCGCCTGATCTGGGATCGGATCTAGTAGGGGGCAGACTTTCTCTCTTCGCTCAGGCTTGGGCAAGAGACGTTCAGGACTCCTGGGCTTTAGAAATAGTAACCCAGGGGTATCTTCTAGATTTCAAAGATTCTCTCCCAAGGGGGAGATTCCATCTTTCTCAATTGTCTGTAAACCAGACAGAAAGAGAGGCTGTGTAGAAGACCTATATTCCATGGGAGTGATCTGCCCAGTTCCGGAAACAGAACAGGGGCAAGGGTTCTACTCCAATCTGTTTGTAGTTCCCAAAAATGAGGGAACTTTAAGACCAATTTTGGATCTCAAAATCCTAAACAAATTCCTCAGAGTCCCATCCTTCAAGATAGAGGCCATTCGGACTATTTTGCCAATGATCCAGGAGGGTCAATATATGACCACCGTGGACTTAAAGGATGCGTATCTACACATTCCTATCCACAAAGATCATCACCAGTTCCTCAGGTTTGCCTTTCTGGACAAGAATTACCAGGTTGTGGCTCTTCCCTTCGGGTTGGCCACGGCTCCCAGAATTTTCACAAAGGTGCTAGGGTCCCTTCTGGCGGTTCTAAGGCCGCGGGGCATAGCTGTGGCGCCTTATCTGGATGATATCTTAATCCAGGCGTCAACTTACCAACTAGCCAAGTCTCACACGGACATCATGTTGGCTTTTCTAAGATCTCACGGGTGGAAGGTGAATGTAAAAAAGAGTTCACTTATCCCTCTCACAAGAGTTCCATTCCTGGGAACTCTGATAGATTCGGTGGACATGAAAATTTTTCTGACGAAGGTCAGGAAATCAAAGATTTTATCCATCTGTTGAGCTCTTCATTCCATTCCTCGGCTGTCAGTGGCTCAGTGTATGGAGGTTATCGGCTTAATGGTAGCGGCAATGGACATAGTTCCGTTTGCTCGCTTGCATCTCAGACCACTGCAACTTTGCATGCTCAAACAGTGGAATGGGGATTATGCAGATTTATCTCCTCAGATAAATCTGGATCAAGAGACCAGAAACTCTCTTCTTTGGTGGTTGTCACAGGATCATCTGTCCAAGGGAATGTGTTTCCGCAGGCCAGCGTGGGTCATAGTGACCACGGACACCAGCCTATTGGGCTGGGGTACAGTCTGGAATTCCCTGAAAGCACAGGGTTTGTGGACTCAATAAATATTCTAGAACTGAGAGCGATATTTAACACGCTTCAGGCGTGGCCTCAGCTGGTGTCGGCCAGATTCATAAGATTTCAGTCAGACACTATCACGACTGTAGCATATATAAATCATCAGGGGGGAACAAAGAGTTCTCTAGCGATGATAGAGGTTACCAAAATAATTTGATGGGCAGAGACTCACTCTTGCCATCTATCAGCAATCTATATCCCAGAAGTGGAGAACTGGGAAGCGGATTTTCTAAGTCGCCAGACTTTTCATCCGGGGGAGTGGGAACTCCATCCGGAGGTGTTTGCACAATTGATTCAGCAATGGGGCACACCAGAATTGGATCTGATGGCGTCTCGTTAGAATGCCAAACTTCCTTGTTACAGGTCCAGGTCAAGGGATCCTCAGGCAGTACTGATAGTCTATAGATGCTCTGGCAGTACCCTAGTCTTTTAACCTGGCTTATGTGTTTCCACCATTTCCTCTCCTTCCTCGTTTGATTGCCAGAATCAAACATGAGAGAGCTTCAGTGATTTTGATAGCACCTGCATGGCCATGCAGGACTTGGTATGCAGACCTGGTGGACATGTCATCTATTCCACCATGGACTCTGCCACTGAGACAGGACCTTCTGATTCAAGGTCCGTTCCAGCATCCAAATCTAGTTTCTTTGCGACTGACTGCTTGGAGATTGAACGCTTGATCTTATCCAAGCGGGGGTTCTCTGAGTCGGTCATAGATACCTTGATTCAGGCTCGAAAGCCTGTCATCAGGAAAATTTATCATAAGATATGGCGTAAATATCTTTATTGGTGCGAATCCAAAGGCTACTCATGAAGTAAGATCAGGATTCCTAGGATTTTATCCTTTCTCCAAGAAGGATTGAAGAAGGGGCTATCAGCTAGTTCCTTAAAGGGACAGATATCTGCTTTATCAAGTCTACTGCACAAACGTCTGGCAGATGTTCCAGACATTCAGTCGTTCTGTCAGGCTTTAGTTAGAATCAAGCCTGTGTTTAAACCTGTTGTTCCGCCATGTAGTTTGAATTTAGTTCTTAAAGTTCTTCAAGGGGTTCCGTTTGAACCTATACATTCCATAAATATTAAGCTTCTATCTTGGAAAGTTCTGTTTTTAGTAGCTATCTCTTTGGCTCGAAGAGTTTATGAACTATCTGCATTGCAATGCGAGTCGCCTTATCTAATCTTGTTTTCCATGCTGATAAGGTGGTTCTGCGTACCAAACCTGGATTCCTTCATAAGGTTGTTACTAATAAGAATATCAATCAGGAAATTGTTGTTCCTTCTCTGTGTCCTAATATTTCCTCTTAGAAGAAGAGTCTATTGCACAACTTGAACGTGGTTCGTACTTTAAAGTTTACTTGCAAGCGACCAAAGATTTCTGTCAAACATCTTCTTTGTTTGTTGTCTGTTCTCGAAAACGTAGAGGTCAAAAGCTATGGCTACCTCTCTTGCCTTTTGGCTAAAAAGCATCATCCGTTTGGCATACGAGACTGCTGGACAGCAGCCTCCTCAAAGAATTACAGCTCACTCTACTAGAGCGGTGGCTACCACATGGGCTTTTAAAAATGATGCTTCTGTTGAACAGATTTGTAAGGCTGCGACTTGGTCTTCGCTTCTTCGGAGGCTGTTTTTGGGAGAAAAGTTCTTCAAGCAGTGGTGCCTTCTGTTTAACCATCTGTCTTGTCCCTCCCATTCATCCGTGTCCTGTAGCTTTGGTATTGTATCCCACAAGTAAAGGATGAATCCGTGGACTCGTCTTACCTTTATAGAAGAAAAGTAAATTTATGCTTACCTGATAAATTGATTTCTTCTATGGTAAGACGAGTCCACGGCCCGCCCTGTCATTTTAAGACAGATTATATTTCTTTGATTTAAACTCAGTCACCTCTGCACCTTGTAGTTTTTCCTTTTTCTTCCTGTACCTTCAGTCGAATGACTGGGGGGTGGAGCTATATAGACAGCTCTGCTGTGGTGCTCTTTGCCACTTCCTGTTAGGAAGGATAATATCCCACAAGTAAAGGATGAATCCGTGGACTCGTCTTACCATAGAAGAAATCAATTTATCAGGTAAGCATAAATTTACTTTTTTTAAATAATACATAGTTTAGGCTTCCTGTCGACTACACGTTTTTACTGATAGATAACTATGTATGTGGGTACAGGAAAAGGCAGGGTTTGTAAATCACAATGCGTTCTAGGGCCCAGTGTCTTCAAGTTATACCATACTTGCCAACTGTCCCGTTTTTGCTGGGACAGTCCCGGAATTTGGGACCCTGTCACAGCCATTTAAATGTCCCGGACTGTCCCGGCAAGTTAGTAGCAGGCTGCAGCTTTGCTAGCTAGCGCGCTCATGTGTGCCACTCCTGAGTCTCCTCCTTCTTAAATTTATCATCTATCTCGACTATTGCGTGTCAGGCAGCAAAGTCAGCACCTCCTCGACGTCACCATCATGTGACCACCCTGCTTTGCCGCTCACCACTGCAGTGCACCAGCTTTCTCACAGACACGCGGCAGCAGGAGTTAAAGTTTCTCAGAACTTAGAGCCGATCATCAGTCACATCAGACGTGTGGACCAGCAGACAGAGGTGAGTCACTCAGCCCTAACTAAACTGGCAGGCTCCGGAGTCCTGCAATAAAATATGTGCTGCTCTGCTCACTATGTTTTGAAGAGGTGACCGTGAATCACCAATGATTATTTAAAAAAAAAAAAAAATGCAGATAGCTGTGACTCTGACTTGTCACTCAGTGAAGTGAAATCATACAAATATTAGTCGTTAAAGGTGGACTGCATGATTACCCCATTAGCTTGTTGCCATCAGTGATACATATAGTCAGTGCATGTTGGTTCTTTATAGACTTGATATACCTGAATATAAGATAAAGAAATTTGCAGCAAACTGTCACCAAGTCCACAACACCTTCAGACAACTCCGTAAATAGGAACTATTATTTCTAGCAAAAAACTCTACTTTCCAGTGCATTATGAGATTTGTAGTTTTAAAGCATTTGATGTATAACAGTCTTTCCTCAAATGAATACAGTTCCCATCATGCTACTGAAGGGATGTTTTATTAGTAACAGGAAGTGTGTCTGCTCAGTGTATTGTTTTCTATATGAATCAGTGAGTGTAGCCCATAAGAAACATGGCCGAGCAGCAAGAACACATGACTTAAGGTTTGTACAGCTGTATATAGACCTGTGCTGTTGTTGTTGTCTCATTGTGTAACTTTGTGTGCCAAAAAGTGTGTGTGTCACACTTAGTGTGTTTACATTGTGTGTTAATGAGTGTTTGTGTTATTTTGTGCATGTGCCACTGTTTGTTATTGTGTGTGGTGACTGTCAAACATCATAGTACTCTATGTAATTTTTACTTTGTGAGTGTCATTGTGTTTGTGTTACTTTGTGTGTCTATAAGTCTTTCTGTGTGTTGCACTGAGTGTTATTGTGTGTGTATGTCATTGTGTGTTGCACTGAGTGTATGTCACCGTGTGTTGCACTGTGTGTTTTGTGTGTGTATGTCACTGTGTGTTTTGTGTGTGTATGTCACTGTGTGTTCTGTGTGTGTATGTCACTGTGTGTTTGTGTTACTTTGTGTGCCCATGTCTTACTGTGTGTTGCACTGAGTGTTTTTTGTGTGTATGTCACTGTGTGTTGCACTGTGTGTTTTGTGTGTGTATGTCACTGTGTGTATGTCACTGTGTGTTTGTGTTACTTTGTGTGCCCATGTCTTACTGTGTGTTGCACTGAGTGTTTTGTGTGTGTATGTCACTGTGTGTTGCACCAAGTATTATTGTTTATGTCACTTTGTGTTACTGTGTGTTGTAACAAGTGTTATTGTGTATGTCACTGTGTTATTGTGTATGTCACTGTGTGTAACGGTGTGTTGTACCAAGTGTTATTGTGAAAGTCACTGTGTGTTGCACCAAGTGTTACTGTGTGTGTCATTGTGTGTTTGTGTTTCTTTTTGTGCCAATAAGTCTTAACACAAAGTGTTATTGTGTGTGTGCGTGTGTCATTGTGTGTTACTGTGTTTTGTGGTGAGAGGGATTTGTGTTTAAGGCAGAGGGGACCTCTCTATAATATTAAATATATACTGATTAATAAGTTACTGGGGAGGGGCTCTGTGAGTGAGGCAGAGGGCACCTCTCTATAATATTTTATATATCTGTATATAAGGTACAGGTGAGGGGCTATCTGATGAAGGCAGAGGGAACCTCTCTATAATATTACATTTTTGTATATATGGTAATGGGAGGGGATGGGCGTGTGAGGCATCTTCCTTTTTGCTCCCATTTCTTTCATTAATTCCATTCTGTACATATACATATATATATATATAAAATCATCTGCACCATAATAAATAGGCGGAGCTAAATTATGCTAATTATGTGGGTTTGGTAAAGTGGGCGGAACTTTAGGACAGGGGGTGTGGTAAAATGTTTCCTGCAGGTAATTGATAGCTGCAAAGTGTCCCTGGAAATTTTTTTCAAATGTTGGCAACTATGCTATACCCCTGTACTAAATAAACACACAGAGTACAACAAATGAAATATATGTTTCAGAAGCAAAAAGGTAACAGACCAACATAAATAATATCCTTATATACTGTAATTCCGCAAAAAGCAAGCATAGAAATATCTACATTTTGTTGTGGATAGTATTTATGAAAATTTAATTCAAAATAGCAAGACATTTGGCTGATAGCTGGATCATTATAAAGTAAAAGATCTTGTAGAGAGAGAGCCAGTAGGTTTAGAATACAGATAATTGTGTATTTGGGATAAACTATATGAATATAGCAATATTACGGCTAATCTGTTTTTGAAGAAGGATATAAGTGTGCTTCAAGATGTATAATTTATACCAATGCTTAGTGTTACGAATCAGCTTCAAAGGCTTAAAAATATTATAGTGCCTGAAGAGTGGAAGGAAAGATTTTACTTCTTGATATCATATAATCTATTAAATTGTATCAATCATTAACAAGGGTCATTGTAAATTGATTTGATGTGTCATTGCTATTTGCCATCCAATTTAAAATAATTTAACATATTTTCTCGGTATGTCTGTGAAAATGGTTGACTTTTTTCCAGCTGTCGTGGCCAAATCAATTTATACTCTGCATTTAGATAAGCAACAGTTAAAGGGACACTGAACCCAAATTTTTTCTTTCATGATTCAAATAGCGCATGACATTTTAAGCAACTTTCTAATTTACTCTTATTATCAATTTTTCTTCGTGCTCTTGCTATCTTTATTTTAAAAGCAGGAATGTAAATCTTAGCAGCCACCATTTTAGGTTCAGCACCATGGATAGCGCTTGCTTATTGGAGGCTAACATTTACCCACCAATAAGCAAGCATAACCCAGGTTCTCAACCAAAAATGGGCCGACTCCTATACATCACATTCCTGCTTTTTAACTAAAGATAGCAAGAGAACGAAAAAAAACTGATAATAGGAGTAAATTAGAAAGTTGCTTAAAATTGCATGCTCTATCTGAATCATGAAAAAAAAACAAAATGTGTGTTTAGTGTCCCTTTAATGCATCAGAGACAAAAAATATTCTGACTGAATGACAGTTTGCAAGGTGTCAACTTCCATTCTAATAATGGAAAAGGCAGCCTATCTAAAAAAAATTTTTATAAGATGATAAATAAAACCAAAGAAGCAAGGCTTTTCTCCACACATAAAGGGCCAGATTACAAGTGGAACGCTAAATATCGCTTTTGTGAAAGGGATAATAGCGCTCCACTGAGTAATACCAGCCCACGCTAATCTGTGCTGGTATTACATGTTTAGAGCAATGCGAACACGAGCTTGCGTTCACATTGTTGGGAAGCACTGCGCTCACAAGGGCACTCTTCCATAAGCTCCAGTGGGAGCCTCGTCCTCATGCCGTGAGACATGGCATGAGAACTAGCTCAGCGAAGGGGGTATGTCACGCAGCAATGGCAGAAAATTGTAAATATATATGTATTTGCTTATATACATATATGTTTATGTGTTAATATGTTTATACCTATTAACACATAAATATATATATGTGTATATAATCATATACATATATATATATATATACACATATACATATATATATATATATATATATATATATATATATATATACAGCAATGTAAAGACACTTTTCAGTGCCGTTTTTTTCTAAACCCCCACACCCACCAACTTTAAACCCTTATAACTGCTTTTTTGCAGTTATTTTATTAAAAATAAAGATGCTACTATATTACACTTGATTTTGGGGGCTTTTGGTGGACATTTATAGAATTAACTTTGTGGTAGCAATACCCAGCCACTTGTAATGGCTGATTATTTATCGCTCACCTGCAAATGGTCACATTTGCCTGTTTGCGGGAGCGCGATAAATTAGCTCTCCACTTGCAATCTAGCCCATAATTCTTTATTTCTATGTTAATTTATTATTCATAAAGAACTACATTTCCTTCATCAGCTTCAAATATCAAATACCAAGAAAAATGTTACTTTTGATAAATGAATAAATAAATAAAAAAACAAAATATTGATTAAATAAAAAAGAAAAACTTTCAGATGAGAAAATATTATTTATATTAATAAAATATATATAACTAATTTGTGTATATTTGAGATAATATCGTATTCCAATTTATTAGAAGCCCCACTAATTAACAAGTGGACCGCTAATTTATTGTGCGCACATTAACAGGTATATTTGCATGGGAGCACATTAAATAACCAGCCATTATGAGTGGCTGGTTAATTCTACCGCAAGCTCGCCATAGCACTTTGCGCTAGCATACATTAACCAGTCATCAGATCTCTGGTTAATGAAAAAAATGCTTCAAAATAAAGTGTAAAGTTCTTTTATTAAAATAAACAATTGCAGCATCTTTATTTTTTTAAATAATAACGGCACTAAGCAGTTTTAAGGAGTTAAAGTGGGCAGATGTGGGGTGTTAAAAAAAAAAAATGGCTCTGAAAAATGCCTTTACAGTGTGGTCTATTTGGACTGTGTTATCACTGTAAATATATATGATTTGCTTATATACATATATATTTATATGTTATTATGTGCATATTCAGATGTAAACACATAAATATATATGTATATATCCATATAAATTTAAACTTTGCTGCCCATCGCTGCGCGACTTACCCCTGCTGTGACTCCATGCAAAGCGTTCGCATTGGGCTCAACTTAATACTAGTGCACATTTGTTTTTGCTCTAAAAAAACAGTTTTGCTCTAGCCGTAACACGGCTAGCACAAAATTTCAAAGTTAGACTATTGTGTGGGTATTCACGTATTCCCCGGAGAAGTCAATGTAGAAAAAAAAGTGGAAAAAAACTTAACACCCCACTTTCGCCCAAACACGATTGCATATTCTCATTTGCGCTAACCCAACATGAAAATATGAATATTTCATATTCCAATGTTCTTTACATAGCAGAATATGTTCTATTGATTTATAAATACATATTTTGATATATACAGTATATGATGGCATTTTGGTACAATATATATCTATACCAATATATATATATATATATATATATATATATATATATATATATATATATATATACATGATTATATATACAGTAGGTATAACTATATACAGATATATATAGGAATATCTATTTAGAAATACAAATACCATACCAGAACATTGGAATGGGAAACATTTACAGTAAATACATAGTTAAAACCTTTATTAAAAATAAATATTGCATAAATATGCTTTTACATGTTTTCATCTACTTCACGGCAAAAGACTCCAATCCACGTATTTATATATATGTCTATATATGTTTACATATGTATTTATGTGTTTATATGTGTATATATGCCGTAAATACATATATAAACATATAAATACATAAATACATATGTACACACACACATATATCTATCTATATATATATATATATAACAAAAGTCTGTTTAGCCTGTAGCCCAGCACTCCAACCAGGTGGAGTAGCCACGACATGGGTGCAATCCTTGGAAGAAATTATAGATATTCGAATTGAAGAAGGGCACTCTCAGGGTTTATGTAGAAGTTAAATGCTTTCTTTATTCAATAGAAACACTAATACATGGTCGATACAATTTTTAAAAAGTTTTCAATTTACTTCTATTTTCAAATCTGCTTTGTTCTCAAGATACCTAGGTAGGCATCTGGAGCGCTACTTGGCAGGAACTAGTGCTGCCATCTAGTGCTCTTGCAAATGGATAACATGCTTGCAAAACTGCTGCCATATAGTGCTCCAGAAATGGGCCGGCTCCTAAGCATATATCTCTGCTTTTCAACAAAAGATACCAAAATAACAAAGAAAAAAATGATAATAGAAGTAAATTAGAAAGTTGTTTAAAATCGCATGCTCTATCTGAATCATGAAAGAAACATTTAATTGCATAATAATAAATTACTGTGGTACTCCTTATTTTAGTTCAATTTATAATATAAGATCTTGACTACCCAATGTTACAGCCTTTTTGGAGTTTAGTAGAAATGTTTTTGCGGTTTTTATTTGGCTGAGATTTCAAATTAAGTCCAAAGATTGCTCTTCTAGGTCTCCCTCCTTTCTTTCATTGTAAACTCAGATCCAAACTATCTCAGTTAAAACTCTAGTAGCCAGGTGATCAAAATACAGTGTGGTACGAGGTGAGGGTGATTGGATTGACAGTCACTGACTAAGAATATGAAGAATATGGATATACTTACAAACAGTTTAAATACTTTTTGGAATATTACATTTAATTGGGGAATTATAATACAGGCGTACATTTACAACAAGTCAGGGTAGGATAGCCCCCTCATTCTCCAACTTCACTTTAGTTCTTGTCTTCTCTATTTTCCTTTTTTATTACTCTTACACTTTTTGATTGAAGTCAACTTGAGTTTTTAATACATTGGCAATTTGAGAGTTTGGTGTGCTGAAGGGATTGTTAACCTTGGGACGGACTATGAAAAGAGCTAAGTATGTATTCAGTTTCTGCCTTCTTGAATGTAAAAAAAGGAGACATTTAGTAAATAAACCATCTACAAACCCTGAGAACTGCTTATGGTTCACACACATGGAACCAGTATGTGGAGTTTTGAGGTAGAATTTGCCTTTACAAGCTGTTGAAGATTCTTTGCACTGAATTTGATAATGTATAGTAAATTGAAAGGTTTCTTAAAATTGCATGAAATATCTGAAAAATGAGAGTTTAATTTTACATTTTAAGGCCACTTTAATATTTAAACTATCATGGGAAAATCCCACATCAAGTATTTTTTGGGGGATTCAAATACTATTAATTAGACATTTTACAGTTTTTTTTATATGGCATGTAGTGTAAAATTGATTATAAACCTATGCAATAAATAAATGTTCTGATGGATTCTATTGAGATATATTTATAATTCTTTTGTTGAATTTAATTTATTGAGTTTTTTATTAAAGACGATACTTAACACAATAATGTTTTTTTTTAAAATGTATTCAAGAATGCTAATTGATATGATGTTGTTATATTTTTTTTTTTTACTATTCTAGATTAAAATAAGGAAGCATGGTCTATCAATAATGAATGAACAATGTATTAAAGTGAATGTCAACTTTCAAGAATGAGTGCCGGTTTTTAAAAATACTATTAAAAACAGGGGCACTTTCATTCATGAAAGTTTACATTTCACCTGTTTTGTTAAAATACTTACCCTTTCTTCTTGAAGCCGGAGAAGCGATTCCCCCTCCTGCCGCTCATCTCTTCTTATGTCAGCAATGATGAATCCAGCTTCCTCCAATCACGGCGTTTCCTCAGGCAATGATTCCCCTGGGGGGAAGCCATGATTGGAGGATGCCGTATTCGGCATCGCTGACGTAAGTAGAGATGAGCGGCAGGAGGGGGAATCGCTTCTCTGGCTTTAAGAAGAAAAGGTAAGTATGTTAACCATCGTGTGAAATGTAAACTTTCATGAATGAAAGTGCCCATGTTTTTAATAGTATTTTTAAAAACCAGGTACTCATTCTTGAAAGTTGACATTCACTTTAAGGTTAGCTTCATACATATGGGACAGGGTCGGCTCCAGAAGGAATTAAATGGAGGGGCATTTTTTTTCACGAGGGGGCACGCATTTACAAAGCATGTATGAGAGTCAAAATAAGAGCAGACCTACATATTCTGCAGGAAAGTGTAGCCATCTTGATATTAAATTTATAGCCAATGCCAGTATTAAAGGAATATATTGTAGAGGAGATGGGAATAATTGAGTCTCCACAATTTTTCTCTTTGTCTAGTGTCATTATTTGGAAGCCATTCTGGCATCCTGCAGATGGCACAGGTGGCATATTAACATTATTACGAATGACACAGCACAATCAGCACATGTCAGACACTACAGACACCTTAATGGCCCTAATCAATAACCTATATTCTCTAATTAGTGCGTATGACCACCCAACTTCAAAGACTGAGTAATCCCACCTACCTTGTAAGTAGGCATATTTTATTTATATATTGATACTGCCGGGTGTCACTCAGGGTTTTGACAAGCAGGACAGGACAGGATTGGACTCTTTACAGATAAACATTTACAGGATATACAGAACAAGGTAACCCTACTAGTAAAGACTACAAACAGGACTGGTATGTTTAATTCAAAGGAAAATGATTACATTTCCTTCAAAGGATTTAGCCAAAGTTACTTCCTGGAAGTGTACAGGTGTAGGATGCCATATTAAAGAGCACTATTTAAACTGGTTATTATTTTATTTTTAATTAAAAGGTTAATATAAAGCTGTTTAAATTGAATGTGGAAATGCTGGGGAAAGAATACTCACTAGTTGATAAAACCAGCTTCTACTGCTTTGTTGGTGGATATAGTGAGTTACTCCACAACCATAAAAGCTACATTGTTTATTTTTCAGTATATGGAACATAAAACTAGACTTATGTCATCGTTATTTTACATTCACAAATACTTGTACTAAGCCTCAGCCTCCAAGCTTAAATACTACATGTAACTCTGAAACCAAAAAATAAAATGTTGTGCATAGGGTGAGTGATTGTGCACATGGTGTTGTGCATCTGGAGTGTGTGCACAGGGTCATTGTCACACATGCATTTAGCCATAGCCAGTGGCACAGATAAGAAGCATATTTCATCATGGCAGCCATACCCTCCCCGGTACTTCCCTCCTCCTGTCACACACTGCGCCCGGTGTTCCCTGTCATGTCACACACATCCCCAGGGTCTCTCACCTGTGTGCCCACCACTGCAATCTGGGGTAGCTGAATAACATCGGCTCCCACAGTGTTAAAGACATCCTGTAGCTTGTTGATAACAGGGATAAGCGCCTCCATGTCTGGGCTTGCGAGAATCGGGGCGACCACTACCACCCGCTACACTGCTAAACAACCATACACCAGCCCACAGGCCCTTGCGGCAACCAGAGGGGGGGGCTGCGGGGAAACAGCTCTGTGAGTGCGTAAAGTGCATGGGCTATTGAGAAGTGTGGTTCTTTAGGATAGAATGAAAAGAAACAGCTTATGGATGAACATCTTTTATGTGGGTATCAATAGTACAAACAGAACAGCATTTCTCGAAATCAGAATCAGGGCAGATAAAATAGAAGTTACCCTGAACAAAATTATTTTTTGAGGGGGCACAGCATTCCATTTGGGCAGGCATTGCCCCTCAATGCCCCCCCTTGAAGCCGCCCCTGATATGGGACAGGGTATTTGCATTCTTGACTCCATGTTTTCTGTCATCTTGAAAAAGTTATTTCTGAAATGTATCAATGCTAGAAACAGGAAGAGGAAAGCAGCATATAAAATGACAATATACTCTATTTTTTTCCTCCCCTTTAATTTGTTCCTTATGATAGTGTATTCAATTGTTTACAAATAGCTCCTTTACCTTTATTTCCACAATTGAAATAACTGATTTTGCAGTGATTTTTCTCTATATCCTAAACGTTTGCTGAAGCTGTTTAAACATAGCCAGCAACAACAACAAAAATACACTTTCAGTGGCGGTTAGGTGAGATAAAATGTTCATTTTTAATTGTCCTCTAGGCTTTGGTAAACAGACAAAGATAAAACAAAGAAGCATGTGTGTGTACAGAAAGTGATTTCCCTGGTGGGGTCTATTATGGAGCTCCTAGTTCTCTCTCTCAAATACAGGGGTATAAGATCTCTTGTCTGAAAATAATTTTTTCTTCTGATAGTAGGGTCAAATGCACCTATAATGTTAAGGTGAACACTGTGGTAAAAGGGATTAACTGCCCCACTAGCAATCAATAAGGATGTTTTTTTTTTATAAAGGGCGGGGGGGCTATCTAAAGTCCATATCACCCCCATAATGCACACAGAGTACCCCTTCAATACAATAAGCCCACTGTCATTAGCAGTTAATTGTTATAAAATTAATCTATTTAATGTACTTCAAAAAAGCCCCTATCCCCTAAAGACAGCATAAACCACACAATCGCAATACTGCCCATATAAAAGAGGAGGTTACCCTCTTTTAAATTAAGTGTTACATGCACATCTAAGCAGCAAGTAATTCCCATAGCAATAACCTGTATACTAGGTGACTTTTAAGGTGTTCTGGGCTCTTAAAAATGGACACTAGCACCTGTATGTATGCTTTACAATGGTGCAAGTGACCCTCTTTGAAAGGGGAGGTTCCTCTTTTTCAAATGAGTTGTATCATGTTTAGGTGACTATCAGGTAAACACCTCATAAAATGACTGGCATAAAGCACAAAATCAGGGATTTGTGGGGAGTCACCTCTTTCTCTACCAACAATATATAGTGAGACATGAGAGCAGTAATCATGCTTTTTCAGGTGACTGTTCGTAAGCCTTTCCATTAACCTAATTAGCTGCTGCTGGAGACCTTTGAAACAAAGAAATGTGTGTATAAGGAACAGTAAACACTGTTTCTGAAATAGCCGCAAATTAGCTCAGTGAATATATTATATCTATACATAAAAAAAACAGATAGCCTCTTTCTATTTGGCACAGAGAACACGTGAAAACTACCACAGGAGGTCTGTATAAATAGCGGTAATGCGAATATCTGGTAAATCAGCAATCACAGATACACATTATGTTACCGCCAGACTACTGTGTAGTACGAAGGAGTACAAACAGCCATTTTGAAGATTCTTAACATTGGATACATCCATACTGTGGAAGTGTATCACAAATGCATATAACACAAATAAAGAGGGAACATTTTTGTACCACTCACTTTGACACCGCAGACTGGACTACCCGTACAACCAGGGACCAGAGGAACAAGTTGGGTGACACGTGAGTAGGTTTCCCCAAAGATCAGCTCGGATTGGATGTGATAACAGTTACATTGTATATACATAATATTACCTTAAAACATAAGAGGAGGACATTGATTGGTTAAAAATAGGTCACGTTACTAGAGAAACTTTTAAAACGGAGATACCAATAATATCAAATCACTGTTACTCCACACAGAGAGTCGTTCTGAGCAGGTTTACATTAGCGGCCAGTGAGAACTATAGGAGGATCTTTTATACTTGATTATAAAATATTTCCACTCCACTTGGACTTTTATGTAAAAGGTTTAAGAAATTTGTTTTTAAACTAAGATATATGAGCACTAAGGGACCAATTTTTCATAGTGCGAGTGGACATGATACAATGTAGCGTATTATGTCCGCCGCACATCGATAAATGCGGACAGCATATGCTGTCAGCATTTATCATTACACAAGCAGTTTTTGTGAACTGCTTGCGCAATGCCGCCCCCTGCGGATTCTCGGCCAATCAGCCACTAGCAGGGGGTGTTAATTAACCCAATTGTATTTGATCGAGTTGATTTCTATCCGGGGCCTCAGAGCAGGCGGACAAATTATTGAGCAGTGGTTTTTAGAGCTTGATAAATCGGCCCCTAAGTGTATATATATATTTTTTTTTATTATTTATTGTGAAAAGGTTACAGGCTTCAATAGGTGATATGCTTCCCACATACACTTATCAATCAGCAAACATTAAAAGTACAAATGCGGTTGTACGCAAACACCTTTTACATTTCCCCCCTCAGTGCACATGCATATCCAATGTTGTGCACTAAGGGGCTCAGGTCCCGAGGAATACAACACAACACACTGCGCCGATATTGGGGATTTTAAGCAAATGAGAGTCCAGGGACACCCATGCTTTAGTGTCTGATGATCCATGCCAATCTAGGACCCTCTGTACGGTAACCACAGTGTAATATTCCCTAATGTTTGGTAGACCAAGTCCAACTTTGTTTGTGTTTTTAAATAGCGTAATCCAATTTATACGTGGTTTATTGCTACCCCATTCCAAATTGTTAATGAGGGATTGTAATTGGGCTATATACCAGTTAGGTAATGGGATTGGAATAGCTTGCAATATGTATAGGATTTTTGGTAAGGTTGACATTTTAATCGACTGGATTCTACCCCACCAGAATAGCGGTTTAGAGGACCAATTCAAAAGTTCCCTTTGAGTCGCTTGTAGGAGGGATCTATAATTCTTATCAAAGAGAACAGATGGACTGGATGAGAGGGCGATCCCCAGGTATTTGCTTGCTGGAGCTTAAGGGGACTAATTTTTCTAATATTTCTGATTTCTGTAAATTAATCGAGAAATTTGAAAAAATTCCGAACTTATGTAGTTCTTTTAGAAGATGAAGAATTGTGTTCTCCAGGGATGAAATTGAGAATAGGAGGTCATCGGCATATAGGGCAATCTTTGGCTCATGGGGGCCTATCGGGATACCCACTATGTTTTGATTCACTCTAATGTACGAGGCAAGAACCTCCATGGACAATATAAAGAGGGTTGGGGATAACGGGCAACCCTGATGAGTACCATTTGTGATTTGAAAAGATTTAGAATAAGTGTTGTTTACTTTAACGCAGGTGGATGGGGAGGAATACAGGCCAAATATTAAAGCTATCATTTTCTCACCGAGTCCAAATGTAATGAATCCACTCACACACAAACCAGAAATAGAGTATTTGTAGCTCTTTTGTATATCTATTTCTGCAAACACAGACTTAGTTTGATCAGAAATGGTAACAGTGAGCAATTAATTGCCAGTATAGTAAGTTTTAGAACTCTAACTCTGATAGCCCAGAATCAGGAGTTAGATAAAGTTATGATTTGTGGATGAATCTTTTATCTTCTGTAAATTATGATTCAGAGTCCAGTATACTTCACACACATTCACCCAATAAAATATATACAAAGTCACTCACACAGATTGCTTATTACAACTTTAGGTTTGTCCAAATATGTAACTTGCAAGCAGTATTTGTTGTGGAATAATATGCAGAGGTAAAGTGATTCACATCCCATGCGTATAGCAATATACTTAGACAGAGTCAACTTGAATAAATGTGGCAACAAGAGATATAACCGATGCAAACAATATCCAGAATTTGTAACAAACAGAGGTTACCTGTGACTAAGGAGACAGAGAGAGCTTGCCTGTTGCAGGAGTGAATGGCTTGCGGTGAATGTGTGACTCACTTCCGGTTTGAGGATCCAGCGTCGGAAAGCTGCGGAGGTTCCACGATGTGAAAAATAAACTGACAGGAGCTGCAGAGGGAGACCTGAAAAGGATTTTAGTGCAGAGCGGTAATCACAGAAATTTAGAAACTGGTTTGCAACACAGAGGTAGCTGTGGATTATTCAATTCAAGGTTAACAAACTTTAGGTATAATTTCCAATCATAAATTTGAAAGGTAACGAAGTGACCTGAGTAGTAGCAAAGGAAACAGCCTCCAGGCTGTTGAACTTCTCAATAATCAGGCAAAGATTGATTGTAGGAGGCTCCCTTTTAAAGGAGCAAGGTGCATGAAGGGAGATACCTTAAAGGTATATCACATACCCCCCTCCTCAAGGGCATTCAACAGGGGTGCGGAGATATGGCTTCCCAGGATACCGCCGATGAAAAGCGGAGAGTAGATCAGGAGCGTGAACATCCTCATGAGATTCCCATGAGTTGCTTTCAGGACCATAGCCTTTCCATTGTATCAAGTATTGTACATGACCGCGACGTATCCGGGAATCTAGGATGGACTCCACTTCATATTCCAACTGATCTTGGTGATAAATAGGTGGAGGAGGGTCTGCCAGTTGTAATGAAGGGTGCCCTACGTAAGGCTTAATTAGAGAGACATGAAATGTAGGATGAACAGTGAGATCTTTGGGCAGAGTCAACCGAACAGCGTTTGAGTTAACTATTGCCGCAATCGGGAACGGACCAATAAATTGATTGGCCAATTTTTTACATGGCACACGAAGTTTCAAATACTTTGTGGACAGTAGAACCAAGTCTCCTACGGCATAAGTGGGACTAGGGGAATGATGTAGGTCATAGTACTTCTTTTGATGTTCTTGAGCTTCCTGCAAGTGAGTCTTAAGCAACAGAAGTCTATCTTGTAAGGAATTACTAAAATCCATTGCTCCTGGACAATTCACTGTAGTATGGGATATTGTGATAGTGGTTGGATGGAAACCGTACGTGGCGAAGAATGGTGATACTTTGGTTTAGGTAGAGATTGAGTTGTTGTATGAGAACTCCGCCATCGGGAGGTAATCTACCCAATCATCCTGAAGATGGCTTAGATAACATCGTAGGAATTGTTCTAGTGTCTGATTCAAACGTTCAGTCAATCCATTTGACTGAGGATGAAAGGCTGTGGTATAACGTGTATCAATTTGTAACAGTTTGCACAGAGACCTCCAGAATGCTGAGGTGAACTGAGTACCTCTATCTGTGATCACTGTAGTCGGTAATCCATGTAGTTTGACTATATTATCCAAAAAAACCTTTGCAGTAATAATGGCTGTGGGTAAACTTGTTAGTGGAATAAAATGACCCAATTTAGTTAAGTGATCTACAACCACTAGAATAGTGGTGTACTTTTGTGAGACTGGAAGATCAACAATAAAATCCATTGATATGGTGGACCACGGCATATCTGGTATTGGTAAGGTAGTTAATAAACCAATAGGTTTTTTGTGTGCCACTTTGTTTCTTGCACATATATCACATTTTTTCAGATGATGTATAACATCTTGATTTAGCTGTGGCCACCAGAAGTGTCTTTTGATCAAATTGGTGGTCTTTTGTACACCTTTGTGGCCTGACAAAACATTGTCATGATAATGTTTTAATATCATCATTCTAAGAGCCTTAGGTACATATAATCTATCTTTGTGGTACATCAACCCTGATGTGGAATCTCTCTCACAATTTGGAGGGCAATCATTTTCTTTTTGAGTTTCCAGAAGAATGTCCCTTTCTAAGTTAGAAAGTGAGTATATAAATTTCTCTTCTGGTATGATAGGATTGAGGGTCTCGGAGATGTTCGTAGAATCATACATTCTCGAGAGGGCATCAGCTTTGGTGTTAGAATGTCCTGGTCTGTAAGTAATCAAAAAATTAAAGCGATCTAAAAACAAAGACCATCTGACTTGGCGTGCAGAGAGAGTTTTACTTTTTCTTAAATACTCAAGGTTTTTGTGATCAGTAAAAATGAGAAAAGGTTCTTTTGACCCTTCTAATAGATGCCTCCAGTGCTCTAAGGAACTTTTAATTGCTAAGAGCTCTTTGTCTCCAATGCTATAATTTATTTCGGCTGGGAGCAAGGTTCTGGAATAAAAAGCTATGGGATGCATTTCTTGGTTTTCCTTGATTTTTTGTGATAGAACTGCTCCTATACCGGTGTTGGAGGCATCAACCTCTAGTATGAATTGAGATTGATAGTCTGGCAGCGTCAGCACTGGGGCAGTGGAGAAACAGTGCTTTAGCTTGTTAAAAGCAGTTTGAGCTTCTTCATTCCAATGAAATCTTTGGGATTTCCTTGTGAGTTGGGTTAATGGTCTTACAATAGTAGAAAAATCTCTGATAAATTTTCTGTAAAAATTCGAGAAACCCAAAAACCTCTGTAGCGCTCGAACAGTGCGTGGTATGGTCCATTCCTGGATCGTGTTTATCTTTTCAGGGTCCATTTGGATTTTTTGAGGAGATAAGATATAACCAAGGAACTTAATCTGTTTAACATGGAAATTGCATTTTTCCAGTTTGGCAAACAATCTATGTTGTCTTAGTCGGGTGAGTACCCATCGTACATGCCTTTCATGGTCTTGTAAATTTGTGGAATAAATTAGAATATCATCTAGATAAATTACAACACATATGTCAGTTAAATCTCGGAATATCTCGTTGATGAAATGTTGGAAAGTAGCTGGTGCGTTACTCAACCCGAAAGGCATGACATTGTACTGAAATAACCCGTATCGTGTGCGAAAAGCTGTCTTCCATTCGTCTCCACTCCTAATCCGAATCAAATTATATGCCCCCTTCAAATCCAATTTGGTATATATGGTAGCATTGGTAAGTCTTTCCAGTAATTCTGGTATTAAAGGCAATGGGTATCGGTTTTTTTACTGTTATTGCATTTAAGGCTCGGTAATCTATTATGGGTCTTAGACTTAGATCTTTATTTTTAACAAAAAAAATACCAGCTGCTGCGGGTGAAGTTGAATGTGATATAAAACCTTTTTTAAGGTTTTCATCCAGGTAGGTGCATAAATGGGTTAACTCATCCTGGGACAGAGGATATATTTTGCCATAGGGTATTTGAGACCCGGGTATTAATTCGATAGGGCAGTCAAATTCACGGTGTGGCGGCAATGATTCAGCCTCTTTTAAATCGAATACATCTACCAAATCAGAATATGCCGCTGGTACACCATTCTCAATAGAAGATATAGAACAGTGTGGATAACACGTATTCGTGCAATATCTAGATGTTAAATTTATCTCACCCTTTAACCAATCAATGCTTGGATTATGTGTCTTTAACCACATGTATCCTAAAATAATGGAATGTCTATCAATAGGAATGATATCGTATGTAAGGTATTCTGTGTGACCATTTTTTGTGGTGGTAAGTAAAGGTATAGTGTGGTGTGTGATAGGACCTTTCTGGATCAAAGTACCATCTATTAACTTCACAAAAATTGGTTGCTGTTTACACACTGTGGGTATTTTATTCTTTTTAACAAATGTATCATCAATATATATCCCTGAAGCACCAGAATCTACTAACGCGTCACTCTGGATGTGGAGACGGTCCCACTGTAAAGAGAGAGAGACAGTGAGCTGGGTTGCAGTAGATAAATTGTATAATGATATTATATTTTTTTTCTTACCCTTCTTCTGTTTTGATAGGAGGGGGCAGGTTGCAACTGTGTGCTCCTTGTGAGCGCAGTAAAGACATAAATTTCCTAATTTCCTTCTTGTTTTCTCCTCTTGAGTCAGAGGTCCTTTGATTGTCCCAATCTCCATTGGGGTGCTAAAAGTCTGATTTCTGTCTTGAGAGACCGTTGATGGATAAGGGCGTCTGATAGAGGGGTCATACATGCTTTTTTCAGCTTTCCTTTCCCTCAGACGTCTATCTAATGTGGTGCTTAGCTTGATTAAGCCGGTGAGTGTTTCAGGCAGTTCCAATCGTGAGAGTTCATCTTTTAGAGATTCAGACAAGCCTAGGCGAAACTGATTACGTAAGCTTACCTCATTCCACAATGAGTCTGAGGCCCACATCTGAAAGTCTGTTGTGTATTCCTCTACAGTCCTTTTGCCTTGTTTTAATGACCGTAGTTTGGTCTCAGCTTGTATTTGGCTGTTTGAATCCTCATACAGACTTGTCATTGCTGAAAAGAAATCAGTTAATGAATCTAGAATAGGGTTGTTCTGCTCAAAGAATCTGTTAGCCCAGGTACGTGGCTCTCCTATCATGTATGAAATTGTGGTGCAAACTTTAATCCTGTCTGAATGATAGGTGCGTGGTTTCAAGGAAAATAGCAAGTTGCATGCGTTTTTGAAATCACGAAACTCAGACCGTTTTCCAGAAAATGGTGTTGGTGTATGTACTTGGGGTTCAGGTATATCCACAGGTTTAGGTGTTATTAAATCCTTTAACATTGCTTTTATGGCTACATTCTCAGCCTGTACTTTTTGTATAGCATGGGCTAAATAATCTAATTTCTGGTACACATTAGTGAATTCATTTTTTACTTCTGTGGGATCCATGTTTTAGTAATTTAACAGGATCAGTTTTAGGCCTGATTATTATGTAATGAATCCACTCACACACAAACCAGAAATAGAGTATTTGTAGCTCTTTTGTATATCTATTTCTGCAAACACAGACTTAGTTTGATCAGAAATGGTAACAGTGAGCAATTAATTGCCAGTATAGTAAGTTTTAGAACTCTAACTCTGATAGCCCAGAATCAGGAGTTAGATAAAGTTATGATTTGTGGATGAATCTTTTATCTTCTGTAAATTATGATTCAGAGTCCAGTATACTTCACACACATTCACCCAATAAAATATATACAAAGTCACTCACACAGATTGCTTATTACAACTTTAGGTTTGTCCAAATATGTAACTTGCAAGCAGTATTTGTTGTGGAATAATATGCAGAGGTAAAGTGATTCACATCCCATGCGTATAGCAATATACTTAGACAGAGTCAACTTGAATAAATGTGGCAACAAGAGATATAACCGATGCAAACAATATCCAGAATTTGTAACAAACAGAGGTTACCTGTGACTAAGGAGACAGAGAGAGCTTGCCTGTTGCAGGAGTGAATGGCTTGCGGTGAATGTGTGACTCACTTCCGGTTTGAGGATCCAGCGTCGGAAAGCTGCGGAGGTTCCGCAATGTGAAAAATAAACTGACAGGAGCTGCAGAGGGAGACCTGAAAAGGATTTTAGTGCAGAGCGGTAATCACAGAATTTTAGAAACTGTTTTGCAACACAGAGGTAGCTGTGGATTATTCAATTCAAGGTTAACAAACTTTAGGTATAATTTCCAATCATAAATTTGAAAGGTAACAAAGTGACCTGAGTAGTAGCAAAGGAAACAGCCTCCAGGCTGTTGAACTTCTCAATAATCAGGCAAAGATTGATTGTAGGAGGCTCCCTTTTAAAGGAGCAAGGTGCATGAAGGGAGATACCTTAAAGGTATATCACACCAAAGGACTCTAGGGTGGCTCTGAGAAAGCTCCAACCAATGCAGTCGAAGGCTTTCTCCGCGTCTATTGTATTGAAGACCGACTTGATTTTTCGTGTTTTTGTACCTAATAGTGTTGTCCCTAGCTTCACGTTGGGGGACAAAGACCATCTGGTCCATATGGATTAAATCATTAATTATAGAATTTATTCTTTTGGATGGTATTTTGCCCAGAATCGTTAGATCCGAGTTTAGCAAAGATATCGGAATGTAGCTACCAGGGTCCTCTAGATTTTTGTCGGGTTTCAAAATGACCGCTATGTGAGCTCCCTGCATTATGGGAGATAGTAGGAGGTTATTATCGAGGGAATAGAAGAGTTTTACCAAATGGGGGGCTAATAGAGACCAAAATTGCTTGTAGTAAGCATTAGTTAGGCCATCTGGCTCAGGGCTCTTCCATAATGGTAGTTCATTGATAGCCTTCGTTACTTCTAACAGGGATATTGGTCTTTCCAAATCCACCCTCTGATGAAGGCTCAGCGTCTTTCATTTTGCACCCTTGATATACTCTTTTAATTGGGTGATGTGTGTGGGGGATGTGTCTTCTGGGAGATTGTACAAGCTTTTATAGTAATCACTAAGCTGGTTCGATATATGTTTGCTATCATATATTAGTTTCCCATCCTCCCCTTTCAGTCTATATATGTGTGTCTTAGCTGTTTTCTCCCTCAAAGCTCTTGCTAAGAAAGAACCGGCTCTATTGACCTCATGAAAAAAACCTTTCTAAGGTAGAGAGACCTCCCCTGTGCCTCTTTAGTTAACATATAGTTGATTTCCTTCCTAACCCTGGTAAGTTCGAAGTAGACTCCGTGGTATCCCGGATTTTGTTTATGTAATATTTCAAGGGCATTAAGTTTACTCGTATTGGTTGTCATGGTGAGATTGTATGATTTCTTCAGTCTAGCCTGTTGTTTAATATATTCCCCCCCCCCTGACGACTGCTTTATGAGCATCCCAAAGTGTAAGAGGTGAAATTTCCGTTAAGGTGTTATGCTAGAAATATTCCTGTAGGGTCTGTAGGATTTTGTGTTGCATAGGAACGTATTTCAGTAAGGATTCATTCAATCTCCACACATATGGAGTTGAGGGTCCCTCCGGCCAGTCCATTGTCAGTGAAATGTGCAAATGATCTTACCAAGCTGTGGTGCCTATATCAGAGTCCCTCGCCCGACCCAAACTTAACTGGTCAATAAAGATATAATCAATGCGGGTATATTGGGACCAGGGATTGGAATAAAAGGTATAATTGCATTGGGTCGGGTGCTGGACCTTCTGACATCCACCACTCCTGTCTGTTTGAGAAAGTCAAATAAGATATTTGGGGGCCTGGAGGAATGAGTAGGTTTTGTAGATGTGGAATCTAGCTTAGGGTCCAGAATAAGGTTGAAGTCTCCGCCCACAATTTGGGTACCCTTTCTGTGTTCCGCAAATTAATGTCGTCAGTTTTTTTTAAAAATGTACTCTTTTAGTACTAGGGGCGTATACATTCACTAAAGTAACTGGACGATTAAAAATTAGGACTAATAGTATCAGGATCCTACCATCTTTGTCTGTTATTTTCTGTAATAGTTGGAATATTATGTCTTTATGTTCCCACTCCATTTCTTTTTTTATTTTGTGACGAATTAAAGTATCCAATGGGGTGGGAGTAGGATGCGAATTTGGGTTCTGCCGCTTCAAAAAAAAATGGGATTTCTTGGACAAAGACTATAGATTGTTTATGTTTTTCGAACCATTTTAGGGCCACGGATCATTTCATGGGGGAATTTAAACCTTTAGTGTTTTGGGAAACAATATTCAGTACTCTATGTGCCATGATTAGGAAAAGTGTGTAGCAGTGCGTGGAGATATGTTCTCTTACCCTGTGTTTTTAGGCATTGGACATTCATTGACCCCTCCCTCCAAGGGGAGAAAGGAATGGGAAGTGCAAAGAAGGAAAAGATAGGGTCTCAGGATGCATAGAACATGAACTGTAAGAACAAATAAGCATCAAACAAAAATAAAAAACAACCGAAACATTAACATATAAAAAACATTTGCTTCCTGTGGAGGAAGAGTGACTATACAATGTGGTATAGCCTAGTAATGAATAGGGGGTGAACATCATGTGATGTTACTACTCCAGGGGAAATTAAAGCAAAGAATAAAGCTAGGAGATCAATTTAACATAATGGAGAAATGTAAGGAAGGCTAGGAAACATTGGTACCTCCCTGTCATAGTCCACATCCATTGTGGAACACAGCGCTTCTGTGCAGCATAAGATCATATGCCCACCTAGTGGCAGAAGGGGGTTACGTTGATCATGGAGGTCTGTCTTGGTTTTCAGGAGAGGACTTTCTGCCAGGTAGTTGATTTTTCCTTTTTCTTGAGACAGTGATCCATTCCGGTCTCTGAGACCTAGGCTGTTGTATGGATGCAGCACCCAATTGTGCTAAATCAAACAGACTGGGATCTCACAGTGTCCCAGCTCACTGACACTGCAAGGAAACTGGTTTCTCCAATGTCTTGCCGGACTGACAGAGCTCAGACTCTCACAAAGAGGTTTACATAAAACCAAATTTTATTAATAAAATAAAAATCTCAGTGTCTCATGACACTAGATATTAAAAGAACAAGCAACGCGTTTCTCAGACTGCTGTCTGTTTCATCAGGAAGCCTACAAACTTTCTACTTATCCCAACAACCACATTTCAGCACCCAGATCGGTCACTGACCGACATCTAAGAAACCTGGGAACAACAGACCGGAAAGGCACGCAAAAATTCCACATCAGGAGGTTATCCAACAACCATACCATCGTGATCGGTCACTGACCGACAGAATAGAAAAACCGGAGATACTTAAAAAACATCAGCAAACGGTTAGCACTTAACCGCAACGAAGATCCCACCAAGAAACTCTTAAGAGCGCGATCGGTCACTGACCGACAAAGGATAAGGTAACTGAGCGGCCACGACAACTACCCAAACACTTATATAAAAGTGAATTTTCTCGCAGCAAACAGATAAGTCCACCTAATAAGAGGAAACCAAAGCGGCATTTATTTAACCGCCAGCAGCTCATATAGAACTGCCACCAGCTTGATCTTGAAACTTAATCAAAACACTGGCATAGCGGCGTTTATTTAACCGCAATTATCTCACAAAAGTGATATCAAACAGATACACTTCAAGGTACTAATTTGTATACTTATATTATAGTGTGATAAAAATCGCACCAATATACCTCTACATTTGATATATAGTTGCCTAAGATAAGATCTCAATTGCATAGCTGAACTTGAAACAAAGTATCCTATATGAACTATACAGCAACTATTGTTTTATCCACTATAACATTGTATCTACAAACATTCTGTTAGAAATTACAACTTGTGATAAACTCAAAACTGTATAAATTATAAGATTTCAACGTTATTATTTTAATTTAATTTATTTTTTATATATTATGTACATTTTTATACATAGAGACACCGGTGTCATTTTTTAAACTTTGAAGGAATTGTAATAATTTTTGTTTAACTGTACTTTTAGCATCACTACTATTGGGTAAATTTACCATAATCAAATAAAGGATCATATTTATTTCTTAAATAGTTTCAACATCCATTTTTTTCCAAAAGAGAATATAAAATTAGGACTCATCAAAACATTAACATATATTGAGCCCACACATTATCACACATATTTACAGTAAGACACATTGGGAATAGCAACTTGTTTTGCGCCACCTACTACAACTAACTATAACTCTTTAAACTTTGGGATAAAGTTTACTTCAGGTGTGCTAGATTCCCCACCAGCTAGACAGTCTAAACCTACCAAACAATCATTTGGGACTATACCCACCCCAATTGGGACATTTACCATCTATATAACATTGCAGAAGAAGACAGCATTTCCAGATAAGAACCTTTCAGGAATTTCTTATTACTGTATTTGTTATTATTTGTGTTGTATCCTATGTTTCTCATAGTCCCATATTTATAAGAATTGTTTCTTTTTTGTTTACATTATTCCGTATAGTATATTTTATTATATATGTAATATCTTGTTCTCTTCTCTCTTAGCCTATTTACATAATAATCATATAAGGTCCTGTGCGCCCCCTAGTAGTAACACACCCTTAGTGTTACTGATTGTTTCTTTGTTGTATGGATGCAGGAGTTTTCCCCTCAGATAGCTTTGGTAAAGAAAGAGTAATTATGTCCAGGCCTGAGCAGAAGTCCTCGATATCCTCTGGTTCTCTGTATGTATGGGTTCTGTTGCCTTTTACGACTTTTAGCGAAAAGGGGAATACCCAGCGGTATGGAATACCTAGGTCTTTAAGGTGGAGGGTCAAGTACCTAGCTTCCTTTCTTTTAAAGAGCGTTGTCGGGCTGAATGTCAGTGTAAATTTGAATTTCATGACTGTCATATTTAAGCGGGAGAGCCTCTTGGACGCCGCTAATATTTTTTTCTTGTCCGTGTATTTATGGAATTTAATAATGACATCACGGGGAGGGGGGGGGACAGTTGTAGATGGTTGTGGTCTGAGTGATCTGTGCGCTCTGTCCAGCAGAATAGATGTGGGTTCTTTGTTCTGTAGGATGTGATCGAAGTGATGTTGTAGGTAGACATTTAGTTGTGGAAATGAGATCGATTCAGGAACTCCCCTGATTCTAAGATTTTGTTTTCTATTTCTATGTCTTCCACCTGAGACTGTAGTAGCAGAATAGTTGCATTTTGTTGTTCTAGTGCGCTCGCCATGGTATTGGATTCTGTTACCAACTCTTCCATTTGTTCTTCAATCTGTACAACTCTTTGGCCCAATTCTGCCACATCTTTTTTAACCTCAGTGAGGCTGTCCTTGATAACTTGTACGATGAGAGATTTAAAGTCATTCTTTGTGGGCAACAATAATAAATCTGCTAAGGTAACTGGGCATTCAGTGGCCTGTTGTGTGCGTGCTGCGCTGGTCTCCTCTAAGAGTCAGAGTCAGATGTTTGTGAGGGTGAAGCATTTGCCTCCATTGTTTTGAAAAAAGACTCCATTTTGTAACCTGTTGTAGCTGTTGTTTTTGCCTGCTTATCTGATTTGGGCACTCTCCTAGATGACATTGTTGGTCAAGTGATATTCATTTATAAATGACCTTCTGATTTTGTGTAAAAAGTTGCCCTGTGACAACTAAGTCAGTTAATCTTCCCCAGCACCAGTTGTCTGACCAGTGAAAGTCCTGTGTAATGATGCATGCTCAGGTACTGGGAACTATAATTATGATCAGTGCCTCTGTGAGCTAATACTGTTAAATATTGTGGTGTAACCCATTATTAAATGCATAAAGGAACCTTCCGTTTATCAGTTAAGAGGAAAACTCATGTGTGCACATTATCAGCTGCTCCCTGGGCAGTTTTTCTGTGGTGTTGTAGCCTGCTTCTTCTGAGCCCATGCAGTGCTGGGAGAAAGAAACTAAGTTGTCGTGAACGTGCAATGTGGTATTCTTTGACGAACGTATTTATCACAACTTTTTATACAGCATCATTTGGGGCTCATTTATTGGAATTCCTTTAGAGAATTCATGAACATTATACATAACGCAAATATACACATGTCCACCTCTGAAGAGAACAACGAGATTGGCGTTGCAGCTCACACAAAAGGACAGCTTGCTGAACAGCTGTAAGAGTTCAGATCGCACCTGTGGCACTTCTCAAGTGCTTTGGATCTTGTAAGTGTGCATTTATCTTGCGCTTGAATGTTATATCTCCATTGATAAAGCACTATTGTGGCGCCTTCTTCTCCTCTTCTATCATTATCTAGAGTATCTGGAGACACTGGCCTCTATTTAACAAAGTCTTCCGGACCTGATCTGACAGTGCCGATCAGGTCCGCCAGACCTCGCTGAATACGGAGAGCAATAAGCTCTCCGTATTCAGCATTGCACCAGCAGCTCACAAGAGCTGCTGGTGCAATGCCACCCCCTGCAGACTCGTGCCAATGGGCCGCCAGCAGGGAGGTGTCAATCAACCTGATCGTACTCAATCGGGTTGATTTCCGGTAATGTCTGTCTGCCTGCTCAGAGCAGACTGACAGGTTATGGAGCAGCGGTCTTTGTGACCACTGCTTCATAACTGCTGTTTCTGGCGAGTCTGAAGGCTTGCCAGAAACACATGCCCAGAAGCTCACTATGGAGCTTGTTAAATGGGCGCCAAGGTCTGAGATATAGAGGGGAGCAGTGCAGTTGAGGGTTTTGTATGTCAGAGTCAGAATTTTGTGTTTAATCCTGGAGGCTAGAGGAATCCAGTGAAGGGATTGGCAGAGAGGTGCAGCAGATGAAGAGCGAAGTGTAAGGAAGATGAGCCTGGCAGAGGCATTCATTATGGATTGTAAAGTAGCTAGACAGCAGCTAGGGAGACCAGAGAGGACGGAGTTGCAGGTAGTGAGAGGATATCCATGAAGAGATGTGAGAAAGACAGTTAGTGACATGGGTTAGCAAGGAAGGAGATAGGTCTGGAGCAGAGATATAGATTTGGGTGTCGTCGGTATACAAATGATATTGAAACCTGTAGGACTTTATTAGGGAACCTAATAAGGATGTGTAGATAGAGAAGAGAACCGAGGACAGAGCCTTGCGGTACCCCAACAGAAAGTGGTAATGGGGCAGAGGAAGCCCGAGAGAAGGCTACACTAAAGGTATGGTTAGACAGGTAGGAAGAGAACCACGAGAGGGCTGTGTCACAAATACAGAAGGATTGGAGGGTTTGGAACAAAAGAGTGTAGTCAACAGTATCAAAGGTTGCAGACAGATCAAAGAGGATGAGCAGAGAGAAGTGGCCTTTGGATTTTTCTGTAACTAGGTCATTGGTAATCTTAATGATTACTGTCTCTGTGGAGTGATGGGTGTGAAATCCAGATTGCAGTGGATCATGGAGGGAGTGTAATGTAAGGAAATGGGATAGGCGTGCATGTGCATGCTTTTCAAGAAGCTTTGAGGCAAGAGGGAGTAGGGAAATAGGGCGGTAGTTGGATGGGGAGGTTGGATTAAGAGAAGGTTTTTTAAGGATAGGTGTGACCAGTGCATGTTTTAAAGATGAGGGAAATATACCAGTGCTGATGGAGAAGTT
Source organism: Bombina bombina (assembly GCF_027579735.1). NCBI lineage: Eukaryota > Metazoa > Chordata > Amphibia > Anura > Bombinatoridae > Bombina > Bombina bombina. The sequence goes on from NC_069504.1 coordinate 1,024,357,650, forward strand.
GAAAATGTGTGTGAATATAGGGTAAGGGTAGAAGAGAGGGAAGGGAGTAGCTGTGAGGGGATGGGGTTGAGAGAACAGGTAGTGAGCTGTAACAGGGGCATAAGAGCTAAATATATGGCTATGTGGGTTTTGGTTAATTGCAAGCATTTGAGGGGATGAGAGACTGGAAGCAAGTTGAGAGCTGATTTTGTTTCTGATGGAATATATTTTGTTATCGAAGTAGCTTGCAAAATCTTGAGCTGACAGAGAAGTTGTATTAGGAGGTGGGGATGGGCAGAGAAGAGTGTTGAAAGTGGAGAACAGATGTTTTGGGTTTGAAGAAAGAGTAGAGATGAGAGTAGAAAACTGGGTATAAGTGCAAAAAGAACCCCAGATACAGGGTACTCACATTTCCGTGGAGCATAGTGCTATAAGACACGGACTGGGTCTTTATACAGCAACCCAGCTAGCTGATCTCCCAGATAAAGGAACACAGCAATGCTGAATTCTCCAAAGCTTGATACTCCCAGTGGAAGTGATTGGTTTTCAGTAGGCAGTACAAGGTTCCAATTTGATAAATAAAAACGGTTTATTAAAAATATCAAATAATAATAAAAACAGGAATCAATAATGTAGGGTATGCTAGCTGCCCTCCTTACAATTTGCTACGCATTTCTCTGAGCTTCAAAACGCTGCTTCATCAGGCATACAATGATGGCTGCAGTTAGCCTTTAAGTACACAAGCCTTACCAATCATAATACAAACACCTTGAAACCTCCCTCACTGAGGATAGGTCCCAGTAACTTAACCCTTTATTTAGAGTGCATATTTAATTTACAATCAAGTTGTGACTAGAGTTTCTTGTTATGTGCAAATCAATATCAACAAAACATGGTGTGTAAATAAGTAAAAAATATATTAATAATAGTGAAAATGAGCGTATTATAACTTCAAATATAGTTTCATGTCATCGCCAAAAAATGACTGCAAATTAGTCGCAATAATCAATATTAAGACATCTTTCACCTACCTATCTACTGTGAAGAGAGATGTACATATTTACCATGGAACAATATCCGTGATCAAGATGTAATTAAACTTTGACGTTAAGGCAGACGTATTGACAGCCGACGTCACTGAGAAAAAAGGGGTGTGTACAAAATAACACTGTACTGAATAATAGGGGTTGGATGATACATGTCTTGAATCAGCGTCTCATAGACAGTAGATGCGTGTGCTATTCAACTGTGACGTGTGAAAAGGGGAGGGGTATTTTTGCCAATCTCACAAAGGAAGGGGGTGTATCTAAAAAAGGGATGAGAGAGGGAGTTTAGGAATGTGTGAAGTTCATGAGTACAAAAGTAAGATTAATTTAAGAGAGATGGGCTAATGAACAGAGCAGGTGGTGAGGGGGAAGGAGTAATTGAGTAAAGTAGTTTGTTATAGAGGCAAGAGGTAGCAAAAAGGAATAAGAATATATTGAGCATTTTTACAAAAATGGGAACCAATTAAACACATAAAACACAGAATTACAGCAACACTTGCATAAGGAAACAATGAGATATTTATGTTTATATCTTTTATTGATTTTAAGCATGAAAAAGAAAAAATCAATACAACATAGGTCTTGTACACTCTACATATCTTGAAAAGATGGGAAGACAGGCATCATTAACATGTTATGCTACATTTCCTGGAGTCCATCTGTTTTATGTAAGTCAAAAAGTGTCCCCTGGTAATTACTCGGATTCTACTCCACAATCTGTATATAACCTTAGGTACCAATACATAATAGACTGAGCTTTCACCTTCTTTAGTGAGGTATTGAAAGACATGTATATCATGTCCCCTGCTGCCTCCAGGATACAGATATCGGATTGTATTGTCATCTCGTCTTATGAAGGCACCGGAACAAGACCAATTATCTATAAATCAATATGCAAAAAGCAGAAAAAGTAGAAAGGAGACAGAGGAAAAAGAGAAGGAAAAGACGGAGAAGAACAAGAATAGAGGTGGAACTTCAGCTACCAATTTCTGGCCCAGTAGTATTTTGTAAAGTTCCCACCTTAGACAAGTTAAGTAAAGTAGTAGAGATGAAATGGCATAAAGTAGAATAGAGTAGAAAAGGAAGGATTAGTATAGTACTCCTCCAGGATACAGATATCGGATTGTATTGTCATCTCGTCTTATGAAGGCACCGGAACAAGACCAATTATCTATAAATCAATATGCAAAAAGCAGAAAAAGTAGAAAGGAGACAGAGGAAAAAGAGAAGGAAAAGACGGAGAAGAACAAGAATAGAGGTGGAACTTCATCTACCAATTTCTGGCCCAGCAGTATTTTATAAAGTTCCCACCTTAGACAAGTTAAGTAAAGTAGTAGAGATGAAATGGCATAAAGTAGAATAGAGTAGAAAAGGAAGGATTAGTATAGTACTCCCGGGCCCTCCCCCCCACCCTGAACAACATGGCCTATGGGTTCTTTATCTATATCGGGTTTCAGTGGTATTTAACTAACTAAATTCCCATTAAGCGTCCAGTAAAACCAGACTTTCTCAAATTGGGCTTGTGTATCTAGAATTTGAGAAGCAGACTCATACATACGGTAGGACAGAGATAGTTTGTTCCTCACCTCCTCCCACGGGGGAGCAGTCATTTTCCAGTATTTTGCAATACTCATTCTGGTGACCGTACATGCAATCTTAATAAATGTATTTATATACTTGTTGTATTGGGGCAGCGGTTCGTGCAACAGGGCTTGCATCAGATTTAGTTGGAATTGATCCTCTAGGATCGTACTCAGGAGGGAGGACAAATGAGTCCATATAGGTTGTATTAAGGCGCAGTCCCACCACATGTGTTGATATGAACCTATCTCCCCGCATCCTCTATAACAAAGTCTATTGTTGTTGAGAGCCATATGGTGGCTTTTAATCGGGGTCAAATACCCCCTGTACATAGTTTTAATAGTATTTTCTCTTAAATCTGCGCTTATAAGGCCAGAGCAAGCCGAATGGTAAATTTCATTCCAATCTTTTTTGTGTTTGTCTATGTCTAGATCCTTTTCCCAGTGTAAAATTATTGAGGGTTTAGTAGAGTTGTATTGGGTCTGGATCTCTAGATACAGTCTGGAAATCGCTTTTTTGGGTCTATGTGTCGAGTTCAGTAAAGTTTTTGTAAGCGTGAGAGTATTTACCCTAGCTGATCTTATATAATGCTGAATAGCTGAATTAACCTGGAGATTCTGAAACCACATTAGCTTCAGAGGAATTAGTTGGGTTTGAATTTGTGTGAATTTCTTAGCCTTTCCGCCTTCCAGCCAATCCGCCACCCTGTAGAGCCCCTTGTTTGCCCATTTATCCACCAACAACTGAATATCGGAAGAAAGGAGGTATCTAAATGGGCACATGAGTGTCTGGATAGGTAGTAATTTGAGTTGCTTAGTTAGTAGGGACCATAAGTGTGTGGTGTGGTCAAAAATGTGTGAGCGGTATCTGTCCCGTGTCATGCTTATCAGGTGTTTGTTCCATAAGATATCGTCGGTAGGGGTGGATCCTCTCAAATCTGCTTCTAATTTGGGCCAGAGGACCAGCTTTTCTCTCCCCCCCAGAAGTAGTGTTTGTGCCAGCCTCGCCTCTCTGTAGTATTCTACCAGATTGGGGGCTCCTATCCCTCCTAGAGTCTTATGTTTTGTTATAAGTGTGGATGATATCCTGGCCATTTTCTTCCCCCTAATAAAAGTTATAAGTTCTGCCTGCACAGTTTTCAAATCTGATATCGGGACCTCTATGGGAAGTGTCCTAAATAAGTATAGTAAACGGGGTAAGATCATCATCTTTACTGTTGCTAGTCTGCCCATCCATGAGAAAGTAAATGTTCTCCACTTATTCAAGTCTTTCCTGATGTTTCTATATATAACTTCGTAGTTATATTTATATAATTGACTGATTTGGGGGGTTAAGTAAATCCCTAAGTATTTAAGAGAGTGTGTGGGCCATTTCAAGTCAAAGTTGGTTTCAATAAGTTTTTTAGTGTGTTGTGGAAGGCCTAATGAAAGCGCTTCACATTTGTCATGGTTGACTTTATATCCTGAGATTTGGGAGAAGTCCTCTAGGGTTTTGTATAGGTTGGGTAGGGAGATGAGAGGTTTAGTCAGTGTAAGTAAGATGTCATCCGCAAATAGCATTAATTTGTATTCCTGATCTTTAATTACTACTCCTGAGTTGTCTGATGTCTGTCTGATTTTGGCTGCCAATGGTTATATGCAGAGTGCGAAGATAAGGGGAGACAGGGGGCACCCCTGTCTTGTACCGTTTAGTATAGGGAAAGATTTAGATTTATAGCCTGACATGGATACCTGAGCCGTTGGAGTTGAGTATATCATATTCAGCGCTGTAATAAAAGTCCCCTCAAATCCCATCCGACGCAGAACTGCTACCATAAATTCCCAATCTATTCTGTCGAATGCCTTCTCCGCGTCCAACGAGAGGAGCAGAGAAGGCATCCGAGTTTTTCCCACATAGTCTATAATGTCCAGTAATCTACGCACGTTATCCGGTGCCTCTGTCTTTAACAAAACCCACCTGATCTAAGTGGATCAGTTTTGGTAAGATAGGTTTTAGTCGGTTGGCTAGAATTTTTGTAAGGATCTTCAGATCCTGATTAATAAGTGAGATGGGACGATAACTTGAGCAGAGCTTGTGGTTTTTCCCTGGCTTTGGAATTACCACTATCCTTGCCTGTAATATGTCATCTGGGATATTATGGGGGGTAGTTATCAACGCGTCTAATTTTCCTGCCTTCGCCGGCCCAATACGCCTGCCTAAGCTCGCCTCACATCGCCGCCGCGGACCTGCAAAAATTCGCCTAAGTTATCAAAAAAGCTGTCAAAAAGCCACGCACCAAGTACGGGGCGATGAGCAGCGGACTGTGAGAGTTATCACTCATCCGATCTCGCTGCTCTTCTGCTTTTTTACAGCTTTCTTGCTAGCCTGTCACTAAGCACCCACACTAACTACACTGTTCTACCCCCTATACTGGCGCCCCCGGAGCCCTTCGCAACTAAATAAAGTTAGTAACCCCTAAACCGCCGCTCCTAGACCCCGCCGCAACTCTTATAAATGTATTAACCCCTAAACCGCCGCTCCTGCAGCCCGCTGCAACTCTTATAAATCTGTAGTGGGGAAACAGGAAGGCGCCAATAGGGTGATAACGTATAGACCCAGACAGGTGAGTATAAGGAGAGAAAAGGTACTCACAAGCAGGGCGGCACTTGAACGTGCCTAACCAAGCGGGCCGGGACCACAGCGTCGCCCGGGAGACTCACAACGGCAACAACACCAATCCTCGAGCCGGACCAAGTTCCGTGTGGCCAATCAGGAACGCTGGATGATGACACACCTCCCTCTTCGTATGCCGATACTGAACACAGGCATAGAGGGTAGGAGACAGGAACAAACTGTGTAAGGCTCTCCCGAATACCGAGAGCTTGATTCACACAAGCCAACAAGCTTAGCGTGAAATTTCCTTTCCTCTATCTATATGAGGTGACCTTTTGTCAGACGCAGCTTATTGTACTCCTGTATTCAGAAGCTCATCTCTGCAGAAGAAAGGTGACTTTGCAGACAGGGTGTCTGCTATAAAGACATCAAACTCTTATAAATGTATTAACCCCGAAACCGTCACTCCCGGACACCGCCGCAACCTACATTATACCTAGTAACCCCTATCCTGCCCCCCTATACCGCCCCCCTCTATAATAAAGTTATTAACCCCTATCCTGCTGATCCCGCACCTCGCTGCAACTAAATAAATAGTTTAACCCCTAAACCGCCGCTCCCTGACCCCGCCGCAACTATAATATATGTATTAACCACTAAACCGCCGCTCCCGGACCCCGCCGCAACCTATATTAAATTTATTAACCCCTATCCTGCCCCCCCTACACCGTCGCCACCTATAATACATTTATTAACCCCTATCCTGCCCCCCACTACACCGCCGCCACTGTAATAAAATTATTAACCCCTAAACCCTAACACCCCCCTAACTTAAATATTAATTAAATAAATCTAAATAATATTTCTATTATGAACTAAATTAAACCTATTTAAAACTAAATACTTACCTTTAAAATAAACCCTAATATAGCTACAATATAAATAATAATTATATTGTAGCTATGTTAGGATTTATTTTTATTTTACAGGCAAATTTCAATTTATTTCAACTAGGTACAATAGCTATTAAATAGTTATTAACTATTTAAAAGCTTACCTAGCTAAAATAAAGAGAAATTAACCTGTAAAATAAAAACTAACCTAAGTTACAATTACACCTAACTCTACACTATACTTTAATAAATTATTCCTATTTAAAACTAAATACTTACCTGTAAAATAAACCCTAAGATAGCTACAATATAATTAATAATTACATTGTAGCTATCTTAGGATTGATATTTATTTTACAGGTAACTTTTTATTTATTTTAGCTAGTTAGAATAGTTATTAAATAGTTATTAACTATTTAATAACTACCTAACTAAAAGAAATACAAAATTACCTGTAAAATAAATCCTAACCTAAGTTACAATTAAACCTAACACTACACTATCATTAAATTAATTAAATAAATTAACTACAAATAACTACAATTAAATACAATTACATAAACTAACTAAAGTACAAAAAATAAAAAAAGCTAACAATTTTAAGCTACTTACACCTAATCTAAGCCCCCTAATAAAATAACAAATCCCCCAAAATAAAAAAATGCCCTACCCTATTCTAAATTAAAAAAGTTCAAAGCTCTTTTACCTTACCAGCCCTTAAAAGGGCCTTTTGTGGGGCATGCCCCAAAGAATTCAGCTCTTTTGCCTGTAAAAGAAAAATACAACCCCCCAACATTAAAACCCACCACCCACATACCCCTAATCTAACCCAAACCCCCCTTAAAATAACCTAACACTAATCCCCTGAAGATCATCCTACCTTGAGTTGTCTTCACTTAGCCGAGCAGCGATGGAACCGAAGAGGAGATCCGGAGCGGCAGAAGTTATCCTCCAAGGGGCGCTGAAGAAATCTTCCATCCGATGAAGTGATCCTCCAGTCGGCGCTGAAGAAGTCTTCCATCCGGGCGATGTCATCTTCCAAGCGGCGCTGAAGAAGTCTTCTATCTGGGCGATGTCATCTTCCAAGCGGGGTCTTCAATCTTCAATCTTCATCCCGCCAACGCGGAACATCCTTCTTTCCCGACGGACTACTGACAAATGAAGGCTCCTTTAAGGGACGTCATCCAAGATGGCGTTCCTTCAATTCCGATTGGCTGATAGGATTCTATCAGCCAATCGGAATTAAGGTAGGAAAAATCTGATTGGCTGATTGAATCAGCCAATCAGATTGAAGTTCAATCCGATTGGCTGATCCAATCAGCCAATCAGATTGAGCTTGAATTCTATTGGCTGAATCAGATTGAGCTCGCATTCTATTGGCTGATTGGATCAGCCAATAGAATGCGAGCTCAATCTGATTGGCTGATTGGATCAGCCAATCGGATTGAACTTCAATCTGATTGGCTGATTCAATCAGCCAATCAGATTTTTCCTACCTTAATTCCGATTGGCTGATAGAATCCTATCAGCCAATCGGAATTGAAGGGACGCCATCTTGGATGATGTCCCTTAAAGGAGCCTTCATTCGTCGGTAGTCCGTCGGGAAAGAAGGATGTTCCGCGTCGGCGGGATGAAGATTGAAGATTGAAGACCCCGCTTGGAAGATGACATCGCCCGGATAGAAGACTTCTTCATCGCCGCTTGGAAGATGACATTGCCCGGATGGAAGACTTCTTCAGCGCCGACTGGAGGATCACTTCATTGGATGGAAGATTTCTTCAGCGCCCCTTGGAGGATAACTTCTGCCGCTCCGGATCTCCTCTTTGGTTCCATCGCTGCTCGGCTAAGTGAAGACAACTCAAGGTAGGATGATCTTCAGGGGATTAGTGTTAGGTTATTTTAAGGGGGGTTTGGGTTAGATTAGGGGTATGTGGGTGGTGGGTTTTAATGTTGGGGGGGTTGTATTTTTCTTTTACAGGCAAAAGAGCAGTTTTCTTTGGGGCATGCCCCACAAAAGGCCCTTTTAAGGGCTGGTAAGGTAAAAGAGCTTTCAACTTTTTTAATGTAGAATAGGGTAGGGAATTTTTTTATTTTGGGGGGCTTTGTTATTTTATTAGGGGGCCTAGATTAGGTGTAATTAGCTTAAAATTGTTGTAATATTTTTTAAATGTTTGTAACCTATTTTTTTTATTTTTTGTAACTTAGTTTTTTTTATTTTTTGTACTTTAGTTAGTTTATGTAATTGTATTTAATTGTAGTTATTTGTAGTTAATTTATTTAATTAATTTAATGATAGTGTAGTGTTAGGTTTAATTGCAACTTAGGTTAGGATTTATTTTACAGATAATTTTGTATTTCTTTTAGCTAGGTAGTTATTAAATAGTTAATAACTATTTAATAACTATTCTAACTAGCTAAAATAAATACAAAGTTACCTGTAAAATAAATATAATTCCTAAAATAGCTACAATGTAATTATTAATTACATTGTAGCTATCTTAGGGTTTATTTTACAGGTAAGTATTTATTTTTAAATAGGAATAATTTATTTAAGTATAGTGTAGTGTTAGGTGTAATTGTAACTTAGGTTAGTTTTTATTTTACAGGTAAATTTCTCTTTTTTTTAGCTAGGTAGCTATTAAATAGTTAATAACTATTTAATAGCTATTGTACCTAGTTAAAATAAATTGAAAGTTACCTGTAAAATAAAAATAAATCCTAAGATAGCTACAATATAATTATTATTTATATTGTAGCTATATTAGGGTTTATTTTAAAGGTAAGTATTTAGTTTTAAATAGGATTAATTTAGTTCATAATAGAAATATTATTTAGATTTATTTAATTAATATTTAAGTTAGGGGGGTGTTAGGGTTAGTGTTAGACTTAGGTTTAGGGGTTAATAAATTTATTACAGTGGCGGCGGTGTAGTGGGGGGCAGTATAGGGGTTAATAAATGTATTATAGGTGGCGACGGTGTAGGGGGGCAGATTAGGGGTTAATAAATTTAATATAGGTTGCGGCAGGGTCCGGGAGCGGCGATTTAGGGGTTAAACTATTTATTTAGTTGCGGCGAGGTGCGGGATCAGCAGGATAGGGGTTAATAACTTTATTATAGAGGGCGGCGGTGTAGGGGGGGCAGGATAGGGGTTACTAGGTATAATGTAGGTTGCGGTGGTGTCCGGGTGCGGCGGTTTAGGGGTTAATACATTTATTATAGTTGCGGCGGGGTCAGGGAGCGGCGGTTTAGGGGTTAATATGTATAGAGTAGCTTGCGGTGGGGGGGAGCGGCGGTTTAGGGGTTAATACATTTATTATAGTTGCGGCGGGGTCAGGGAGCGGCGGTTTAGGGGTTAATATGTATAGAGTAGCTTGCGGTGGGCTCTGGGAGCGGCTGTTTAGGGGGTAATAACTTTATTTAGTTGCGGCGTTGGGGGGGACAGCTTAGGGGTGTTTAGACTTGGGGTACATGTTAGGGTGTTAGTTGTAGACAGCTCCCATAGAAATCAATGGGATGTCTGGCAGCAGCGATCTTGTACTTTCGCTATGGTCAGACTCCCATTGATTCCTATGGGATCCGCCGCCTCCAGGGCGGCGGATTGAAAACCAGGTACGCTGGGCCAGAAAAGTGCTGAGCGTACCTGCTAGTTTTTTGATAACTAGCAAAAGTAGTCAGATTGTGCCGCACTTGTGTGCGGAACATCTGTAGTGACGTAAGAATCGATCTGTGTCGGACTGAGTCCGGCGGATCGAAGCTTACGTCACAAAATTCTACTTTTGACGGTCTCTAGCCTTTGATAACTAAGGCGAATCAGCCTTGCCACAAATACGCTGCAGAATTCCAGCGTATTTGAGGTTGATGGCTTGATAAATAGGCCCCACTGTCTTTCTAGAACATAATTACAGAAGTCAGTGAGATGGGGTACCAGTAGTCCCTTAAATGTCTTATAGTATTCGCTAGCGAATCCATCTGGTTCTGCCGCTTTCCCTGATTTAAGGTCTCTTATAACTCCTAGGACTTCAGTTCTCGCTATTGGGGTGTTTAGGCTATCTAAATCTTCCTTAGAGAGGGAATTTAGCTCTATTTCCTCTAAAAATGTCTTGGTTTGGGAGGCTACTAATTGTGTGTGTGCTACTTTGGTTCCGTCGTATAGTTTCCCATAGAAGTCCGCGAAGGCATCCACTATGTGTTGCGGATGAGACACCGAGGTGCCACAAGGGAGCAGTATGGACAAAATGGTGGATGCCTTACATCTCTCTCTAAGTTTGTGAGCCAGAAACTTGTCTGGTTTGTTCACATATATGTAGTATTGCGTATTGAGTCTCTGGATCGCTCTCATTGATTGGTCATTTAAAAGCTTAGCTAAGTGTGTTCTTTTGGACTCTAATATGGGAAGTATGTCTTTTTTAGTGAGTTAATCTATGTCGAGTTTCTAAGTCTTGTATCTCAATATGAAGTTGTGAGATTAGTGATCTAAATTGTTTGTTACGTAGTGTTTTTTCCATAATAAGCAGTCCTCTGAGGTATGTCTTATGTGCTGCCCATGGGGAATTGGGGTTTGATGTGGAATCTTTATTAATGTCCCAGAATTCTGTCAGTGAATTACAAAGTCTCTCTTTGATTAAGGGGTCCTTTACATGCAGTGGAATGTAGTTCCATGTTCGTGATCTAAGAGTGTCGACAAAACCTTCAAGATGTAAGGTGAGAACAGAGTGGTCAGACCATACACATGGGTGAATTGAAGAATTTCCATAAAGAGGTTGCAATACTTGGCTCGTATATATGTAGTCTATTCTCGTATATTGTTTATGGGCAGAGGAGTAGAAGGTTGAGTCCGTGAACCAAGAGTCGATTAATGAATGAGGGGTCAAATGTTCTTGTATGGCATTAACTATTCTATTGTGTCTGAGCTGTTTAGGGGATAGTTTGGCGCTTTTATCAGTATGTTTGGTCATTGTTATGTTGAAGTCTCCTGCTAATATTATCTTATGTTGGGACCAATTGGTAATTAAGTTGGAGATATTTTGAAAAAAGGAGTGTTGGTTTTCGTTGGGTGCATATACATTACACAAGACCACATTGGAGTCTTGTAGGCGTCCCTTAACCATAACATATCTTCCCTCTTTGTCTGCTATAGTGGATTCATGTTCAAATGACAAACTAGAGTGAATCAGGATTGATACTGTTTGAAGTGTTTAGCCCAATATTTTGGAATAATAGCCTGTGTAAAATGTGTTTCTTGGAGAAATATAATATTTGCTCCCAGATGTTGGTATTGGGACATAGCTGTACGCCTTTTGACATTGGAATTCAACCCTCTAACATTATGAGATATAAGACGAATCTGAGGGATTATCTTAGTGTTGTGATGGGGTGTATAGTAATAACAGCTTAGCTGAGAACAGTTGTGATACATACGGTTTTGAAGATATTTCATTGTCAGGGAGAGGAGTGTGGTTGCCTTTTTGCAGGTGAAGGAGGAGAGGAGCCCCGGCGCCCTTGAGAGATGTAAGAGATAAGGTTAGAGCTAAAGAATAGTAAAGGAGACAAAAGAAACAATAAAACAAATATAACCTAAACTTATGCCCATCTTGTGGGCCAACTAACAACACAAAATCTAACATTCCTGTATTAAAAATAGGGCTGCTTGTACATTAAGATACCTAAAATTGGTAAGTCAGCACTAGATAAATTTTCAAACTCTGTTGAACACAAACATTAAAACAATAATTCTACTTATTCTTTGTCGGATATTGCTTTCACATGTGAGACTTTTGTGGGGTCCCTGACTAGGGACTCTAGGGTGAGGGTGTTAACAAATGTCCTTTTATCAGGAGGTCAATCCCTCCGGCAATCCGGGTTAAGTCCTGTGTTAGCACTTCCAGGTACCAGGGAACTTTCCCAAGGATAGTGAACAGCCACCTTTGACAATGGCGAGTCTTTGTGACTGTATTATTTCTTTGTTCCTTTGCGGTTCCCTTTTATCCATTTAGATTGCCTGAGGGGGGACTGATTGTTTTTGTGGTTGATCTTCTGTTGGTATATGGGGAGCCTCCAGTCCTAGGAGCTTGCATGTAGGGCCAATTTCTTCTGGTTCACGAACTGTGAGGGTTTTGTTATCTTTGAGGATAAATAAGGCAAAGGGAAAGACCCATTTATATTTAACTTGGTGTTTTCTCAGGAGGATAGTAAGTGGGCGTAAGGAACTTCTTCTTTGAAATGTTCTGAGGCTAAGATCTTGAAAAAATTGTATAACGTTACCTTGAAATTTGTATGTTGGCTTGCTCCTTGAAGCTTGAAGTATTTTTTCCTTATCCTGAAAAAACGATAGTTTAATAATAACATCTCTGGGGAGGCCTCTCCTTTGGGCTTTGCTCTTAATGCCCTGTGTGCCCGCTCTATGTCATATTCCGATTCTTCCGGATCTCCAGTAATATTGCGAAATAGTTGTTGCAGATAAGCGTGTAGGTCTGAGCTAGCTATGGTTTCTGGAATTCCCTTCAGCCTAATATTGTTTCTGCGAGATCTATTTTCTAGGTCGTCAACCTTGTCCTGCAGGTCTGCAATAGATTGTTGTTGTATTTGAATAGTATGAGTAGACGCCGCTAATTCGTCTGTAACTGTGTCTCTATGTTCTTCAAGAGCGTCAAGTCTGCCTCCCAGGTCAGCTATGTCAGACCGTAGACTAGAAGTTACAGCATTATGTATAGAGTCAATTTTTTCCCATAACCTTTCAAAATTGCTTGCGATATCTTGTTTAGAGACTAGGTCTTTCAGGTCAGCTTTTGTTACTGGGTTCTTATCTACATCCATGGTAGGGGGTATAGATTCAGTCTCTGAGTCTCCTGTATCCTCCATTGTTAATGAATCTGTGTTTTTAAGTTGTTTGGAGGATTTAAAAAAGGAGCTCACTGTGGAGGGTTTAATTAACTTTTCTCCCCTAGGTAATTTTCGAGCTGACATAGTAGCCTGAGTAAAAAGCACAGGGATAGCCCGGTCCCTGACTCAGTGTTGCTCAGCAGGTCTATATAGGTTATTTATGTTATGCAGTTGGTTAACACAGGGGAGTCCCAGAAGCAAATAGTGAGGTTGGAGGGAGTTAGTAGTACACCAAAGCTTGGAGCTACAAGTAAAGCTGTGAGAATGAGCTATGGTGCTTGCTCCAGCTTTTTCCATATTTGTTCCTTTTTTCTGTGTATGGAGTGGAAGGGAAACAAGTTTATGCAGCTAGAGTATGATTATATAACTCAAAGTTCTCAGTTTAGGTTACCCTTTTCCCCCTTTTTTGACAGCAATTACACTGCCTCTGCTGCACCTTTATGTAGCTTTGTAAACCTCAGGCCTTTATAGACTGTGTAAATTAAAATCCCCCTCAGCCGATCTCAGCAAGTTATGGTATGTTGTCACAGGCACATTCCCCTTTCTGCCCCTCACCCTTCGTTAATTACCTCAGCATGTATGCTTAAAACCCACTTTTTATCTCATTTAGACCCCTTCATTTTATCCAGAGTTGATATGGTGCATTTATAAATATATGACGGGTGATTTATCTGTCCGTTATAGCTGTGTTCTGTATATCTTTGTGCTCACCCCCTCAGGCTTCATTCCGGAGCTCTAGAGACCGCGGCTCACCCCCACTTAACTCCGTGATACAAATCCGCTATCGCAGCCTACCTGTGTGATCTGGTGGGACCGGAGGAGGATAAAGTTGTGGATCTTCCAGCGCTCGGAGTTCCCTCCGTACCCAGCGCACTTTAGATTGACCTCTTTCTGGTATCAAGTCTTAGGTCAGGATCGCACTGTAAAAGTTGCCTCCATTAAGAGGCTGAGGTGTCTGCTGAAATGTTTGCTGCGTTCTCGGCACTGCTTTTTGGCGCGAATGTCTGGATCAGCAAGATAGGGTTTAAATTAGCCTCCTTGTTGTTCACAAGTACTCCATACTTCATGCGTATAGGTTAGGTAGCTCCTGTATCAGAAGAGATGCAGTCCTAACTCGGATCTTAGTGTAATAAGGCTGACTTTTTTACTGTTGCAGCCCGGAGCTCAGAGACTAGGCGGCCATCTCCAAACTCAGTCAGGCTCCGCCCCCCAACAATGAGATATTTAAAGGGATAGTAAACCCCAAAATTTTCTTTTATGATTCAGATAGAACATTTTAAACAACTTTCCAATTTAATTCTATTATCAAATTTTCTTCATTCTCTTGTTATCCATTGCTGAAGGGTCAGCTTTGCACTACTGACAGGAAGCTGTAAATATCTATTTAGCCAATCACAAGAGACAAATGTGTGCAGGCACCAATAAGCAGCAGCTCCCACTAGTGTATGATATGTGCGTATTAATTTTTTAACAAGGGATACTAAGAGAACGAAGCACATTTGAAAATAGAAGTGAATTTAAAAGTGTCTTAAAATGACATGCTCTATGTGAATTATGCAAGTTTAAAGGGACAGTCAAGTGTGATGAGAGCAGGATGTGATGTCACTAGTTTGGGGGCGGGGCTTAGGTCCGGTGTCTGTGTCGCAGTTAGTTTAGTACAATCAACCTGACTAGATGTGTATTGCTATGCTCTGCAATAAAATAGAGTTGTACCATCATTGCTGTGTCCTGCATATGTCCTGCATCTCATGACATGGTGTCAGAAGTTCTGGACTGCGCTTCTGTTCCTGATCGATTGCAATGTCAAAGTTTACCCCACCTGAGCCTTTTGAATTCTCTCAGCCTGCAGCTTGCCCACATGGCATCAGCGGTTTCAGCGCTTCAGGATTGCTTCCAAACTGAACAAGGAGAGTGGTGAAGTACAAGTTAATTCTCTTTTATACTCTATGGGGAAAGATGTGGATCCAGTGTTCAATGCTTTTACTTTCCAAGAGGGGGAAGAATTTGACTTTGATATCGTTATGGATAAACTCAGTGCCCACTTTGTGCCCAAAAGAAATGTGATTCATGAGAGAGCTTGTTTTCACAAACGTAATCAGCGTGTGGGAGAATCTGTGGAGTCTTTTGTGCGCAGCCTGTATGAACTAGCTGAATTCTGTGAGTTTGGTGTTGCTAAAGAAGAGCAAATCAGAGACAGAATAGTTATTGGGATTGCAGATGCTGAAGTCTCACTGAAGCTGCAGTTAGACCCTGATTTAACATTAGATGGGGCTATTAGGATGGCCCGCCAGAGTGAACTGGTGAAAAAGCAAAGTGCTGATCTGAGGTCTGAGAGTATTGTGGATGAAGTCTAGGAAAAATGCTAGTGAAAGGCACAGTGTGAGCGGTAGATCTAAAGTACTGGAAAGGCCTAGAAATGGATGGGCGCAATATGCCCAATGCACGCGGTGCTACCGTGCTCATGATCAGAGTGTTATATGCCCGGCCAGGGATAAAAGATGCAGAAAATGTAACAGAATGGGCCATTTTGAAGTGGTGTGTAGAACTGAATACATTAAGGAGATGCAGGTGGACGGTGACCAGGAGGGTCAGGAAGTGTCTTTTGTGGGGTCCGTTGTGGAACGGCCAAGCTCAGAGGAAGATTGGAAAGTTACTTTTACTGTAATGGGAGACAAAGTTGATTTTAAGATTCACACAGGAGCAGATATCACTGTAATGTCTTTGGCTGAATTTATGAAACTGCCTCGACAGCCCCAGCTGGCGAAGGTTACTACAAATGTCCATAGTCCTGGTGGCCACATTGATTGTGCGGGGAAATTTCTTGCCAGTTGTGAGTACAAGCAAAGAAAGTTCACCATGTGGGTGCATGTGATTCGAGGTCAGTGTGTTAACAATTTATTGAGCAGAAAAGCAGCCTGTGACTTGGGCATCGTGGCCAGAGTGAATGAGATTTCCGAAGATATGTTTGGCGAGTTGGGTCTACTGAATTGCAAACCAGTTCGTATAGCACTTAAAAGTGACGCAGTCCCATACAGTATTTCTACTCCTCGTAGAATTCCGTTCCCGCTCATGCCTCAAGTGGAGAAGGAGCTTATGCGCATGAAGTCTATGGGGGTTATTGAAGAGGTTGTTGAAGCGACTGATTGGTGTGCCCCCATTGTTCCAGTTGCAAAGAAAAACGGAAAGGTGCGCATCTGTGTGGACCTGAAAAGGTTGAATGAGGCAGTGAAGAGAGAGAGATTTGTGCTGCCGACATTAGAAGATATAGCTCCAAAGTTGGCTGGGGCGAAGTTCTTTTCCACATTAGACGCTTCTAGCGGCTTTTGGCAGATCCCCCTGGATCCAAAGTGCCGCAAACTGACTACCTTTATCACACTGGTAGGTCGGTTCTGCTTCTGCAGACTCCCCTTTGGGATATCCTCCGCTCCTGAAATCTTTCAAAGGGAAATGAGTTCTCTCCTGAGTGACCACGTGGGCACAGCGGTCGTCATGGACGACATTCTAGTGTATGGGTCTACAGTGGAGGAGCATGATCAGTGTTTGAGTTGTGTGCTACAGGCTATCAAAGAGTCTGGGCTGAAGCTGAATAAAGAAAAATGTCATTTTAGGAAAACTGAATTATGCTACTTTGGGCATATCATCAACAGGGATGGCATCAAGCCAGACCCCGAGAAAATTCATGCTATTGAACAGATGAAAAGCCCCTCTGATGTACATGAGCTGAGACAGATATTGGGCCTTGTAAATTACGTGGGCAAGTTTCTTCCGGATTTATCAACAGTTTTACACCCTATCACAGAGTTGCTTAAGAAAGATGTTGCCTGGGTCTGGGGACCTTCACAAGAAAAAGCTTTCCTGCATGCCAAGTCCCTGCTGGGGTCAGCCCCAGTGCTGGGGTTCTACGACCCTTCAAAAAAGACTGTGGTTAGTGCCGATGCAAGCAGTTATGGGTTGGGGGCTGCACTCCTGCAGCTGAACGAAAATAAACTACAGCCCATCGCCTACTGTTCCCGCTCACTGACGGCTGCAGAGTCAAAATACGCTCAAATTGAGAAAGAGTGCCTGGCTGCAGTTTGGGCCTGTGAGCGCTTCCAGCGCTATCTAGTGGGTTTGGAGAAATTTAGTCTGGAAACTGACCACAAACTGCTAGTCCCTCTAATCAACTCTTATGACATTGACAAAACACCCTTGAGATGCCAGAGACTTTTAATGAGACTGCTCAGGTTCAATGTTCAGGCAGTGCATGTGCCGGGGAAACAACTGGTTGTGGCGGATACACTATCCAGGCTCCCGCTGGCTGCTGCTGAAGAATCCTCCACAGAATCGGATGTGAAATTGTATGTTGATTCAGTTCTGGCCTCTAAGTCCATTTCTTCAAGGAAACTGGAAGAGATAAAGAAAGAGATATATTTGGACACAGATCTGCAAGAAGTTATAAGGTACATAAAAGAAGGCTGGCCCGAGAGCCGGGCAGCCTGGATGTCTTTAAATGCTTACCAGCCAGAGAGGTCGCAGCTCACGGAGCTGGAGGGGTTGGTGCTGTTCCAAGACCGCATTGTAATTCCTGTCAGCATGAGGAAGGAGATGTTAAACAGGATTAACGATGGCCACTTAGGCATTACAAAGTGCAGAGAAAGGGCAGCTACAGCTGTGTGGTGGCCTGGGATCAGCTCCGACATTGCAAATCACGTGTTTAAATGTACCTTTTGCCGGGAACGCCGGCCTACTCAGAGAAGGGAGCCCTTGATGTCTACTCCACTGCCTGCGGGGCCGTGGCAGAAAATAGCTGCTGATTTGTATGAACTGCACGCGAAAAAGTTTCTTGTTGTGATCGACTACTATTCCAGGTATTTGGAAATTGCACCCCTGAATGATATCACAAGTCAGGCCGTTATCATTCGCCTGAAGAGCTTGTTCACCCGCTGGGGCATTCCAATGGAGCTGGTGAGTGATAATGGTATGCAGTTCGCTTCTACAGAGTTCAGTGCTTTCAGCAGGGAATATGATTTTGTACATTCCACATCAAGTCCACATTATCCGCAGGCCAACAGAATGGCTGAAAGGGCAGTTCAAACAACAAAATTCATTCTAAAGCAATCTGAGCCGTACCTAGCCCTCTTGTCATACAGGGCGACGCCCATTCAAGCCACCGGGTTTAGCCCGGCACAGCTGATGCTAGGACGCCAGATTCGCACCACTTTACCCTCAGTGGGTGTCTTCAAGCTGCCTGGCCCTGTTCCTCGGGACGAAGTCCTTAGGAGGGATGAAGAGGCCAAAAAGGGTTATCGTTTCTTCTACGACAGGAGACATTCTGTCAGGCCCTTACAGGAACTGAAAGCGGGCCAAAGTGTCAGAATTAAACTGGACGATGAGAAGAAATGGAAGACGCCTGCTACGGTAGTTGGCCGCTCTCCAGAACCAAGGTCTTATACAGTCCTTACTGAGGGAGGGACGGTTACACGCCGTAACCGAAGACATCTTCAGCCTGTACCTGAGAGTCTGGAACTGGATGCCTCAGTACCACCGCCGGTGGGATCCCCTGTTCTAAGAGAGGTGCCTTCCCCTCAGCAAGATCACAGCGGGGATATATCTTTGCCTCCAGCAGACTCTAATTCACCACCTTCTGTATCAGAGGACAGTTCATGCAAAGTCACATCAAGCGGAAGAGTGGTGAAACTTCCGGCCCGATATAGGGACTGACTTTAGCTAGAACAGTGACCGGACGTACGGGCAGAATAATCCCATGGTCACTGTGGACTAGGGTAGTCTACCCCGATGTCTAAGTCAGGATGTAATTTATTAGTTTATGTTTTCTAACCTATTTGTTCATATAATGTTCTAAAAATAAAAATGTGTTGTTGTATACTCTGTTCGTATACCTTGTTATTTGTTATATGCAAATGTATGCTTCGCCTTTGAAAAAGGGGAAGATGTGATGAGAGCAGGATGTGATGTCACTAGTTTGGGGGCGGGGCTTAAGTCCGGTGTCTGTGTCGCAGTTAGTTTAGTACAATCAACCTGACTAGATGTGTATTGCTATGCTCTGTAATAAAATAGAGTTGTACCATAATTGCTGTGTCCTGCATATGTCCTGCATCTCATGACATCAAGTCCAAAAAAAACCTTTCATGTTTCAAATCGGGCATGTAATTTTAAACAACTTTCCAATTTACTTTTATCACCAATTTTGCTTTGTTCTCTTGGTATTCTTAGTTGAAAGCTAAACCTGGGAGTCTCATATGCTAATTTCTTAGACCTTGGAGGCCGCCTCTAATCTAAATGCATTTTGATAGTTTTTCACCACTAGAGGGCATTAGTTCACGTCTTTCATATAGATAACATTGAGCTCATGCACGTGAATTTACCATGGAGACAGCTTTGATTGGCTAAAATGCAAGTCTGTCAAAAGAACTGAAATAAGGGGGCAGTCTGCTGAGTCTTAGATACAAGGTAATAACAGGTAAAACGTGTATAATTATAACTGTGTTGGTTATGCAAAACTGGGGAATTGGTAATTAAGGGATTATCTATCTTTTAAAACAACAACAATTCTGGTGTTGACCCTTTAATTTTGACTTTCCTATCCCTTTAAAACACAAAATGATGAGTACTTGCCTTGTGCCTTGCCCCTTGTCCAATCCTTGTTCAATTCTTGTATAATTCTTATCTTAATGGCTCACTTATAAAATGTTCACTTCAAAAATGTGAACATATGCTATTGTGACAATGCACACTGCCCAGGCAATGCACCACCAGTGCAATGCACAGCCCAAGCTAGTGTTAAATATGTAGGCCTTTTGGCGGTAGCCGTGAAAACCAGCGTTAGAGGCTACTAACGCTGGTTTTAGGCTAACTCCGGTATTTGGAGTCACTCAAAAAAGGGTCTAACGCTCACTTTTCAGCCGCGACTTTTCCATACCGCAGATCCCCTTACGCAAATTGCGTATCCTATCTTTTCAATGGGATTTTTCTAACTACGGTATTTAGAGTCGTGGCTGAAGTGAGCGTTAGAAATCTAACGACAAAACTCCAGCCGCAGAAAAAAGTCAGTAGTTAAGAGCTTTCTGGGCTAACGCTGGTTCATAAAGCTATTAACTACTGTACTCTAAAGTACACTAACACCCATAAACTACCTATGTACCCCTAAACCGAGGTCCCCCCACATCGCCGCCACTCGATTAAATTTTTTTAACCCCTAATCTGCCGACCGCCACCTACGTTATACTTATGTACCCCTAATCTGCTGCCCCTAACACCGCCGACCCCTGTATTATATTTATTAACCCCTAATCTGCCCCCCACAACGTCGCCACCAGCTACCTACAATAATTAACCCCTAATCTGCCGACCGCAAAGCGCCGCCACCTACATTATAGCTATGTACCCCTAATCTGCTGCCCCTAACACCGTCGACCCCTATATTATATTTATTAACCCCTAATCTGCCCCCCTCAACGTCGCCTCCACCTGCCTACACTTATTAACCCCTAATCTGCCGAGTGGACCGCACCGCTACTATAATAAAGTTATTAACCCCTAATCCGCCTCACTAACCCTATAATAAATAGTATTAACCCCTAATCTGCCCTCCCTAACATCGCCGACACCTGACTTCAATTATTAACCCCTAATCTGCCGACCGGAGCTCACCGCTATTCTAATAAATGTATTAACCCCTAAAGCTAAGTCTAACCCTAACCCTAACACCCCCCTAAGTTAAATATAATTTTAATCTAACGAAATTAATTAACTCTTATTAAATAAATTATTCCTATTTAAAGATAAATACTTACCTGTAAAATAAATCCTAATATAGCTACAATATAAATTATAATTACATTGTAGCTATTTTAGGATTAATATTTATTTTACAGGCAACTTTGTAATTATTGTAACCATTTACAATAGCTATTAAATAGTTAAGAACTATTTAATAGCTACCTAGTTAAAATAATTACAAAATTACCTGTAAATAAATCCTAACTTGTTACAATTAAACCTAACACTATACTATCATTAAATTAATTAAATAAAATACCTATAATTACCTACAATTAAACCTAACACTACACTATCAATACATTAATTAAATACAAAATCTACAAATAACTACAATGAAATAAACTAACTAAAGTACAAAAAAAAAAGAACTAAGTTACAAAAAATAAAAAAATATTTACAAACATAAGAAAAATATTACAATTTTAAACTAATTACACCTACTCTAAGCCCCATAATAAAATAACAAAGACCCCCAAAATAAAAAATGCCCTACCCTATTCTAAATTAATAAAGTTCAAAGCTGTTCCGATCAGCCAATAGAATGCAAGCTCAATCTGATTGGCTGATTGGATCAGCCAATCGGATTGAACTTGATTCTGATTGGCTGATTCCATCAGCCAATCAGAATATTCCTACCTTAATTCCGATTGGCTGATAGAATCCTATCAGCCAATCGGAATTCAAGGGACCCATCTTGGATGACGTCGCTTAAAGGAACCGTCATTCTTCAGTTGGACGTCGCCGGAAGAAGATGGGTCCGCGGTGGAGGTCTTCAGGATGGAGCCGGTCGTCATCGGATGAAGATAGAAGATGCCGCTTGGATCAAGATGGTTGCCGGTCCAGATCGCCTTTTCTTCCCGGATAGGATGAAGACTTTGGAGCCTCTTCTGGACCTCTTCAGCCACCGGATGATGGATCGCCAGCCCCCACTTGGGTTGGATGAAGATTTTGGAGCCAGGACGGATCGTTGATACCTGGTGAGGTGAAGACAAGGTAGGATGATCTTCAGGGGCTTAGTGTTAGGTTTATTTAAGGGGGGTTTGGGTTAGATTAGGGGTATGTGGGTGGTGGGTTGTAATGTTGGGGGGGGTATTGTATGTTTTTTTTTTACAGGCAAAAGAGCTGAACTTCTTGGGGCATGCCCCGCAAAGGCCCCTGTTCAGGGCTGGTAAGTTAAAAGAGCTTTGAACTTTATGAATTTAGAATAGGGTAGGGCATTTTTTATTTTGGGGGTCTTTGTTATTTTATTAGGGGGCTTAGAGTAGGTGTAATTAGTTTAAAATTGTTGTAATATTTTTCTTATGTTTGTAGATATTTTTTTATTTTTTGTAATTTAGTTCTTTTTTATTTTTTGTACTTTAGTTAGTTTATTTCATTGTAGTTATTTGTAGATATTGTATTTAATTAATTTATTGATAGTGTAGTGTTAGGTTTAATTGTAGGTAATGGTAGGTATTTTATTTAATTAATTTAATGATAGTATAGTGTTAGGTTTAATTGTAACTTAGGTTAGGATTTATTTTACAGGTAATGTTGTAATTATTTTAACTAGGTAACTATTAATAGCTATTGTACCTGGTTAAAATAAATACAAAGTTACCTGTAAAATAAATATTAATCCTAAAATAGCTACAATGTAATTATAATTTATATTGTAGCTATATTAGGACTTATTTTACAGGTAAGTATTTAGCTTTAAATAGGAATAATTAATTTCGTTAGATTAAAATTATATTTAACTTAGGGGGGTGTTAGTGTTAGGGTTAGATTTAGCTTTAGGGGTTAATACATTTATTAGAATAGCGGTGAGCTCCGGTCGGCAGATTAGGGGTTAATAAGTGTAGGCAGGTGGAGGCGACGTTGTGGGGAGCAGATTAGGGGTTAATAAATATAATATAGGGGTCGGCGGTGTTAGGGGCAGCAGATTAGGGGTACATAGGGATAATGTAAGTAGCGGCGGTTTACGGAGCGGCAGATTAGGGGTTAAAAAAAATATGCAGGGGTCAGCGATAGCGGGGGCGGCAGAATAGGGTTTAATAAGTGTAAGGTTAGGGGTGTTTAGACTCGGGGTACATGTTAGAGTGTTAGGTGCAGACGTAGGAAGTGTTTACGCTTAGCAAACAATGGGGCTGCGTTAAGAGCTGAACGCGGCTTTTTTGCAGGTGTTAGGTTTTTTTCAGCTCAAACAGCCCCATTGTTTCCTATGGGGGAATCGTGCACGAGCACGTTTTTGAGGCTGGCCGCGTCCGTAAGCAACTCTGGTATCGAGAGTTGAAGTTGCATTAAAAATGCTCTACGCTCCTTTATTTTTATGGTGCGGCCAGAAAAAAGCCGGCATTAGCTACGCGGGTCCTTACCGACAAAACTCCAAATCTAGGCCATAGGCAGGGCAGTCAGCAGGGTCCACTAAATAAGTTGATTGCTAATTTTAAGATAATTTAAAAGGCCAATTGAAAAGTTAGATTCTGGTCAGGTCAGGGTGAGATAAGTTAAGATAAACAAGACAGTCAAATTTGGAGGAGGTTGGAACTATGGCACATGACAGCTATACATTTAAGAATAATAGCAAGTATTGATAATCATTGAACATCACATGACAATTAACAAAACAATAGAAGTAAGACATTAGGATAACATTACAATAACTGCAGGACTAAATTAACAACCACATATATCCTCCTCTCACAATAGAGATATATCACAAGACCCCTAAATTGATAGAGGGGATCCCACTATTCAGATAGTAGGCTTCATATCCTTATGACTTTCAAGTAATTGTCACGGTATTACCGATCGCCTGGCAGCAACTCATTATTGATTTATGTCAGGGCTCATATATTATTGTTTCATTGATCCTATAAACATATCGCAGGCATTTAAATAAATAGGGGAGTACGGTGAGATTTTATATAACATGCTTTTGGTATATGGTATTTTTTAAATATAAACTTTTATTGGGAAAATACAAAAAGAAAGGAAGATTTGCTCAAGACAAGATTTGTATAAATGAAAACAGATTATAAGTAGAGAGATATTTAGCACTTCAGCTTGAGCATTAACTCCACTAGAAGTAAGCTTTTTACACGTCAGGTAGGTTTCACATTACAAGTTGAACGTAAACAGTTGTCGATCGCACTAAAATCTCCGATGCGTGTAAAAATCCAAAATTAGAATATCGTGCAAGCGATAACATATTTTCCCATAGAAGTCAACAGAGCAAAAAAGTGGGTAAAAAAAAAACTAAAACCCTACTCGCACGGATACCCGATCGCATATTCTCAAGTGCACTAACCCGACATGAAAATATGAATATTTTACATTCCAATCTTCTTTACATAGCAGAATGTATTTTATTTATTCATAAATACATATTTCTACATATATCTGATGGTATTTTGGTACAAGATATATCTATACCGCTCTCTCTCTCTCTCTCTCTCTCTCTATATATATATATATATATATATATATATATGATTATATATACAGTATCTAAAAAAAGTGAGTACACCCCTCACATTTTTGAAAATATTTTATTATATTTTTCATGTGACAACAATGAAGAAATGAAACTTTGCTACAATGTAAAGTAGTGAATGTACAGCCTGTATAACAGTGTACATTTGCTGTCCCCTCAAAATAACTCAACACACAGCCATTAATGTCTAAACTGTTGACAACAAAAGTGAGTACACTCCTAAGTGGAAATGTCCAAATTGGGCCCAAAGTGTCAATATTTTGTGTGGCCACCATTATTTTCCAGCACTGCCTTAACCCTCTTGGGCATGGAGTTCACCAGAGCTTCACAGGTTGCCACTGGAGTCCTCTTCCACTCCTCCATGACGACATCACGGAGCTGGTGGATTTTAGAGACCTTGCGCTCCCCCACCTTCTATTTGAGAATGCCCCACGGATGCTCAATAGGGTTTAGGTCTAGAGAGATGCTCGGCCAGGCCATCATCTTTACCCTCAGCTTCTTTAGCAAGGCAGTGGTTGTTTTGGAGGTGTGTTTGGGGTTGTTATCATGTTGGAATATTGCCCTGCGGCCCAGTCTCCGAAGAGAGAGGATCATGCTCTGCTTCCGTATGTCACAGTGCATGTTGGCATTCACGGTTCCCTCAATGAACTATAGCTCCCCAGTGCCAGCAGCACTCATGCAGGCCCAGACCATGACATTCCTACCACCATGCTTGACTGTAGGCAAGACACACTTGTCTTTGTACTCCTCACCTGGTTGCTGCCCCACACGCTTGATACCATCTGAACCAAATAAGTTTATCTTGGTCTCATCGGACCACAGGATCTGATTCCAGTAATCCATGTCCTTAGTCTGCTTTTTCTTCAGAAAACTGTTTGTGGGCTTTCTTGTGCATCATCTTTAGAAGAGGCTTCCTACTGGGATGACAGCCATGCAGACCATTTTGATGCAATGTGCGGCGTATGGTCTGAGCACTGACAGGCAGACCCCCCCACCCCTTCAACCTCTGCAGCAATGCTGGCAGCACTCATATGACTATTTCCCAAAGACAACCTCTGGATATGACGCTGAGCACGTGCACTCAACTTCTTTGGTCGACCATGGCGAGGCCTGTTCTGAGTGGAACCTGTCTTGCGAAACCGCTGTATGGTTTTGCCCAACGTGCAGCTCAGTTTCAGGGTCTTGGCAATCTTCTTATAGCTTAGGCCATCTTTATGTACAGCAACAATTCTTTTTTTCAGATCCTCAGAGAGTTCTTTGCCATGAGGTGCCATGTTGAACATCCAGTGACCAGTCTGAGCGAGTGTGAGAACGATAACACCAAATTTAAAACACCTTCTCCCCATTCACATCTGTGACCTTGTAACACTAATGAGTCACATGACACCAGGGAGGAAAAATGGCTAATTGGGCCCAATTTGGACATTTCCACTTAGGGGTTTACTCACTTTTGTTGCCAACGGTTTAGACATTAATGACTGTGGGATGAGTTATTTTGAGGGGACAACAAGTTTACACTGTTTTAAAGGCTGTACACTCTTTACTTTACATTGTAGCAAAGTGTAATTTCTTCAGTGTTGTCACATGAAAAGATATAATAAAATATTTACAAAAATGTGAGGGCTGTACTCACTTTTGTGAGATACTGTAGGTATAGATACACACACATATATATATATATATATATATATATATATATATATATATATATATATATATCTATTTAAAAATATAACACATTATTAAATATGAATAATGGGTCTAATACACTTCTAAATGTATCTATTTATGTCTATATTTGCATACATATGTATTTATTTGTTTATATATGTATATATGTCTGTAAATACATATATACAAATATAAATACAGTACATACATGTATATGTACACACAAACACATACACTCACCAGCCACTTTATTAGGTACACCTTGCTAGTACAGGGTTAGATCCCCTTTTGCCTTTAGAACTGCCTTAATTATTAATTTCATAGATTCAACAAAGTGTTGGAAACATTCCTTGGAGATTTTAATCCATATTGACATGATAGCATCACGCAGTTGCTGCAGATTTGATGGTTGCACATCCCAAAGGTGCTCTATTAGATTGAGATCTGGTGACTGTGGAGGTCATTTGAGTACAGTGAACTCATTGTCATGTTCAAGAAACCAGTTTGAGATGATTTGAGCTTTGTGACATGGTGCATTATCCTGCTGGAAGTAGCCAACAGATGATGGGTACATTTTAGTCATAAAGGGATAGACATGGTCATTTTTTACAGGAAATCAGTGAAGAACTGACAAAGGGTACAAATATAGCACTCTAAGAACGTATCAATATAACATGATAGAGAAAGGTGTGTTAAAAAGTAACTTTTATTAGATCAAATTAAAAACAGGGGATTGACATACAATTTAAAATCATAATTTGGCTCCACTACCAAAGGCCAGACAATATTACTGCTAGCTTATAGAGACTAACACCCTGGTTAGGGTACTGAGAAGTCTCAAAATAAAAAATGACACAATTCTATTTGAATGTTGCTCATATGGTGGTGATAATGGTACTTCTTTTAGGTCTCTGGGTCAAAGATACATATAAAATTGTATGGGTATTAGGTATACGGTGTATCACTTGCTATTGGTGATATTGAGTTAGGATATAATATGATCAAAGATAGGATGAGTCTTGTGATCAAATATACGTAGCTCTAAGAGGTTAACTATTCTCCTCTGTGGTTGGGTTAACTTATTTGCAAAACTCTAGCCTTGTAGTACCAAAATGGGTAGGCTCTGAGTTGTGCTGAGTGCCATATTCTGTCATTGGAATAGATTTGTGCCTTTAATATTCATCATATTTTATGATATGGTATTACTAAAAGTAAACTTTAGACTAGGTTATCTTTTGTTCGTGTTAAGTGTATCTGGCTTAATAGCCTCAGTTACCCTAGTACATGGATTTTTAACTGTATTCCCTTCTTATAGACAGAGTGTAATTTTCACTGTTGTGTTTCTATAATCATTGGAATATCCTGTGACTATGAGTACATCTGACTAAGCAGGGAATCTTATTGTTGTGACTTAAATTGGATGTGTTTGCCAATAACTTGTGATATCATTTAGATGAATATGTTAAGATTTCATATGAAACCTTGGCAGTGAGAGAAAATACTCCTTTCTAGTACCTTATGACACTCTTGAGAATATATTTGGTAACCGTGTACCTTTGTAAAGAATGGAGAGTAAATTCCTCTATTATGTCTTTTTAATTGTGATTTTTAATATTTTTAGAAAGAACCCATAGCTATGTACCTGTGATAACAAAAATGAGAAGCCTAATAAGCTCCTCTTCTTTTACCTATTAATACCTTTGCTGATAATTCCACTTGGGTGCTTTATAATGCTACTCTGGGGAGTCAATGGGTGAAATCCTAAGTTTTGATACCTTTAGATATCGCTGATAATACCACTGGTGAATGTCTAGGTTAGGATGAACATAACCTTTGTGCTAATATTCTCTAGTAAATATCGTTAATAAGAGTAAAAAATGAGGTTGAGCCTAACCCTATGTTACCTTTAGATACCGCTAACAAATATCACTTCGGAGGGATATGGATCAGGATAAGCCTAAGCCTAGTACCTGTCTTACCCTTTGATGTACCGCTTATCTGACTTTGCAGAATCGGCGTTAACTAGGAACTGCATATATGTATTACCTTGTGAATACCCCAAATGAGTGTCAAGATAAAGTTAAAGTTAAACCATAACCGTATGTTACCAGTTATACCGCTAACAAATATCACTTTGGTAAGCCAGACCCTAAAACCTAAAATACCTTCTAAGAACCGCTTGTTTGTATCTAAATCGGATAAGGCCTAACCTTAGTACCTATATTACCTATGTGAGTTATCAGAAAGTATAGTAGTCCAGCTGACTAAACTGGATCAGCGTTTACTGAAAGCCGCAAATGCGGCAAATATATTTTTTACAAAGTAACGTTATCATTTTAAATTAAGGAAGGTAGTGGATCAACAAATTAATTTAAAAGCAACAAAACAGGGAAGAACGGGGGGACGCCACTGACGCGTTTCGCTGTGGTGACTGTATCAAAGGAACCAGTTTGAGATGATTTGAGCTTTGTGACATGGTGCATTATCCTGCTGGAAGTAGCCAACAGATGATGGGTACATTTTAGTCATAAAGGGATAGACATGGTCAGCAACATTACTCAGGTAGGCCATGGCATTTAAACGATGCTCAATTAGTGCTAAGGGCCCCAAAGTGTGCCAAGAAAATATTGCCCACACCATTACACCACCTCCACCAGCCTGAACCGTTGATTCAAAGCAGGATGGATCCATGCTATCATGTTGTTTATGACAAATTCTGACCCTACCATCTGAATGTCACAGATGAAATCGAGACTCATCAGATCAGGCAACGTTTTTAGAATCTTCTATTGTCCAAGTTTGGTGAGCCTGTGCAAATTGTAGCCTCAGTTTCCTGTTCTTAGCTGACAGGAGTGACACCCGCTGTGGTCTTCTGCTGCTGTAGCCCATCTGCCTCAAGGTATGACATATTGTGCATTCAGAGATTGTATTCTGCATACCTTGGTTGTAACAAGTTACTGTTGCCTTTCTATCATCTCGAACCAGTCTGCCCATTCTGATTCTCCTCTGACCTCTGACATCAACAAGGCATTTTCATCCACACAACTGCCGCTCACTGGATATTTTCTCTTTTTCGGACCATTCTCTGTAAACACAAAAGATGGTTGTGTGTCAAAATTCCAGTAGATCAGCAGTTTTTTAAATACTCAGACCAGCCCGTCTGGCACCAACAACCAGGGCCGCCACTAGGAATTTTGGGGCCACTGACTTAACCATTTATCAGGCCCCCCCCACCCCCTTTGACATGTGCAATTTTTGACCAAGTGACTAAAACGTATATGCACTTTATTCTTAAGTGTCTATTTAAACTTGGAAATGTTGTAAAGGTAGTAACATACAAACACACAGACACACTCATACACTGAAACACACACACACACTCACACATAAGGATTCACATGTAGACACTCTAGCAGACACGCAAAGAAACACACTCAGACATAGACACCCAAACAGACACTCAGCACTTGTTTACATTGACCTGAAAAGTAATGAGGTAGACTAAAGTTTTGTAAAAAAGGAGATTTAGAAAACAAAATATGGAGTTCTGATTATCTTTTTGTAAAGGAAGATGCAAACTAAATGATGACAACAGCATGCAGTGGCTGAAAGGAAGGGCCCTGAACTGCCTAAACAATAATTTAAAGGTTAAATGATGGATTGGTGACTTCCGGAAAGATCTCATTAGTCACAAAGTCTGTAGAAAGATGTGAATAATCAGTAGTAAGGTCAAAATGTCCTAAAAAGGAACAGACAATGGGCACACACACACGCAAACTCAAACTTGCACATACACCCAAGGAAACACCGACAGACAGCCTCAGAAAACACAAAAAGACATACACACACACAGACACTCACAGAAAATACACAAAGACATACACACACACACACACAGAGACAACCACATAAAACACAGAAAGACATACATACACACACCCTCACTGAGACATCCACAGAAAACACACAAAGACATACACACACCCTCACAGAGACACCCACAGAAAACACACACCCTCACAGAGACATCCACAGAAAACACTGACATACATACATACACACACACACCCTCACAGAGACATCCACAGAAAACACAGACATACACACCCACCCTCACAGAGGCATCCAGAGAAAATACACAAAGACAAACATACACACACCCTCACAGAGACACCCATAGAAAAAGCTCAAAGACATATGCGCACACCCTCACAGACATCCAAAGAAAATGCACAAAGACATACACACCCACCCTCACAGAGAGACCAACAGAAAAAAAATACATACACACTCATAGAGACACAAACCAAAGCACAAAGACATAAACACAGACACCCACAGAAACACGCACAGGAGGAAACATTTATGCACCTTGCATCCCCTAAATCAACGTTGTGTGACATGCATGATAAAAAAAATGCAGAAATTAAGAGATCACTTTTTAAAGATTCATATTTGTAAATGTGCAAACAAAAATAATTCTGTGAATTCAAAATTGTACATTAATGATCTGGGTAGATGGCTAGATGAAGAAAAGTAATTTTAAAAGGTTGACATATGTTTGTTTGTTTTTTCCCCATTTTTCCCAACCAAGAGCACCATTTCAAATATAGTGTACAAATGTTCCCATCTGTCAGCTGTACTTATGGATTTTGAAAATGCTGTACTCTATATGGTCTTGGCGGAACCATAAGCTGTGGTACTCATACCATTAGATCTGCTTAAATGCAGGATTTAGGCTTGTTGGTATGTATTTCAAAATTAAGTCAGCGGTAGTGTAAACTGAACAGTTTTAAGTTAACCTGTCTCATTTCAAACACTGAGCAATCTTAGTCTGAGAGTATAACACTTTATGCAGATGTAAAAATCTTAGATAAAATGCCTCCTTGCACCTGGAAAGTCCTTGCATAAAGGGGCAGTAAACTGGAATGTTATATATATATATATATATATATATATATATATATATATATATATATATATATATATAAATGCATATCTGATAAAAGGGCACCTACCATTTGTGTATTGAGGAGGAAACATTTCTGCATGGTTTTAAATATAAAATTTCTACAGCATTGTCAAATAATCATAAATACACTGCTGCTAAAAAAATGTGTTTTTATGGACCCCTGGCCCCACCATACAACTACTACCACACTGAAGTTACAATCTGAAATTGCACAAAGAAATAAAAAACATTTGCTAAATAAGTTTTACCTCCTCTGCAAATTAAAGTGATCTGCCGTCTGACTCAGGGACACACTGTACAAAGTGCCAAGTCTGTCTCACACTGTGCATAGTGGTTTAGTGCACACTCAGAAATCTTCTCAAATGCTAATACTTTACTCTTTGTAATAACATTTCCCATGCTCAGTTAGTACGCTGCTGTAGTACCCAATAGTGGCTGCCAAAATTTAAAAATATATATATATTTTTTAGTTCTTGCCTCATGGGGCCCCCCTGGCCCATTGGGCCCCTGACAGGAGTCACCCCTGTCACCCCCTGATGGCGGGCCTGCCAACAACCATGCCACATTTAAAGTCATTTAAATTCCCTTTCTTCCCCATTCTGATGCTCGGTTTGAACTTCAGCAAGTCATCTTCACCACATCTAGATGCCTAAATGCATTGAGTTTCTGCCATGTGATTGGCTGATTAGCAATTTGTGTTACCAAGCAATTGAACAGGTGTACCTAATAAAGTGTCAGGTGTATATATATATATATATATATATATATATATATATATATACATATATATATATATATATATATATATGTATCTCTATGTTAAAGCCTTTTACAGCCTTTTTCTCTAACACCTGAGACCTTATATCTTTAAGCCCTTATAACTTTTTTGTGCAATATTTTTCTAAATACTTTTCATTAGCTGGTGCTATTATGGGTATAACTGTACTTTGTAATGTATTTTTGATGTGTTTTGTGAAAATGTTTGTTTTCACGAAAGAGTTAACCAGAGCTCTGAGGACGTGGTAATCATTCTAGTGTAAATCGCGATTGCACTCAAGTGATATGGGTCAATTTATCGAGCTCCGTATGGAGCTTTACGCCCCTTGTTTCTGGCAAGCCTTCAGGCTCCCCGGAAACAGAAGTTATGAAGCAGCGGTCTAAAGACCGCTGATCCATCACCTGTCCGCCTGCTCTGAGGCGGCGAACAGAAATCAACCCGATCGAATACGATCGGGTTGATTGACACCCCCTGTTAGAAGCTGATTGGCCACGAATCTGCAGGGGGCGGCATTGCACCAGCAGTTCACAAGAACTGCTGGTGCAATGATAAATGCCTATAGTGTATGCTGTCTGCATTTATCGATGGGCGGTGGACATGATACGCTACACCATATCATGTCTGTCCGCACTATAATAATTAGTCCCCATAGCCTTTACTTTCAACTTGTAAAACAACCGGTAAACCTGTTGCACAAACACCCGCGATAAACACCTTTTTCACTTGCGCGTAACTGTTAACGTACCATTCATAATCTGGCCCTAAATAAGCATACATGTTGAGTGGCTAAGTAGCCGAGTCCCTAGATTTAAGTAAGTAAGCAAAGTGAGCTAACCTACCCTGAAAAGCTTGATTGGGCAAGCCTGCAACCACAAATTTAAAAAAATGCTTCTTTAGCCTGTTTCTCATCTCAGAAGTGGTGAGATAAATCACACCAACATTCGCTTGTTTAGGGTAATTGTAATTAACATGCCTTGCTTTTGTGCAACCAATTGCAGCACTGAGAGAGAGAGCTCTTGTGCAATGTTACATTTTGTGATGATGCATTGCAAGGGCCAATTACAGGAGGACAGATTCTCTACTTGAGAACTTATACGTCTGCAATCTTGATAACTATCTCCCTTGGTATTTGTTATTCTATATTTGCCTTTTTTATTATTTTCCACTATGCCAAGTCAATTTGGATAGCTGTAAGAGCATGCATAATATGTTAAAATCAATTAAATTACCCCTCTGTGAAATCAGAATCTTATAACAAAAAAGAGAGAGGAGTATCCCACATAGATACTGTATTTTCAAGGATGACAGTTATATAATAAATTCACCTGTCTGGTGTCCAGGACTTACTGAGTAGTACACTCACCTTCTTCTCCAAGTACATACGTTCAAATGATGTGCACTTGCCTTTTATGCCGTACGATGCAGCCGTTCATGGAAGGATAGAAGGGCAGCCAAGGAATCTGTACCGTGTACAGGCTGAGAGCTTATTCAGTAAACATCCGTTGCCAAACTTCAGTCAGCGTTTTCTATCCGAAGCTTCTGAATACGGGGCTCTGCCTGAGCGAGTGTGATGTCACACTGTCGAGAACGAGGTTGAGTGTGACATCACACTGTCGAGAACGAGGTTGGGACGAAGGGGTGAGGACAATCTTCGCCCGGTGCTGACAGTTTCCAGAGGGAGAGAAGACTATGTAGCTGGTGAAGTGATACTTGCAAAAGGAATGAGGAGGTCTCTCTCAGATGAAAAAAAATAAATTTCTTTATTGAGACATCAAAAAGCGTTAAAAATGGTAACAGCTTAAACCATCACAAAGGTGAAGTTACAGGGTGCATAAGAGGGAGTAGCACCTGCAAGTACACCCTCTTATGCACCCTGTAACTTCACCTTCGTGATGGCTTAAGCTGTTACCATTTTTAACGCTTTTTGATGTCTCAATAAAGAAATTAATTTTTTTTCATCTGAGAGAGACCTCCTCATTCCTTTTGCAAATCAGAATCTTATTCATATGTTTAGTGCAAAGTGATGAAAATATATATATATGTGTGAGAATTTCTGAAAACTTTCAAAGGTTTTTGTTCTGCAGCAAAAAAAAAGAAAATAGAAGAAAAAAAAAGGTATGATTTGTGTGTCTACAAAAGCACTGAAATTGATGTTTAAAAACCATAAAGACAGCTTCAGCACAGGGTGTGAAATGACTTAACAGCAAAGAGGTTCAACTATAAGCTTGACAATTTTTCTTCAGAAAACAAGGACTTAGTTACTGTTGTGTGTTTGGGTACAAGTATAAGTTTATGTATTTTTATGCTTTCTAGATTTGACTTTCTAATAACAGGAGCCTACATTGCCGTGTATAGTACTTTATAAAATGTATATATTCAAATAAATAACCTGAAGATGGCTTATTAACAATGTTTAAAAAATATCTTATTGTTTCATACAAGGTATTTAGATTGAACTTTGATACTGACCTTAGCTTTGAAAATTCAAATACCGCTGCTTCTTAACTCCTGTTTCCGGCGAGCATGCTGTGATCAATATAATGCTTTAATTCACCTTTTTATTAAAAGTTAAGGACCAGTACATATAGTAGATTTGCATAATCAACAAATGCATAATAAACAAGACAATACAATAGCACTTAGGGACCTATCAAGCTCCGAATGAAGCTTGATGCTCCGTGTTTCAGGCTCGCCAGAAACAGCAGTTATGAAGCAGTGGTCACAAAGACCGCTGCTCCATAACCTGTCCGTCTGCTCAGAGCAGGCAGACAGACATTGCCGGAAATCAACCCGATCGAGTACGATCGGGTTGATTGACACCCCGCTGCTCGCGGCCCATTGGCCACGAGTCTACAGGGGGTGGCGTTGCACCAGCGGCTCTTGAGAGCTGCTGGAGCAATGCTGAATACGGCAAGAGTAATGCTCGCTGTATTCAGCGAGGTCTGGCGGACCTGATCTGCACTGTCGGGTCAGGTCCGCCAGATTTTGATAAATTGGGGCCTCTGTCTGAACTTTAAATAAATAGATTTTATTCTGACAAAGTTCCTAAAGTTATGTCTCTTTCCACTCCTCCTGTATGATGTAACAGCCATCAGCCAATCACAAATGTCTATACATATACATATATACTGTGAATTCTTGCACATGCTCAGTAGGAGCTGGTGACTCAAAATGCATAACTATAAAAAGACTGCACATTTTGTTAATGGAAGTAAATTGGAAAGTTGTTTAAAATTGCTGCTCTATCTGAATCATGAAAGTTTAATTTTGACTTGAGTCATTCAAAGCCCTAGTTTGGTCATTACTAAAATACTTCCTCAATCTCAGGGTCCTATCTGACATTGATGCTATCCCTGTGTACCTAGGGTATAAAGAGTGTTAAAGAGGAAAAAAGAAGATGGTCCTTTATCAGTTCAACTTTTGAAACTTGATATTAGCTTTTTAAGCTTTCCTATTCTTTAAAGTCTAAAGCCACCCCTGTTTATGTTGCTAGTAGTGCACTAACAGTTTAATGTAATGACATTAAAGTGCATAAAAATTTAAATTAATGCAAACAATAAAAAATATATGGTGTCTAGCTGCCAAAAAGCCTCCAATCAACAATTTATGATGTACTAATTAATAAGAAGATGAACAAACCAGCTCATTAACAGCATATGGCAGCTGAGAAAAGGGCAAAGGCTTTGCAATAAGAAATATCTCAATAGGTTTGGCACCTAGTAACAGAATCCTTTTCCTCACTCAAATGCTATCCTGTTGATTACTTGTCTCCTTATTTTTTATTATTATTAATGAGCTATTGTGTTTCAGGCTCGGGCAGAGCACTTGTACACGAGAAGCCATAATTTACAAAGGACTACTCAAAAATGATGCTTATATGTGTGCGTTCTCCAAATAATGTGGCACAGACAGTAGCTTTTCTCAGCTTCAGTCTGTAATTACTGGTCTATGGGACACTTGACACCATTCCACAAGCCATTGCTATAATACATAAATTTAACATAATAATGTTGAACTAGTTAACTATAGTTTAGGGAAAATAAAATATTACAGCTGAAGAGCATACTGTATGAACAAAAGATAAAAAAAGAGTTTTGTAATTTCTTAAAGGATTACTTTCTGTTATAATTTTTAAGCCAAACAACTAACGTATTAAAGTTAATAAACATTAATTAAAACCTACTGACCTATATTTTCTCCAAAACGAAGTTTCATAACGTTCTAAAAGTTATATCTTTTATTCACCGATGATGTCACGTTATCCTGCCCACTATTTTCAGCACTGCATGTTCAAAATACTTAACCTTTTAACGCCGTTATGCCGTTCTATTCCGTCATATTTACACTGGGCTTTAAAGCCGTTATGACGGAATAGAACGTCATATCAAACGGCTGTCCTGAAGCCTTCTGCGCTTCAAGGACTTGATCGCGGTCTGGAGGGCGTTCCTAGGGTTGTAGGGACGCCCCCCAGATGCGATCCAATAATTGAAATCTCGCAATCGTATGCACGATCGCGTAGTTTCAATTTGTCTACATCGGAACAGGTGTTCCGATGTAGACACTTTAACCCTGTCACGAAAGGGTTAAACCAATAACTTTGTGTTTAAAGCGCCATTTTGAAACCTAGGTATTGTAAACGGATTGGTACAGAGCAAAGGAAAACAATTAAATTTGCAGACAAGATTTCTGATATACGGTAGAGATATGTTAATGAAATGCTATTGATAAAAAGCGTATTTGGGGTAGTTAGTTAGTAACAGGCATAGAAAATATTTACTTACAGTGGCCCTTTAAGTGTTTTTGTGCTTTACAAATTATCTTTGTTGTCTGGGAAAAACTCAATTCTATGACTTATTCTGAGAAAACAGCTTGAAGCAGCCAACAACTAAAAATAACTTTTTTTTTTAAAAAAAAAGGTTGTGATGACATAAAAAAGTTAGTAGGTGCTAACCTATAAAGCTGATAACTCTTTTCAAAAGAAATTAGAACAATTGGTACATGAATACAATGCTTACTCATCAAAATACATCAAAGAATACATCTCTACTTGTAAAAATTCAAAAAGAAATGTAACACAAATATACTCTTCAAATATAATCATTAAAAAATGATATTCTATCTGACTTAATTCACACCTCTTGCTTTAAAATATTGTGTACACTAGACCTTGTTTATCCTTTGCTGCTTAGCAGCCATATTAGTGGTATAATACTGTTTGAGGGGGGGCCTTACTTTTTTTTGTTTCATTGGAGAAAAAAAAGTGGAAAAAACACCCAACTCACGCCCAAACTCCACATGAAAATATGAATATTTTGCATTCCATTGTTATTCACATAGAATAATATTTTCTATTTATTCATAAATAAACATTTATATATATATCTAATGTTTACGTGATTATATATAGGTATAGATGTATACAGATATATATATATATATAGGAATATCTATTTATAAAGCATAACTAGGATTTTACATGTTTTCATCTACTTAACTGCAAAGGTCTCCAATGCACTTCTATATATGTCTATGTATATGTGTACATTTGTATTTATGCGTTTATATGTGTATATGTGTATGTCTGTAAATATATATATATATATATATATATATATATACACATATAAATACATAAATACATATGTACACATTCATAGATATATTTAGACATGTATAGCTATGTATCTCTATGTTAAAGCCCTTTGCCTGCCTTTTTTCTAACACTTGAGACCTCACTTTTGTGTGATACTGTATATATATATATATATATATATATATATATATATATATATATATATATACTGTATATACAGTATCTCACAAAAGTGAGTACACCCCTCACATTTTTGTAAATATTTTATTATATCTTTTCATGTGACAACACTGAAGAAATGACACTTTACTACAATGTAAAGTAAAGAGTGTACAGCCTGTAAAACAGTGTACATTAGCTGTCCTCTGATGAAAAAGTTTTGTATAACTTTGAAACGCGTCAGGCATATTTGGGTGTTGTTGCCGGCGGCTGCTTTTACTTGCTGTACAGTTTCATATTTTATATCAATAGCCTCTTACATTACTTGTCTTTTATTTGTTTTTTTAGTGATTGCTGAACTACTGTGCTACTAGATTGTAACCAATTGTGTTTGGTAACCACTTGCATTTGGCTACTTTTTTATGGATATCGAAGGATCTTAAAAAGATTATTTTTGATGTATTATTGATACCTCATAACGATTGAGGTTATCCTTGTGAGTAAGATTCGTACAAATAAGAAAGCAACATTTAGTATAAACAATATTATGCTATGTCCGTCTTTTTCATTTCCTACATATGAATATCTGATCAATTATTGGCTACACGGGAAGTGAACAGACCCTGAAGGAGCTAATGATAGATTGGTGTCTTCATTTTGGCTGATCAATTCTATACACAGAGCTCCAGGAATCCTAGTCTATATATATATATACACAAGAGAAGATCAGACAGCGCTCTAAAATATTAAGCCATAAGACAAGGGTTATAGTGAAGAAAAGAAATGACAAAGCAAAAACACAAAAACAGGGAAAACCAACAAAAGGTAATCTGATAATTGCTAGATATCAGAAATCTGTGAGGGTGGCGATGTGCACTCGACCAAACAGAGAAGTGGGCGGGTGTATAGTAGTCCTGAACCCCCAAAATACTGATAGAATAATGAAAACCAAAATCCAAAAAATATATTAATAAATTGTCCAAAAATATATTTTCATTTAAATGTTTTAACAAATTGTCCAAAAGAGAGTTGATTAAAAAAAAAAAAAAAAAAAAAAGGAATATAGATTTGTAGCTTAAAAACCTCACAAAAAAACAGCTATGTTTAACAGGCACAAGGCAAAAAAAGTATGAAAAATAGCTCAAATCTAAATTATACTGATGTGTAGGATGGTCCTAAAGTGACCGAAAACCTGTTGATCTAGTTTGTTAAAGTACAAAATATGCCAATAAGGTATGAATAACGTTCCCAACGTTTTAACCTCCAATAAGTTGGTTGTCAAATAGAGGTAAAGTGCAATGTGCAGTGGTAAACGTAAAGAACAATGGAGATACTGAGATCCAATGTGTGCCAATAAAGTAAAATTGTGCTGAATCAAGTATAGTTAGTCTCTTAATTCAAACTATTACAGATGGTGTTCCCAGGCAAAATTAAAGTGCAGGGTGCAAAAAGTTTAATAAAATAAAAAGTCAAAACCAATCTTTGCCAAAAGACGTACAGGGAGTGCAGAATTATTAGGCAAATGAGTATTTTGACCACATCATCCTCTTTATGCATGTTGTCTTACTCCAAGCTGTATAGGCTCGAAAGCCTACTACCAATTAAGCATATTAGGTGATGTGCATCTCTGTAATGAGAAGGGGTGTGGTCTAATGACATCAACACCCTATATCAGGTGTGCATAATTATTAGGCAACTTCCTTTCCTTTGGCAAAATGGGTCAAAAGAAGGACTTGACAGGCTCAGAAAAGTCAAAAATAGTGAGATATCTTGCAGAGGGATGCAGCACTCTTAAAATTGCAAAGCTTCTGAAGCGTGATCATCGAACAATCAAGCGTTTCATTCAAAATAGTCAACAGGGTCGCAAGAAGCGTGTGGAAAAACCAAGGCGCAAAATAACTGCCCATGAACTGAGAAAAGTCAAGCGTGCAGCTGCCAAGATGCCACTTGCCACCATTTTGGCCATATTTCAGAGCTGCAACATCACTGGAGTGCCCAAAAGCACAAGGTGTGCAATACTCAGAGACATGGCCAAGGTAAGAAAGGCTGAAAGACGACCACCACTGAACAAGACACACAAGCTGAAACGTCAAGACTGGGCCAAGAAATATCTCAAGACTGATTTTTCTAAGGTTTTATGGACTGATGAAATGAGAGTGAGTCTTGATGGGCCAGATGGATGGGCCCGTGGCTGGATTGGTAAAGGGCAGAGAGCTCCAGTCCGACTCAGACGCCAGCAAGGTGGAGGTGGAGTACTGGTTTGGGCTGGTATCATCAAAGATGAGCTTGTGGGGCCTTTTCGGGTTGAGGATGGAGTCAAGCTCAACTCCCAGTCCTACTGCCAGTTTCTGGAAGACACCTTCTTCAAGCAGTGGTACAGGAAGAAGTCTGCATCCTTCAAGAAAAACATGATTTTCATGCAGGACAATGCTCCATCACACGCGTCCAAGTACTCCACAGCGTGGCTGGTAAGAAAGGGTATAAAAGAAGAAAATCTAAAGACATGGCCTCCTTGTTCACCTGATCTGAACCCCATTGAGAACCTGTGGTCCATCATCAAATGTGAGATTTACAAGGAGGGAAAACAGTACACCTCTCTGAACAGTGTCTGGGAGGCTGTGGATGCTGCTGCATGCAATGTTGATGGTGAACAGATCAAAACACTGACAGAATCCATGGATGGCAGTCTTTTGAGTGTCCTTGCAAAGAAAGGTGGCTATATTGGTCACTGATTTGTTTTTGTTTTGTTTTTGAATGTCAGAAATGTATATTTGTGAATGTTGAGATGTTATATTGGTTTCACTGGTAAAAATAAATAATTGAAATGGGTATATATTTGTTTTTTGTTAAGTTGCCTAATAATTATGCACAGTAATAGTCACCTGCACACACAGATATCCCCCTAAAATAGCTATAACTAAAATCAAACTGAAAACTACTTCCAAAACTATTCAGCTTTGATATTAATGAGTTTTTTGGGTTCATTGAGAACATGGTTGTTGTTCAATAATAAAATGAATCCTCAAAAATACAACTTGCCTAATAATTCTGCACTCCCTGTATACTTTCAGTAAATACTGTATACTTAATACTTGGTTGTCAGGTTCATATATGATCAATGTAGGGCTCCTGGATGGTTGTAGATTTAAAAATCCTCTTGGCAGTAGAGAAAACCAGCTCCGGTGTTGGTCTCGATAATCCTAGACCGCTGGACCGGATGTGACGTCACACGCTAGATAAGCTCCACCCTTACGTGTTTTGTGAATTTCGATTCACTTCATCAGATTGCGCATCGTGTTAGCGTTCGTGCAAAAACTTTTTACTTTCAACTTGTAACAAGCGCTACCGGACGTGTGCAAAAATCTTACTTCTAGTGGAGTTAACAAACGAGTGCTCCATTCATAATCTAGCCCTCAGTCACCAAAGTACCGACTCTGGATAGTCTACAGAAAATTTGGGTTTTTATGCTATGGATCAGATCTGACCTATTTCTAAGTTTTGCCTGTGAAAAATTACCAGCTGGTGCCATTGCCTTACTCACATGTTTGTCTTACAAAATTAGTGGTTTGGGTGCTGTATTAATAGGATTCCAAAGAAGAAGACATTAAAGGGACATTATAAACTCGTTTTTTCTTTGCATTAATGTTTTGTAGATAATCTATTTATGTTGAAATGTTTTTTATTAAGCAAAAAGAAACATTTTGTTACATGTATAATCAAACATAAAACAAAAGCATACCAATGTTGACATAGGCCATTGCAATTTTCAAATAAGGCATATCATATATCGTTTCACCATGTTCAATAGAGATGTCCAGGTAGCCCTTGGGCCCAAGTAGATATATTAATGGACTTCCTGAGTGCTATCAGAAATGTCCTTATGTGGAGATATAGTCATTTTTCTTATGTAGGGAAAGCTTGAAGTTGAAAAAGTCCATTCAGCCTATGTCAGTTATCTCTTAATTATGAGTCAACAATCGAGACATGATTTGGATACATAACAATTGATTAAATAACATTACATCCGATTAACATATTCTTCAATACATGTTGTTTTTTTTGGGACAAGCAAGCAAAAGTAAGAGCATATAGACAATAATCTAGAATAGAGTACTAGAATAACAGAAGAAGAGAAAAAAAAATAAAGGGATAAAAAGAACAATTCTCCTCGCCCATAGGCAGCCACCCCCCCCAAGCCTTCCATATCTCCCCAATAAAGTAACATTACAAAGAAATTCACATTTTCTACTATTCTAAATCAGGAATGTTCTATAATGTATCTCTATAGTTCTAGATTGTGATCTATAATACGTTCAGGCTAGTCCTATTCTTCATATGTTGTGTGTCTTCCCATACATACCACGCCTCCCAAATGTTTAGAAATTCCCGATGTGTCTCCAGAAGGTTAGAAGATATTTCAGCTAATTGATAAAACTGTCTAATTTTATCTTTGATTACATTGAAAGTTGGGACTGATGTCTTCCAGAATTTGGCTATGCAGATTTTCACTGCTGTACAAATATAAGCAATCTAGTAATGGAACATATAATAAGGCTTGTTCTGGACCTAATCTAATATCTTTCTCAAAGATAGAGCTTAACATCTCTGATGTTTGTTCCCAAATTTGTTTTGCTCTGGAATATAGCCACCACATTTGATAGTATGTACGTTTTTCACTACAATTTCGATAACACGTGGTATAGCTAGTGTTGCTAATTAAGCTTAACCTAGAGGGGGTAAGATACCACTTATATACAACTTTTAAGTAATCTTCTTTGAGATTTGCGCTAATAGTAAATGTCAGTCCTCTACTTATAATTAAGCTCCATTGTTCAGTTGTGTAATGAATGCTAAGATCTTCTTCCCATCTTTTCATTAATTATATTTTTTGTTCTATATCCTTTGTGTTGAATGTAATGTATAGTTCTGAAATAGCACCTTTTAGTCTATTGGTGGAGAGGCATAACCGTTCTAGATAAGTTGTTTTAGATGTTTTATTTCTATTAATTATACTTCTTACGCGGGAAAGTAATTGGAGGTAGTGGAACTAACCATGAGCAGTGGAAGGAGGCATTTCATAACACTGGTTATAGGTAAAAATTTGTTTTCAAAATATATGTCAGCTATTCTATATCATTCCATATTAGCCCAGATGATAGTTATATTTTTTTTCTATGTCTGAGGATAAATCCACTATAGGGGTCACTTTTGAACCCTTTTCTAGTAGCGGGAATATTTTTGTGAGGTTATCCCATAATTTAACGGTATAAACTATGATTCTAAAAGCTTTCCATACTAATGGTCTGCTAGGCCCAGAGGACCAAAGTAAGTAATAGATTGGTTTCACCTCTATCATGTCACTTCTATCATGTCACTTTCAAGTGTGACCCAACTTATATTATCTTCAGAGTTATGCCACAATGCTGTTTGTGCTATTCTCGCTGAGTATAAGTAACCTTGTAGGTAAGGAATGCTCACCCACCTCTTTTTCTTTGGGCTAGCATTGATCTCTTATTTATTTGGGATCTTTTATAATTCCAAATACATTTTAGTAAGTCTGCCCATTTTTTCAAGTCCCCTTTTATGGCGGAAAACATGGGGATGTAATTATATTTGTATAGTAGATATAGGTAATTGGGGATATATACTCCTAAATATTTTATTGCTTTTGCCACCCATTTAAAATCGAAGTTGATAGGTATTCATTTTTTTGTATGTTCCGGAATGCCTACCTAAATAGCTTCACATTTGTCATTGTTTATCTTATAATCCGATAGCACTCCAAAATTACTTATAAGGTTAAAAAGAACCGGTAAGGATAACAGTGGTTTGGTGACCATGAGGATAATATCATCCACTAACAGTGCTAATTTATGTTCTGTTTGTTCTACTGGGATACCCGCAATATCCGGATTCATTCTAATACTTGCAGCTAGGGGTTCTATACTAAGTGCGGAAAGCAAGGGAGACAGGGGACATCCCTGTCTAGTGCCATTACCTATTGCTATGGTCTGTGACTGGTAGCTAGCTATTCTAATAAAAGCTGAGGGAGTTGTGTTTAGGGATGCTATT
Organism: Bombina bombina; assembly: GCF_027579735.1. NCBI lineage: Eukaryota > Metazoa > Chordata > Amphibia > Anura > Bombinatoridae > Bombina > Bombina bombina. Next base: position 1,024,401,126 of record NC_069504.1, read on the forward strand.
CCCTAAAGTTAATAAATCCCACCTAATCTGGGGCTATCAGTTTTGGCAACACTAAATTTAATCTAGTGGCTAGGATTTTTGTAAAAAGTTTTAAATCTTGGTTAATAAGTAAGATGGGTCTATAATTACCACATAATAGTTTATCTTTTCCCAGCTTTGGGATCACAGAAATTCTTGCTCATAAAAGGTCTGGTGGGATGACCTCACCCTTAATAATATAATTAAAAAATAGTGCCAGTTGGGGGATCAGTTCTGGAGATAATTTTTTATAAAATCCACCTGGAAATCCGTCCAGACCAGGAGCTTTTGATGGCTTAAGTTGCTTTATTGCAATACCTATCTCTGATGCTGTGATTGGAATATTTAGTTTTGCAGAGTTTTCAGGATCCAGAGACGGCAAAGGACAACTAGACAAAAATGATTCTATCTTAATTTTTCATTGTGCAGTGTCCCCCAACCTGGATAATTGGTATAACTTTTGATAGAAGGATGCAAAAGAATTTGCAATTTCTTTCGGATTATTAATTATGTCTCCTTTAGGAGTTCTTACTTGTGAAATTGTGAATTGTCCCGTATTTTCTTAATCTTTTTTGCTAAATTTGTTGGGTAAATGTAAAATAATGTGAATCAAGTAGTCTGATGGATTTCCTAGCCTGCTTGTTTAATAACTCAGCTAATTCTTTCTTTTTATGTTGAAGAGGCTCTAATACTTTTCTGCGCTTATTGAGATTATGTTGTGACTGCAGTGTCTCTATTTCTTCCCTAAGCCATTTGATGTGTAGGGTTCTAGTTTTATTTGCTAATGCTGCTTCCTTTATAATGAATTCTCTAAGGTATGCTTTTAGGGCTCCCCAAACATATAGTGGGTTGCTGGTAGAATTAGCATTTTCCATAAAAAACTGACTAGTTTGTTCTTTTAATTTATTGACAAAAGTTTCATTTTTTTAATAAAGAGGGTTGTAAGGTCCACAATCTAATTCTGGAAGGGTCAAACAACCCTTTTAATATGAGTGCTACCATAGAATGGTCTGACCATGTATTGAAATAATCTGGGATGATATAACTAAGGGCATTAATAATTGACTCACTAAAATGTAGCCCAATCTAGAATAAGAATTATGAACTGCGGAATAAAAAGTGTAATCTCTTTCTCCTTGATTGAAGGACTGCCACCTGTCCACAAGGTTGTGATCTAATAAAAAAATTGCTAAAAATATTTTTGTTTTGAGATCTAGAGCTTAATATCTGTTGATTTGACCTATCAATTTTGTCAACAAGTGTGAGATTGAAATCTCCTGACATTATGACTTTATATCGATCCCATAATGTTATCAATTTGCTTATTTTAGAGAAAAATATGGACTGTTGTTCATTTGGAGCATACGCCTTTATCAACATAATCGTCATTTTTTGAATGTGTCCCCTTAAAACCAGAAATCTACCTTCTCTATCCCTTATTATCTCCTCCTCTACAAAATTCAGAGATTACTTCCAACTGCATGAAATTGTATAGGATAGACAGAGTCCCAATACTTGGGTGTTTGTTGAGTTGTGAAGTGCGTTTCCTGTAGCATAACTATGTGGGCACCACTTTTTTATACTTTAAAATAGCTTTTTTCCATTTTACATTTGAGTGCAGACCCCTGACATTATGTGTTAAAATCTTAACTGACATGATATATTAACCACATTACCACGATTAACCTTCCCATGGTTTCCAGTATTATTCTTTTCCTTACCTCACCCAGGATGTAATCCTTATGCTCCATGGGGCCAGCAGGGGATGGCCTACCCACGGACAGAGGAGAAATAAAAGTGAAAGGAGAAAAGAAGAGAACAAGCATACATTGATAACATTTAGAGATACAACCATGTGTCTCAATGAAGATAATATAACGCACAGATAAGTTGCACAAACTGTCTGGATCACATGAAGAACTTTTAAGCAAATTTGAAGAAATAACAAAGAAAAAAGAAGAAGAAATTTTCAATAAAAAATGATAATGTAAAAATAAAAAAATAAAGAAATAGATAACTTTCAATATAAATATACATAGATACAACTATCTGTTACAGCTGTGTAACTATACAATCTTAGATCTAATTTTAGTTGAGCAGGATCTCAACCAGCCCACATAAAGGCTTTAACTAGTGTATGGAATGAACTATGTGATATATAATCTTATGTCTCATAGCATTTTAGTTTAAGATTGCTCTCTACACTTGTCCAACCTATCTACTAACTATATTAAATAAGTAATAATCGCATCTCACAACATAATGGAGCTAGCCATTGTAAGTATACTAGTTATAAATATTCAAGGGGGATACTTGGTTAACTACCTATTATTAAAACTATGACTAACTTATATGTGTCGTTTATTAAATTCTTATGCTAAAGGCTTGTTTAAATATTTTAACTTACAGTGTAAATTTTAAGATCATGCCCCTGGTTTTTGAGTCTGATTTCCTAGGTCAATAAATGCTATTAATCTTTTCAATCCCCTTTTATGCCTATTATCAGAGATGGGGTGTTTTCAACTGTTAACAGAACTAATTTTCTAACCTTGTAAATTGATATATCCACAAGGAACAGTCCCTAGAAAGGGGTGTCTAAAGTATTACCATGAATATAATGGAACTCAAACTCAATATATCAAATATTAACTTCTATAAGTAAATGATACAGCATAACTCAATTATGGAATGTGAATCATCCATTTTAAACAGTAACTGCATTAACATTCAGTTCTGTCCATGCCTTTAACTTTTCTATTGTGGCATGAGAGAAAAAAAAGAATACAGTATCAAACTGCTTGATCCTGTGGAATGGGCACCTTTTGTCTTGCCTACTTGTGTCCACGAGCGGGGCAAAGGTTTTCTTGGTGATCGTTGTGATAACGGCTTGCACTAGTAAGACAATTTGTTATATAGAAAAGACATTTTAAATTGAAAGTTCCAGCGGTATTTCATATTCACCTTCATCAAGGTTAGGGCTATCGGTTTCATGTCTCTTCTTTTCTTGAGTGTCAAGGGAGACAAGTCAGAGAACACTTGAATTTTATTCCCCTTAAACTCCAGATGTGGTAATTTTCTTGCCACCTGAAGAATATCCTCCTTTGTGATATAGTAATGGAATGTTATTATAATGTCCCTTGTATGAGAAGGATTTGCAGGTTTATTGAGGGCCCTATGGGCTTTATCCATCATGAATAATGATTGCGGCATATCTGGAAGGAGTCCTTTAAATTTTTTTAAAAGGGTATCATTCAGCTCTACATATGTCTCGGACAGATTTCTTACCCTAAGATTTGCTCTCCTAGACCTGTTCTCAGGGTCTTCCAGTTGGTTTTCCAGCTGTACTATATGTTCCTTCTGCTGTGATAATTCATCAGTAGCGTTGGTTTTTTTCCTATAACATCTTCCAGTTTATCCTCTAGTTTCCTCCTATTTCCAGGATATTTCTTCTAAGTTCTCCCAAGGCAGATTTGAATTCTTCTTGAAACACTGTTTTGATCTGAGTGGTCAGATTAGATAGTGTTCTGTGTGTCTCCTGATGGAGATGATGCTTCGTCTGAATCTTCTGTGTCCTGTTGCTTTAGTAATGCTTCTTGTTGATGTTTCTTCTTTGTCTGGGCTTTATTCAAGCAGTTCCTTACAGATTTGTTTCTCCCTTTCATATTCTAAGTGATATCAGTTTTTTTCCCTTTTCTCCTTTTTCCCTCCCTCTTCTCTTCTCCTTTTTTAAAAAAAAATGTGTACAGATTTCCTGCGGCAAAAATTAATGTGTTTAGTGTCAGATAATCCGGAGCCCTTGGGGAACAGGTTGTATATATAGAAATTTCTATAACTTCAGGTAATTCCGATAGCATATGTGCTGGTCGTGGTCTAGTCAGATCCATCTGCCCAGTGGGTTAGTAATCATGCCCCAGGTATTATATAGTACATAATGACAGATTCATGAGGCTTTTTAACCATTTTGTAGATATACGTTCTTAGCAGTTGAGCCCGTATATATTTGCAAATGCTTAGTGGATTCTGTCAAAAAGTTTGTGTCATGCTCTCTTGTGGAAGCTATAACTGCGTCACACTTTAAATATGGCCGGCACTTCAAATACAAAGAGTCTTATATATAAGGCTGTAAAACTTAGCAGCCAAAACCTTAAGTGTATCTGTGATAGCTTATGTTCTGATTTTACCAGGTTAAGTAAAGCTGATCTGATCCGTATCGCTCGTTTAAAGCGGTCTTCCTGTATGTCACCCGATCTTCTGCAACTGTCTACTCCAGGCAGATTGCAAGCGGTTACGCTGTTTCTCCTAACAGCGGTCTCCTCAGACTTACCGAAGTATACCTTCTCCAGCTTGCTTCTGTGTTTGTAAAGGGTCTTTTCATATGCAAAGGAAGGGGGTGGGGGGGTAGTGTCTGATATTTCCCATTTGCAGTGGTTATTCCAGTAATCTTTTAAACAGAGCTAACTGGAAGCTTCTAAGTACATTTTTAAACGGTTTTATACTGATTTTTATATCAGTATCTGTGCATATTATTTTTTTAAAGTAGTGTCTATTACATGCAGTTATATGAAAATTTGTGTATGCTGTCCCTTTAAATACAAAAGTTATATTTAATTTTTGTATTATCGTATCTTGCTTGGGCAATTAATTTTCTATCTGTTTTTTTTTAACATTTTTAATAGTGTGCATTAATCTGCATATTTAGTGATGCCACTGAAAATGCTAACACACTTAAAAAATGACTATAATATACAAATTGGCTCCTCCATTATTTCAAAGAAATTTTTGTCTAAATTGAAGATTATTTACATGACATTTTTCATACATATTGCTCTATATTTTTGAGAATGGGATTAGCCAAGAACATTTGAATTGTTATTATAGTAAGTAACATGACAAATGTATACTTGTTGCATATTTCTGAACATCAGGAAAATAATTACATTTATCATTTCATAGGATGATTTTACAGATCCATACTGTGATATGGAGAACAGATCTCAAATAGTGTGTCACACCATCTTATAAGTGATTGTGCTGTTCTGCAAAGTATTTGTGTTTTTATGAGGACAGATGTCTAGTTCCCTAATATAAGTAAAGATTGAGTCATTGACAAATAATGAAAGGGACATATAGGTTTAAAAAAAAAAAATCCATGAAAATAATTAAGTAAACACTGTTTAAATACTAATAGGAACACACAGTTCCCATAGACCGCAAAGTAAAGGCACTTTTCAGTGCCGTTTTTTTTTCTAACACCCCCCTCCCACCAACTTTAGACCCCAAAAACTGCCTAGTGCAGTTGTTTTTTTATGTAAAAAAAATAACCCTACATTTTTTTTAAAAATAAAAAACTACAATGCCCTCTATTTTGAGGGCATTTGGGGCACTTTTAGAAATTTATCCAGAGATCGGATCTCTGGTTAATTTTCTGAGCGCTAATTGCTACCCCACTCCGCTTGTAGTCAAGCCCTATGCATTTTAACACATTTAAAACATTCTGTTTTAGCTGAAAAAATTGTTGAGTATCATGTTTCTTTAATTTTTCCACAACTAATTGATAATAATACAATTAACAGCTAGACATGTGCAAATATTCTTTATTCGTTTGTCAAATGAATAATGAAGCTGAATATTGTGGCTGGCATTTGTTCATCTCCGGAAAAAAAACAAATTAATTAACTTGTTCATTTTTGTTTCTTTATCTATTAGACAAAGAAACAGAATGAATGAGAAATGAGTCTTGTATATTTGTTCATTCAGGTAGACAGAAATAAATAAAGTAATAAATAATAATAATTTGACAATTAATATTTGAACATGTTTATTAAGAACATAGTTGAAAGGAGGTAATTGTAATTTAATATGGTGTAATATACAATATATGTGCTACGTGTAATACATCACAGTGTTCTTTTTCCAATAAAATCTACTAGATACATATTGAAAGAATATCAGTTTGTGGCTTTTTGCTTGTATGAATTATGTTTAAAACCAGAATATCATTTGTAATCAAGTCAGCAACCTGTCAATCATTATACTCTTCCCTTCTCTTGACATTCTTATCTGCATCACAGAGCAGATAATCATCTCTAAGCCAAGCAACTTGCTAAAATAATATTTTAAGAGGTCTGTATAAGGGATACAGTGAATAAACTAAGATTACAATAAATAGTTATAAAGCCATACATATATACAAGATCAAGAATTGCTTATGCAGAATTATTGGTGGAATGGTGGGAAAATAACCTGAGCATGCGTAGTAATTCCCCAACTCCATACTGGCAGCTTATAAGGGTGTCCCAACCCACAATAGGAACTGAGCAAGATTTCCAGCGCTGCCACCCTTAGGTACAAGTTAGGATCTTCCTGAATTTTTCTCCCAGTATTGTTCCCACTAAAATGCATTTAGTAGTTCAAACCCACACACATATATCTACTAAAGACATGTCGATGTAGTCCCCTCTACAAACTTTCACTGCCTGTACAGGGCAAGAGCATAGAATGTAAAACGAAAGGGCGTGTATTGAAAAGTGTTATTTATTAACCTGCCAGCAAGGTGCCCCTCTGGGAAAGGGCACCCCTAGGCAATTTCCTGCATTGGTTAATGGGAAAGCTAGCCCAGGGCAAAATATGTCATTGAGGGCCTAAGTGTGTTCTGCTGATGTCATAAATAACACTAGAGGTTATCTTTTATCATACAGAAAGGCAGGTCCCTGTCCCCTCAAGCAGAGTCTGTCACCAGCAGTACCGAAATAAAATTTAAAAAAATGAAGATAGTAGAAGAGATGAGAAAATTATTGACAGTTTTTAGACGTAGGTTTTATGTGATTAAAAAAAATATATATTTATATTTATATATATATTTAAGGAGCATTAAAATCAAATTTAGTTCCCCATAAAATGTCCAATTAGGCAGAGTAAAAATTGTTTTTCAATTGATTTGAATTATTATTTTGCCAGCTTTTCCATAAAAATGCCAAAGGAAATATTCTAATTTGGTAGAGCATTTTATTGTTGCACTATTGCAAATAGGTTAGAAACATAGTTAAAGTCATCTCCAGAGCAGCAATGCGCTACTGGGAACACATCCAGTGAGACAATGACAACAGGCATATATGCATAGCCACCAATCAGCAGCTAGCTTGCAGTATGGCATTGTTGCTCCTGTGCCTATCTAGATATGCTTTTCAACACAGGATACCAAGACAGTGAAGTAAATTTTAAAACTGAAGTAATTAGAAACATTTCCTAAAATTGCATTCTATATCAATTTAATTTGGACTTTTGTGTCCCTTTATTTATATTGTAGTTTTTTACTACCCCTATACAGTCCAGGCTGCCTTCTGTAGGTGTGAGAGCACTGGCCCTGCAACATTCTACAATGTGATAACTTAGTCAGTGCAGATGAAAATGTATATAAACACACAAGAAACTTTGCAAATGTTTTTCTCTGGGTTGCAAAATGATGCAAATTGTGTTAAAAAATAGCATTTCTAAATGTTTTTAAATAATTTTTTTGTTTGAAATGCAGTGCTTTATTTTGATACATATGATGCATAAATAAAATATCTTTGATGCCCCTTTAGCATGAAGGTATTTTATTAATATAAGACCTCAGAAGAACTATAGTAAACAGTAGTTTCTATCTATAACCCTTCTGGCTGAAAAAATGGACTGTTGCATAACAATGTTTTTATACTCACTTTGGTGGCCAAAGTGCTAAGAGAGACAGATTACATTTACAGTTCTAATCTGTTTACATCCACATATGGGGGCCGGGTGAAAAAGAAGGTTAAACATGATTTTTTTTTATTTTTGTGGGATTAGGAAATTCATATATGTATGTTACAAAAACAAATAAGATGAATTTGCTGAATATAAATTACTTTTCTCATCTCTTTATATAACTGGGTAACTTTTTTCTTACTCAGCACCTACATTTTGTACCGACATGAAAGATTTACAGTAATGAAATCCGCCCTTAGTCTCTATTCAGCTGATTATTTATTGAGAAGAGCAGAGTTCATTTTACATTATATTATACATAACATTTTGCATAGTCTTGGCTTAGCAATTACAGGGAAACAGACAGTTACAATAAAAAATGATATATTCACAAACCTCTGCAGATTTTACATATAATGAGATCCATGTTACACTCAACTAGTCCCCCCGAGGATCACAGGCTTATAAATCGCTCTGGCAGATTGCAGATCTTGTTCATGTTATATCTTTTATTTTTCCAGCCTTAGGCAAGTATATTAGTATTAGGTAAAAATAGTCTATAATTTGAAAACTTTACTTTTCTGCAACTTTTTAAATGTTGCTATTTACAATTATATCTATAGGGTATTGTTTAAAACATTAAGAGTGTATTACATTATGTATTGTAATGTTTCTAAAATATTTAATGTGAAGCCTTCCTATCCACTGCAGTATTTTGAATTTATTATGTTTATCGAAACTCATGGTATTGCACAATGACATGACACTACCTTAAGCAAAAACAACATGATGCCAAGATGCAATAGGCATATTCTATCTATCATCTATCTATTTATCTATCTATCTGTCTGCCTGTCATCTATCTATCTATCTATCTATCTATCTATCTATCTGCCTGCCTGCCTGTCTGTCTGTCTGTCTGTCTGTCTGTCTGTCAGTCTCTCTATCTATCTAATCTATCTCACTGTTGATTGTCTGTCTGTCTATCTATCTTTCTGTCTTTGTCTCTGCATGTCTATCTATATATGTCCATCTATTATTATTTAGTTCCCTAGTGTAGATGAGATTTACAAAGTCATAAATAAAAATAGATGGATTTAAAAATGAATAAAAACTGCATATATTTACATATGATATAGAGAGTGAAAGGGACAGGTAGTAGAGTAGATGCAAACAAGGACAAATATTTAAGAGTATTCAGTTTTAGTGAATCCTTTGTATATTAGGGTTAATATTTTGTTCTCTATTCTTGAAACTAAGGGAAGTGAATGGAGAGACTGGAATATGTGGAATGATGCACAATGTAATTATTGCCAAGGTGTTAATTAAGCATTATAGTAGGGACAGGAGTTAGGTTGGGAGATCAGAAAGAAGAGAGTTGCAGTGGTCAAAGTGGGAAACATGAGTGGATTACAACATTAGTTGTGTTTGAGGGATTCAATGTTTAAGTGGAAACTGCAGGAATTAGCCAAGGAAGTAATATTATTTTTTATTATTATCAGTTATTTGTAGAGCGCTAACAGGTTCCGCAGTGCTAAAGACATTGGTCTAATATGCAAGGTGACAGTTATGAGAGACAAAGGGATAGAGGACCCTGCCAAGAGTTTCACTATTGTAAATCATCTCTTCTGAAAGTGATCTACAAAGCAGCTAGACTCATAACTTACATGCTAAGGGGGTTCAAGGGGATAACTAAAGGAGGAGAGAAGCTAAAAAAGGAAAATGTTAGTGTATATTATATGCATCCTTAAACAGTAGAGTCTTTAAGGAGCACTTGAAAGTTTGAAAACTAGGGGAGAGTCGTGTAGAGCAAGGCAGAGAGTTCCACAAAATAGGGGCCAGTCTGGAGAAGTCTTGTAGATGGGAATGTGAAGAGGCAACAAGAGAGAGGAGGAGAGAAGGAAGTCATGAGCAGAGCAAAGGGAATGGGATGGTGAGTATCTGGAAACTAGGTCAGAGATATAGGGTGGAGCAGTGTTATTGAGAGCTTTAAAGTGATAGTCAGGATTTTATGTTTTATTCTGGAGGTTAGAGAAAGGGATTGGCAGAGAGGTGCAGCAGATGAGGAGCGACGTGTAAGGAAGATCAGCCTGGCAAAAGCATTTATTATGGTTTGTAAGGGAAATTGACGTCAGCTAGGGAGGTCGGAGAGGATGGAGTTGTCAAGGCGGGAAATGATTAGAGTGGATTAAAGTCTTAGTTGTGTTTTGTGTGAGAAAGTAGAACATTTTAGAGATGTTTTTAAGGTGGAGGTGTCAAGAATTGGCCAAAGAGTGAATGTGAGGAGTGAAAGAGAGATCTGAGTCAAGTGTGACCCCCAAGACATCGGGCATGCGGGTTGGGGTAATGATGTTATTATCAACAGTTAGAGAAAGTTGGGGGTTAGGGATTTTGGAAGAAGGGGGAAATAAGTAGCTCAGTTTTAGAGAAATTTAGCTTAAGGTAGTGAGAGGACATCCAAGATGTAATATTAGAAAGACAGTTAATGACACAAGTTAGTAAGAAAGGGGATAGGTCTGGTGCAGAGATGTAGATTTGGGTATCATCAGCATACAAATGTTATTGAAACCCATGGGACTGTATTAAGGAACCTAAAGATGATGTATAAATTGAGAAGAGAAGGGGACCAAGGACAGAGCCTTGTGATACCCCAACAGAGAGTGGTAAAGGGTCAGAGGATGTGCCAGAGAAGTTAACTCTAAAGGTCCGGTTAAACAGGTAAGAGGAGAGTCACAAGAGAGCTGTGTCACAGATGCCGAAGGATTGGAGGGTTTGGAGCAAGAGAGTGTTTTCCACTGTGTCAAAGGCTGCAGAGAGATCAAGAAGGATTAACAAAGAAAAGTGGCCTTTAGATTTTGCTGTAATTTGGTCATCAGTAACCTTAATAATTGCAGGTTCTGTGGAGTGTTGTGGGCAAAATCCAGATTGCAATGGATCAAGGAGGGAGTTTAATGTGAGGAAATGTGATAAACATGTATATACAAGTCTTTTCAGAAGTTTTGAAGTGAGGGGGAGTAGGGAAATAGGGCGGTAGTTGGGTGGGGATGATATATCAAGAGAAGATTTTTGAGGATATATGTACTTAGTGCATGTTTAAGGGATGGGGAACATATACCAGTGCTGAGGGAGAGATTAAAAATATGTGTAGGATATCAGTAAGAGTAGGAGAGAGGGAGGGAGGGCAGTAATTGTGAGGGGATGGGATCAAGGGGACAGGTAGTTAGGTGAGAGGAGGATATAAGAGAGAAACTTCTTCCTCAGTAGTGGGAGCAAAAATCTGTGTCTGTGGTTTTGTGGGGTTTGAACATCGGGTATTGGTTGAGGGGGATGGAGACTGGTTGTGTGTTGGAGATGATTTTGTTTATGATGGAGTCTATTTTGTAGGTGAAGTGGTTGGCAAATTCTTGAGCTGAGAGAAAAGTGGCCAAATCTGTAAAAGCTGCACTTATACTAGCAAAACTGACCACTTTACTTCCTCTCAAACAGGCATAAGTTATTGCATTAACAATAGGATTGATTGTACTAGCGCCTTTGTGATTTACCTTGTCATGTGCCAGCAGTGCTCCCTCCAATATGTAGGTCTCACCTCTCGCCCTCTCAAAGATCGCATTAGAGAGCATCTGCTGTCTCTGGATGAGGACATCCCAAAAACCCATGTTGCAAAACATCTCTTTCACTTTGTGGGTATAGATCATATAAGGAGAGACATCAGGGGAGGTGATAGAATAGGTAAAATATTAAGACAAGAAGCATTTTGGATTTTTACCTTAAAAACCAAACACCCCAGGATCATCAACATGAGACATGACTTAGACTTATTCATAGATTAGTCCCCTCTTCCAGCCCCCCTTAACCTGCTTACATTTAAGTTTATACTTGTTTATATATCTCCTCCTTACAGCTACTACTTGTCATCGTAACATAATGCTCTAGTTTCCTCCTTCGTTTTATTATATTATATCATATTAGATATGATATATCTGTGTTATTCCCTTTCATTTTAGTGTTCTCTTTTTTCTCCTTTATTTTTATCTATATTCTTATACAAATGTTTTTTGAATCATGACCTCTTTTTCTTTTTTATTTACCTTTTTACTTAAATCCTTTGTTCATATTATTCCTATGAGGTTTTAGAGTTCATTTAGCTACGTCTTGCTCATCATACTTATGCATTTGTATATTTGTAAGTTTGTCATTATGTACCTTTATCCAATATCACTTTGCTTTCTTAGTTATATTAGGTCTCCATATTCATTAGTTTTTTTCACGCCCACTTTTTTACTTATCCACCCCTATTGGATGAAGCATAGCATATTAGTGCACCTTTAGAGAACACCTGTAAATCTCTGATGAAGTGCATTGAGCATGCGCGAAACGCATCAGTTCTGTAAGCACTAGCCTTGTACACTGTTTTGTGCTCCACATTGAATGCTTGAATAAAACCACTTGGTTACCTGTTCCAGCGAGTCCTCATTTTCTTTCCTCTTATGCGTTCTTGGCTGAGCTAGCCCTGAGGATTGGAACCTGGCTAAGCACACAGCTTACAGAGGTACCCCCTTCGTTGTTTGTGAGTATTACTTTTTACTTGGTCATCCCTCTCTGATGTCACTACCAGGAGGAGCTTGAACGCAGCACCCACTGCACGCACCAACTCAGGTGCATACCTGATTACCATCGGTCACCATCTTACTTCACTCACAGCTGACGCTAACCACAGGTGAACCTGACACCATTCTTGTCTAGTTTTCTCTCCTGTTGCCTGACTGACATAGAGGACAGAGAGAAGGGGCAAATTGCTTTACCTCATTACTGAACTGTGACTGACATAAACTGCTTATGCTTTATTGAACATTGCACCACGATTTGTGCATTTATTACTTTCACTGCTGGGGACTCACACAATTATTTGATTGGACTGAGCATATTCCTTCCCTTTCTGAAACTCATTATACTATGAAGGCTTGTGAGGTCATCTTAACCTTGTAGCCCTCAGTATCAACACACTACAGCAACTTGTTTTGTTTGAACTTTTACGTTTTTACCTCTGGAAAGAGCTCTTTGGGCTATAACATCCTATATATTGCCCATGTGTTATATACAAATATATGCAAATATAAGGACATCATTACCGGTATTTTTTATGACCGTAGACACAGGTTTCTACATTTGAGATATATGTTATTTCTATGTGACACTTGTTTTATGTTTTTCCACAGGTTATGGTTATTATTATGTGAATGTTTTTACATTTGATTCTAAGCATAATCCTGGTCCGTTTGGGCTAATAAATGTTTTTCTCTGTACATAATCAATGCCTAAGTGTTGTTTCTCTGATGCTGTGTGTGTTACACTCATGCAATGTGAGCTTAGCATTTAAAAGAGTGCTGATTTCCCTCTCTTTTTGGATTATACAATTTGTATAATCTTCTCTTCTTTTATAATGTGTAATATATATATATATATAGTTTGAGTATATAGTTTGAGTATATAACCAGCCTGATGTGATACATAAGTCAGACCTTCAAACCTTTCATTTTAGATTGCAGTGGTTGGATATCAATCTCAAGGTAATAAACCATTTCTACCAAATAAGTAGTCTAAAAAACAGTCCCATTTTTTGTAATCTCACACTTTTTTGTTGTTTTAGTAGCTATGAGAAACAATACATCAATGTTTTATATATATAGCAGAGCATGTTACAGGTAAGTGCAAGAGAATCAAAGCTAAATACTTTTTTCTGGTTTGATCATTTTTTTTACAATTTTCACCCAGCTACTGTAATATTTATATGGCAGCTTGGGAAGATTCCTATGTTTATGGTAGCTGTGACTGGGATCTAGTGTGATACAATATATTCATTGACAATGTGTTTTTAGTTTGAAAAAGTTCTAGGAAGATTTGACTTTTTTTTGTAAGCAATATTAAAATATAAATGGCTGGTAAATTAAATTAAATTGGAATTATAGTCAAACATCAATTGCTTTTTTAGATTTGGAAATATACATTGAAAATCATTTTTTAAATTTGTTGATATGATTAACTATATCTCTTTGGATAGCTGTCATTTAAAAAGTTGGCTTAAAGGGACAGTCTAGTCCAAAATAAACTTTCACGATTCAGATAGAGAATATAATTTTAAACAATTTTCCAATTTACTTTTATCTCTTAGTATTCTTAGTTAAAAGCTAAACCTTGGAGATTCATATGCTAATTGCTAAGCCCTTGAAGGCCGCCTCTTCTCCCAGGGCATTTTGACAGTTTTTCACCACTAGAGGGTGTTAGTTTATGTGTGTCATATAGATAACACTGTGCTCATGCATGTGGAGTTCAAGTGAGCCAGCTCTGATTGGCAAAAATGGATGTCTGTCAAAAGAACGGAAATAAGGGGGCAGTTTGCAGAGGCTTAGATACAAGACAATCACAGATAAAAAGTGTATTAATATAACTGTGTTGGTTATCCAAAACTGAGGAATGGGTAATAAAACGATAATCTATCTTTTTAAACAATAAAAATTCTGGTGTAGACTGTCCCTTTAAAAATATCCCAAAGTGACAAATACAAAAATGAGACATAATTGTAATGATAAGGACTAGGGATGGGTGAATGTTTTGCTACATTTGAAAAATGAAGTTAATTTTAACACATTCGCTTAAAATTTCGAATATTTGTACAACATTCTAACATTAATGTACTATTATTTCTAATGCTATCTTTCAATGTAATCAATTAGTATTTCCGAAAATTCAAAACAATATATTTGTAATAGTTTTGCTAAAGCTTTCATTAAATGTAATTTTCGAAATTGAAAATTTTGATTTTAAATATTTGTATCTATTATATATCAATTTAATAAATACCCTAATACATAAACTATTGAACTTCTGAATATAATTTGTTAAATTGAATGTTACATTCAAAATTTTGAATGTTGATATTTGATCTAATTATGAACATTCGAAAAAAAAAGTAAGATAAAAAAAACGGAAATAACATTTGATTACTGAATTTTGAATAGATTTTCGTTCTTATCAACATTTGATTGTCCAAAACGAATGTACACAGGACTATTTGTTCTACCAACCAAATTGTGCTTTCACCACATTCGCCCATCACTAATAAGGACGTGATTTTCAAACAAAGATTTATGGAAAAAAGATTATAATGATGAACATTTGGATAATGTGATAAAAAAATAACTCAATATGATAAAAAAAGAACTTCTAAAATTTAAAGAAAAAAGGAAATAATACAAAAAGACAATGTCTTAAAATATAATAAAGGAGGAATGATCATTTTAGATTTTAGAGCCCAAAGTAAAAAGTGGTTGATATAATAAATTACTAAAAGATGATTTAAACATACTTGGTTAAATAAAGATATGAAATGATTTTATAAATGTGGTAATTTAATAAAAAACTGTTATTAAAACATTTAACTCGACAACATGAAGTTACAGTAAGGAGTGTAATATTTAACAATATGAAATACTTCTGAGACTGTTACTGGGATGGAAAGATTTAAAGCAAGGCAACCAATCAGGACAAATTCCAGATTATAAAAAGGTTCACATGGAATAGAAAGACATCCTTAAAAAAGCCATGGTTTGGGGAAGTGTACGTTGGATATACCCGACATTCACAACACAAGTGAGCAGGACTTTCATAGGTGTCTGTACATGCTTCAAAAACATTTGCAGGAAATCATTGTTTCTCTAGCACTTACCTGTAGTATTTGTTGTCACTTAGGGCCCGATGATTAAAAACTCACAGGCATGGAGATAAATCATGCAAAAATATTTGGGATTTATTTTAGGCCTTATATTGTAAAGTAGGATTATTTGCTGCACACCCAGAACCCTTTATAGCAAGATAAACATCTCTCAAGCTAAATTTTGACTTTATAAAATTATTATTGGACCTTGCCATACTGATGACACTTCTTAGATCATCTTACCTGAAGGAGAGCTTTAGATCATCAGCCCATAGTCTCTGTAACCCAGTGATTTTATTGTCCTTTTAAATAAGTAGGGTATCCGAACATGCTGCAAAACAGTTTGCAGGGAATGCTTAAGTATTTAGTGGTGTTTCTCTAGCACTTAACTGTAACATCTGTTGACACATAGGGATTTATTCACAAAGAGATTAATTGCAGGGGAATTGTAGGTGATTTGAAATCTATCATTAACTATGCTTTATAAAGGACCAAACCTAGTGAGTATCTCCTGCAAGACAAGCTCAGTTTTCTCCTGCAAGAAAAGCTGAGGACAGTCTACACCAGAATTTTTATTGTTTAAAAAGATAGATATTCCCATTATTACCCATTCCCCAGTTTTGCATAACCAACACGGTTATATTAATATATGTTTTACCTCTGTGATTACCTTGTATCTAAGCCTCTGCAGACTGCCCTCTTATCTCAGTGCTTTGATGGACATGCAGTTTAGCCAATCAGTGCAGACTCCTAAATAACCCCACGGGAGTGAGCACAATGTAATCTAATATGACACACATGAACTAGTACTGTCTAACTGTGAAAAACTTTCAAAATGCTCTGAGCTAAGAGGTGGTTTTCAACGGTTTAGAAATCAGTTTGAGTCTACCTAGGTTTAGCTTTTCAAAAATACCACCAAGGAAACAAAGCAAATTTAATGATAAAAGTCAATCGGAAAGTTGTTTAAAATTGCATGCCCTATCTGAATCATGAAAGTTTAATTTTGACTATACCCTTTAATGCTGCAAACAATTCATCTGCAATTCTCCTATTTTAGGTGAACTGTACACAGCATTAACTATGCAATGTGCAGGGCTTACTCAGCTTTTCTTGCAGGCGATACCCACTGGGTTTGGCCCTTCATAATGAATAGTTAATGACAGGAATTGAAATGTTTAAATTCACCTGCCATCCACCTCTTAATGAATAGACCCCATAATATCTTTCTACTCTAGTGATAGTATTGTCCATTTAACTTGTTCTAATTCATATTTTACTGGTTGGTCCATAGTTTAATGTTTTATGTTATAGCTCTCTATTATGTATTTATTGCTCTGAATTCTTAACACATTGGATTTTGGCAGGACTTATTATTGAATCTTTTCTCTTCAAGGACACCAGTCTCCAATTAAACCTTGTGGGAATCCAAAGAGAGAACATCTTAATCGTGGAATATATTCTTAATATACAAATGTCTTGAATCGCACTTTGTTTATTGTGTCAGTATAGGCTGTAACGCAAGCATTTTAGCCCCACCGCACAACCTGTAATACTGGCGCTATTGAAATCCCATGCAATAACGTCATTTTTTTTAGTGCGGGATTGGCGTTGCGTTACCGACACATCTCGTAATATGTGTTCCTGGCCATTACGCTGAAATTGCCATTTTTACAGTGTTAAAAGCTGCAACGCAAAACTGGTAATCTAGATGATAGTTAGGTATTGAAATGTTAATTATGGGTGTACACAGCCAGCTAATTTCAGATTAAAAAATCTCTGTCTCTCTTCTTCCTTAACTGGGAGATTAATTACTGCTGTTGTCTTCGGTTTACATACATTTTCTACAGAGAATACATTTTTTATTTATATTTTCAGTGTAGGTGGTGGTTTCTATGTGTAAAATCAGCTACTTCAAAAAACAAAATAAATGTAGAAGAGCTGTTTGCAAATAATTAAATACACTAAGCAGTTAAAATTGCCCATTGAGAACACTTTAAAGAGTATAATATCTCTTTAACCAAATTGCCAAAAAAAGTCAGAATTTCATTTGAGGAAAGGCATTGTTAAACTTTTAATTTTGCCTTGCTAATCTCTTCTTTTGTGTGTGTTCTTTTGTGTTTTAAACAATAATGTGACGCAATGCATTTAAATTAAACATCATTTACAGAAATTGCTATTTATTGTGAAATTTAATTAGTATGGGTCTAAGCATGTTCTGAAAATGTAAACACTCCCTCACAATATGAACATACAACTGTCTCCTGAAACAAATGTGCTCCTCTGAGTAAAAATTTATAAGAATAAGCAAATGACTTAACATGTTAAACTGTCACAAATGTCTTATGCAAATAGCGGTTCCCAAACTTTAATTGTTATTATCTGTAATGTGGCTTCTACTGTTTTAATTTCTCAGTTTACCACACATGAAATTTTATATTTGCCTACTTGTATCAATAACGTCAAAGTAATTTATGGTAAGGCATTTAACCTTTAAAAACAATCATTTATAATACAAAAATACAAGGAAAACCCATCTGTCTTTGCATTTTATGAGAGGTAAAACTAGAGACAGTGCAATGAAATTATTTGCAAAGTGAATACAAATGTATATTCAATTCAAGCATATTCTATTTGCCCTTCACAATGCAATTGATTATAAAAAAACTATCATTTATATGCAATCACCTTATTACATTTTAAGATGATGACTTTTATATTTTTTTATGATTCTGGAAAAATATCTTAATTTCAACCAATACTGTTTTCTTAATACTTATAAAAACAATATATGATTCTTAAGATTTTTTATCTTGTTTTATAGCTTATATTCAAAAAAGCACTTGAGGGTGCAGATGAACCTCTTTATAAAGGGAACAACATTCTCAAAATTAATTGGGAATCACTCCAGCTCTCATCTTTTCAGCATTTTGTTAGTGTGTGTTCCTTTCATTAAAGGGACACTCAGGTTTAATTAAATTTTCATGATTCAGATACAGCATGTCATTTTAAACAACTTTCCAATTTACTTCCATTAAAAAAAATGTGCACAGTCTTTTATATTTACAATTTTTGAGTCACCAGATCCTACTGAGCATGTGCAAGAATTCACAGACTATACGTATATGCATTTGTGATTGGCTGATTCCTATCACATGGTACAAGGGGTGTGGAAATATACATAACTTTGAAATTTGTTATAAAAAAATCTACTACTCATTTGAAGTTCAGACCAAGTGCTATTGCATTGTCTTGTTATCTTGCATTTGTTGATTATGCAAATCTAATGTGTTGACTGGTCCTTTAACATAGATAACTGTTTTAAGTGCTTACTACATAAATGAAAACCGATAGCAACACTGAAAAACAATAAATACCGCCACAGCCAAAATACTTGGAAAATGTTTTCTGTAAATGTTTTGTAAACCCACTTGTTTTCTATAGTTTTTAAAATCTATTTGCACTAATGATAACACTATTTGTAATGTCAACATTGGAAGTAGCCTTGTGGCGGAATAAACACCAAAAGGTACACAGGAAGTTCTAAAATATGGTAACATTTAAATTAATAACATTTTAAAACTAGAAAAAAAAATCATCCAAAAAATAGCCTTTTTCTTTAATATTTGTAGAATTGATATGTCATTTTATTGTTTCTGTTTCTGTAATAAAAATCTGTAACCACAACAGACAAGCATACATTCTTTACAACTATAATGTCCCTTATTTGTTTGATTGTTTTCATCTAGCCATGTATTCACCAGGCAAAGGACGTTAATAAATCTGCAAATGCTTGTCAAGTATGTCATCATCCTACTAGATTTCCCAATCTCTATTTTGTTAGGACTGGAGTGACAAAAACCATTGTTATTTTAGCGCAAACCATAAGGGAACTTGATAAAAAATGTAGAAACTGCAAACTGTAATTCTAAATAATGGAAGAGAAGGGAACTCACATCACTGACAAACATCATATTTAAATATAGATGGAAAATTCTACCAAGATAATTTAACTAGAGCTTTATTTATTTATGGTGTCCTTTGGATTTATTTTAAAATTTCTATACATTCCATTAAAGGGACATAGAGCACTTCGAAATTGTAATAAAAATGTTTAAATATGCATAGTAAAACCATCTTTTCAGTATATGATTTATTTGACCCCTATATCTTGTAAATTAACTATGAACATTGTGGGCTTTCCAATTCCTTCGAGAATTGAAAATGCAAACTTCATATTTCACAAATCTAGTCCTGCCCTATTCTACACAGTTATTGGGCCCCATTTATAAAACTGCTACTTTACCACCTCAAGGCTCATGGAGTTAAATCACCCGGATCCAATCTGCCCGGGATGATTGACAAGTCTTGCTGTAGCGCAATTGGTTGAGCTAGAACAGGGGGAGTTATAGCCCAAGGAATTAAAGGGACATTCTGGTCGAAATTTAAATTCACATAGATCAATTACATCTTTCAATAGAAACATATTTGCAATATGAATGTGTTACCAACAAATGCTCCTTGTAAAAGTTATTGCTGTTTTAGTGTTAGTATATTTCTCTGCACATGCATGTGAGGCATAGCTAGATATTCTCAGTGCACCAGCATTTTAAATACTGCAGCTGCACAGAGTACCAGTGATTTCAGCAATTAACAAATTGAGTCATTACCAGATGGTACAAGCACCTTAGCCTCTCTGCGCAAGTGCTATGTTCACAATGCTGGTGCACGGAGCATACTTAAATATACTTTTGAAACTGCTATAGCTTTGATTAGAAGCATTTTTTGCTAATACATGTATATTACAAAACATGCTTCTATTCAAAACTTGTTTTCATTCCTCAATTTTAAATTATCATTTGTAATAAATAAATTTAGAACAATCAATTTAAGTTTTAAGGGACACACATTCTTTAATATATTTATGTATGCATAGTATACATATCCATATTTAAATAGCATATTGCAAAATGTTTGCAACAAAATAAATATTTACGTTGTTTTGCATTACCTTAATAATATACTTTTTTTCTTTTCACATCTGCTGAAGACAGTTAGAGACAGGTACAAAAGATTTTACAGTTAAGGAACAATGGCCCCTTTTATTAAATGAAGAACGGACTGGGTCCGCTCTCAGCATTTAAAGGGACATTCCAGGCAAAATATGAATCCACATTGAAACTGAGGAGTGAAAACAGACGTATTGATTTATTTTTCATAACTCTATTTTCTTTGTGCTTAACAAAATCTGAGTTTTAAAGATAGACAATAATTAAGGCACGTTACAGTTGCACATTTATCATGCATGTGTAATATTACACTAATATCTACCAGGAAATGAATTTATCACCTTCAATTTTGTATTTCTGTACATAAAACTTATCCCACAGTGTCATAAATTTGTTCTTCATAGATGTACAGCTGTACAGCAATTCTTGGCACAATTTCATTTTCCACCTAAACATAGAAATATTATTCTCAATGCTCTACAGGAGACAGGAAGCTGAAGCTTAAAAAAAATGAAAGCACAGAAGAATCAGTTTTGTGATTTATAGGATGAGTAGTTACAAATTGCAATGTAAGTCATGTAGATCACGGGCTGACCTATGTTTTCTATAAAGTAGGGGTAGAACAAATGCATCCAGTATCATTCACTACAAGCTGAAGTATCAAAAGCTATTACAGACTGCTGAACATCCATATGAATCAAGATTAAATGTCTTCTTATAGTATACATCTTAATATAAACAATTTAGCATGTTTTCTTGTTGTACATATAATTCAATATACATAAAAATGCAAAATGAGACTACTTGAATACATTTTGCTGCTTTCAAATAACTGTCTTTAACCCTGCAAATTGGTTAAACACTAAGAGGTTGATCACAGTCTATCAATGATTAGCTCCCAAAATAGCTTTTTTGCTTTCCACCCAAATTGGTTGTTGATCACAATGCAAAATCTATTTGCAACCATGAATGCCTTTTCAACAAAAAAGCTCTCAAAAAGGCCTTTACATGTGTAAACTACCTGTTTTTGAGATAGAACCTAGGCAGTCGCCAAATCCGACTGATACAATAGCCCATTCACACCTCTTAAGGTTACAGTGTAGGTCTATTCAAGTAACCCCTTTATTCACTGTGCAAGGTAAATACTCATTTACACGTGTGACATTAACCTATTGTAATCCAAAATCATCCTCATCACTGATTAACCATATGAATGCCATATGTATCTTGGCATGATGGGCATACTTCAATAGTCACTTTAGGATACTAACATCTACAAATGGCGTGCTGTTTTTAATTTTAATATTTGACTCTAAGACACACTCACGCTGTTGTGTTTGTAACTAACAATATATGCATCTTTATAATTGGGTTTTAAATTGGATTGTGCAATCATGACTTTCATATTAACTTGTTGCCCTCCGTTTCCATCCACACCACTGCTAAACCATCTGGATACCATTTGTATGCTGGCATGATGAGAATGCTAAGCACCATTTTGCTATATGGTCACTTTTAAACTATGACAACTATTGTTTTGTTTTTTTTACAATTTTTATTTATTATCACCTAGATTACAAGTTTTGCGCTAAACAGGGTGCGAAACTAAGCCAAAAAAGTTGTGTTATTTCACTCTCCATAGTGCTGCCATTACGAGTTACTGAAAAGCCTCCTTGTGCGTGCGATATGGTGGCGTTAAGCTCCATACCGCACAAAATCCAAGAGCTGATTTGACATGCTCGTGCACGCTTTCCCCCATAGACATCAATGGGGAGAGAGGGTTAGAAAAAAACCTAACACCTGAAGTGCGGAATGGAGATCTCCGTAACACAACTCCATTGATGTCTATGGGGAGTTTAAACCTAACACCCTAACATAAACCCCAAGTCATAAACACTCCTAATCTGCTGTCCCCGACATCGCTGACACTAATAATTGTTATTAACCCCTATTCCGCCACTCCCAACATCGTCGTCACTATAATAAAGTTATTAACCCCTATTGCGCCGCTCCTCGACATTGCGACCACTAAATTAACATATTAACCCCTAAACTTCTGGCCCCCCACATTGCTGCTACTAAATAAAGCTATTAACCCCAGCCCACCCACATAGCAATACACTAAATTAAACCTCTAAACCTAACACCCCCTAACTTAAAATTAAAATTACAATATAATTTTTTAAAAATAAATAAAAACTTACCTGTGAAATAAAAATAAACCTAATATTAAACTATAAATTAACCTAACATTACTATTCTAATAAAATAAAAGATACTACCAATAAAAAAATCTAAATTAGAATTTAAAAAAAACCTAACACTACGAAATAAAATAAAAAATCTAAAATTACAAAAAATAATAAACACTAAATTACGAAAAATAAAAAACACTAAGCTTACAAAAAACAATAAACGAAATTATCAAAATTAAAAACAATTACACCTAATCTAATAGTCCTATAAAAATAAAAAGCCCCTCCAAAATCAAAACACCCCTAGCCTACAATTAACTACCAATAGCCATTGAAAGGGCCTTTTGTAGGGCATTGACCTAAGTTAAACAGCTCTTTTACCTGTAAAAAAAATACAAAGTCCCCCCAACAGTAAAACCCACCACCCAACCAACCCCCTAAAATAAAAACCTAACTCTAAAAAAACTAAGCTACAAATGTGTATGGGCATTGCCCTTAAAAGGGCATTCAGCTCATTTGCACTGCCCTTAAAAGGGCATTCAGCTATTTTCCAAAAGCCCAAAGCCCTAATCTAAAAAAAAAACCCACCCAAAAAAAACAAAAAAAAACCTAACACTAACCCCATAAAATCTACTTACGGTTCCTGAAGGCCAGACATCCATCTCCATCCAGGCGGTGAGAAGTCCTCTTCATACAGTCACCGCCGTACACTGAAGCTGAATGCAAGGTAGCCATTTCAAAATGGCGTACCTTGCATTCCTTTTGGCTGATTTGATTCTTCAAATCAGCCAATAGGATGAGAGTTTCTGAAATCCTATTGGCTTCTCAAAACAGCCAATAGGATGAGAGCTACTGAAATCCTATTGGCTGATTTCAACAGCCAATAGAATTTCAGTAGCTCTCATCCTATTGGCTGTTTTAAACAGCTAATAGGATTTCAGAAGCTCTCATCCTATTGACTGATTTGAATTTGAAGAATCAAATCAGCCAATAGGAATGCAAGGTATGCCATTCTGAAACGGCTACCTTGCATTCAACTTCAGTGTACGGTGGTGACCGTATGAAGAGGACGCTCCGCGCAGGATGGGATCGGCTTCCAGGATGGCTCCGCTCCTCGCTGCCGAAATGAAGATATAAGACGCCCCCGGGATGGATGAAGATATCGCCGCCTGGATGAAGACTTCTCGCCGCCTGGATTGAGATGGATGTCCAGGACTTCAGGAATCGTGAGTAGATTTAAGGCGGTTAGTGTTAGGTTTTTTAGATTAGGTGTAATTGTTTTTATTTTTGATAATTTCGTTTATGATTTTTTGTAAGCTTAGTGTTTTTTATTTTTTGTAATTTAGATTTTTTTATTGGTAGTATTTTTTTATTTTATTATAATGGTTATGTTAGGTAAATTTATAGTTTAGTGTTAGTTTTTTTATTTCACAGGTAAGTTTTTATTTATTTTAATAGAGTTATATTGTAATTTTAATTTTAAGTTAGGGGTTGTTAGGTTTAGGGGTTAAAAGTTTAATTTAGTGTTTTGCAATGTGGGGGACTGGCAGGTTTAGTAGAGGCAATGTGGGGGGCCAGAGGTTTAGGGGTTATAGGTTTATTTAGTAGTGGTGATGTGGGAGGCTGGAGGTTTAGGGGTTAATAGCTTTATTATAGTGTCAGCGATGTCGGGGAGCGGTGGATTAGGGGTTAATAGCTTTATTATAGTGTTTGCGAAGTGGGAGAGTGGCGGTTTAGGGGTTAATAGGTCGTTTATGGGTGTTAGTGTATTTTGTAACAGTTTAGTTATGAATTTTGTGAAACATTTTTGTTTTGCAAAATACATGACTACTGGTCTCAGATGGTGGTATGGATCATGTCTGTATAGGCTGTAACGCAAGCATTTTAGCCCAAACCCACAACCTGTAATACCGGCGCTATGAAAATCTCACACAAAAACTTCATTTTGTTTGAGTGCGGAATAGACGTTGCGTTACAGGCTAAAATGCTTGTATTACAGCTATACCGACACGACTCGTAATATGCGTTCCTGGCCGTTACGCTGGAATTTCCATTTTTTCAGCATTAAAAGCCGTATCACAACACTTGTAATCAAGCCGATTGTTTGTTAAGATTGTTTTCATTTTGGTGTGTTCCTAAAATAAGAGGTGGGCATAGGACAGAACTGTATCCTAGGATCCCAGAGTGGTAACACTGATTGGGAAATTTGCATAGGAAAGAGCTAAAAGCACAGGTTTTCAGCCAGATAAAGCCAAAAAGGCCACAGCCAATAGATTGTAATTAAGGCCATAGTTAAAGCCAAAATAATGTGATTAGTCACAACTCCTGACTTATGGGCCATATATTTCCACTATGTGAATCAAAGGGAAGGGGAGGTTCAGCATTATGCTGTGCTTGGTAAGACATATGAGCTTCACCGTATGGTACAATTGCCTTATACTTGCTGCAGCAGTGTGTGGTTTAGGTCTAAGAAGCCAAAAGAAGACAAGGAGACCTGCAGACTGGGTGGTCTAAGTCCTTTGAAATTTTTTCATAGTTAAAATCAGCTTGAGAGCAGCAATGCACTACTAGGACCTAGATGAATATATCTGGTGAGCCAATCACAAGAGGCTGATGTATGCTAGTTCCTAGAAGTGCATTGCTCCTCATGAGTCTAACTATGTATGCTGTTCAACAAAAGATACCAAAAGATCAAGGTTAATTTGATCATTTAAATAAATTGAAATGTCTATTTAAATGCAATGCTGTATCTGAAACATGGTAGTTTAATTTGACTTGCATGTCACTTTAATACATAATTAGCTATAGGTTTATACTAAAATAAATTACTTTAAAGATGAAAAGGGTAAAGCAGAAATTAATAAAACAAAAGTGTTCAAATGGAATCAATTGGTTTCTTTCAAGGAATAATAACGAAATAATCTTTCTTTGAATCAATGTTATTAATTTAATGGAGTGAAAAAAAGAGTCTAAAAAAGGTTTCCACATTTTACATTATTTTATAATATTTCATTTACATTATTTAACTGTAAGCTCTTGTATTAAAGGTTGTCCTAAAATAACAGAAGAAATAAATGTTAAAGGGAAATTAAATTCAGTTTTCTCCCTTGCTGTTAAACATATTACAATAATAAAAAAAATTGAATTGAATTTGAAACTATCAGGAAATCTGCTCACTAAATTATAAAAATAACTTACTATGCTCAATTGGATAACACAGGAAGAAATACAAAAGAAAATGATATTTTTTTTAAGGCACAATAACTTTTTTGTTATAGACGTCTAAATGATTTATTTTGTTGAGATTACTCAGATTGTTAAAACCAGCTGAGCTCATTGGATCTCTGTTAACAACACCTGATGATCAGCAAGGATCGGGCTCAAAGAGTGTGTTTAACCTCTTAAGGACATATGACGGAATTTTTCCTTCATAAAACAATTGAGCAAACTGAAAGCTGTGTCCTTAAAGGGTTAAAGAAATACTAATCAAAATTAAACTTTCAGTATTCAGATAGAGAATGCAATTGTAAACAATTTATGAATTCATTTTTATTCATTTGTATTATCAAAATGTGCACAATCTTGTTATATGCACTTTCTGAGCATGTGCATTAATTCACATTATATACGTAAATGCATTTTATGATTGGCTGATGGCTGTCACATTATGCAGAGGCAAGGACAATTACTTTGAAATTTGTCCGAAAAAAAGGCTACTTCTCATTTGAAAATCAGACTAAGGGCTCATTTTCATTGAGCTGTAATTAGGTTTGCGTGAGATCGCAAACTGATATATAAGGTATTGGAAGCAATTTAATTTATGGCGCGTTATACCTCAATATCAGCAGCTGGGGTCCAACTGCCGAAAATATTTTTGCGTCCCATAGAAAGTATTAGAAGCTGTTGATACATAATAAAAAATAACACCCAACTCAACTAGGTGTTAAAGGAAAAAGGAGCTTTATGAGACCTATTTCCCATTGAAATCTTAAAACTGTGTTTCAATGTAGAAAAAAACTGAAATATGTAATATTTATTGTTGTCCCATGTATAGGAATAGTTGAACTTATGTTCTTATGGAAATATCAGTATGCATTTACACATAAAAATATTTGCAAGCACATATATACAAAATTCAAAATAGACATATGCCTAGGGCAGCAATACATATTACATATATTAATAAAGTTGAAAATATAATAAAAAATAGTGTTTGCTTATAGTTAAAATAATGCATTATAAATGTGTACCTTTGTTTTATATCCCTTTCGAGGTGATCACAGGTAAGGAGTGCAAACGTTAAACATAAATTTTATAGCAATGAATTGATTTTCAAGAAATCCGACGTTGGATGGAAACGTTAACACAACTCTAAATTACACTTACACGAAAAGAGCGACTGCACGCAATGCTCAATGGAAACCTGATACTAAAATGGAGCCGTAAATTACTTTTAGCTGATGGCCACTTCGGTAGCTTACTGCTACATTTTTTACGACTCAATAAAAGCGAGCCCTCTGTGTGTTTGTATGGTCTTTTTATTTGTTGAATGTACAATTCTACTTTCTACACTCACACTCACTCTCTCACACACACACACTCTCACAAACACACACACACACACACACTCTTACACACAAGCACTCACACACACACACACACACTCTCACACACACACTCTCACACACACACACACTCTCTCGCACCACACACACACACACTCTCTCTAACACACACACACACACACACTCTCTCACACACACACACACACACACTCTCTCTCTCACACACACACACACAACACACACTCTCTCTAACACACACACACACACTCACACACACACACACACTCTTACACACACACGCATACACACACTCTCTCACACACACAGACACTCTCTCTCTCACACACATATACACACTCTCACACACACTTGCATACACACACTCTCACACACACACATATTCACACACACACACACACACACCACACACTCTCACACACACATTCATACACACACTTTCTCACACACACTCTCTCACACACTCTGTCACACACTCTCTCACACACACATGCATACACACACTTTCTCACACACACTCTCTCTCACACGCACACACACACTCTCTCACACACTCTCTCTCTCACACACAAACACTCTCACATAGACACACACACTCTCACACACACATACTCTCACTCACACACACTCCCACCAACACACACACGCACTATCACACTTATTTAAAATGTTTATTAATATAACTGACATTAAATTAAGACTCTAATAAACTCACATATATGGAACGATTTAACCTCATAAGAGCCACTTATATACCCTTTTATTTCATTAAATGTCTGTTTTCTGACCTCAAGTTAGAAAATATTGCTTCATTAATATTAACACTCTCAATTGCTCTGGGTCATGCAAATCAATTTAATTAAGTTCTTCAATAGTAGCTGCATAATATCGATCCTACATGTCTAGCACAGGTTGAACAAATAGTTCAAAATTAAAGTGAAAAAAAAAGGAGCAATATTCAGAATGCTGGACACTTCCTAATTTAAAATTGACACAAACTCTTTAAGCAGAGTATTGGTTCTGAATTAATCTTGGGAAAAAAAGTCAATACATTTTCTATTCTTCTAATGAACATATTTGTGTTGCAGCAAAGCAGACTGTGATTACCGGTTCATGAGAAAAAAAAACAGCATAGTAAAAAGAACATTTTAACTCTTGTAAACTATTTTAGAAAAAAAGGGTATTCTTTCTGGTTTGTACCAAGTAAAATATTGTTATGGTTAGTGAAAACATATGTAGCTTATCAAAATGAATTATTTCATTTTTACACTCCAACTTTTCTCTCCTGCTCTTTCTCTTTCTCTCTTTCCCCCTTCACTATCTCCCCCAAATAACAGTAAAATTATCTTCATATTTCAATTATTTCACTAACATTATACTCAAACTGAGCTCATCAACTTCTAACTTCAAGAACTGCACAGTCCAAGGCAACCATTTCTCATCAAGATGAAACATAACATTGAAACAATGTTCTAAACATAGTACACAAATGAAAATTGTATGCATATAACATAGCTTAATATGTCATTAATAAGGTCATTCCAACTAATGGGTCATCCATTGTAGCTTTCTACAGCAACAACCCTATACTGCATTAAAGTTAATTATTTGAATGCTACTTAGCATGACTTACAATGTAACTCAGTATATCACCACGTATTCCATATCTCATGGGATCAATTTGTGTCACTGATGATGTCATTTTTTTTTTTTACATCTGATGCCATAAATTATGTTATTAACATACAATTTCCTCTAAAAACCTGAAACTTAATTTATTTTGCCCTTTTGTACATATAAATAAAGCACAGTGATAGTTTATTAATACAGTTGTATCGTTAGTAAACAAACATGGATTTCCTGCTAATTTCAATATAAGTTTAAAGACCTTTCCCTTAACATTTTTACATGCAAAATAAAAAAATATTTTTACATATACCTTTATCTTTGCAATGCATGATAGAATTTTTTTTGCCTACATTGTCTCTTTAATGTTATTGCACAAAATGATTTTTTTTTTTTGTAAAGTAAAATACTATTTGAATCTATCTTATATATATATATGGATTATACTAATACAAATATCTGCTTTTTTCTTCTGCAAAGAACTGTCCTTAAAATGGATTTCTGGAAATGTTTTATCTACTGTCTCTATGAACACACATTTATTGTTATCTTGTTTCCTTACGGTAATATTTACAGAATTTGTTGAGTGAACATGTCTCTTAAATGAAAGAAATTTAATTTGTTTTCGTACATTGAGTAAACCAGCAACTGCAGAGCACAAGACAAATATGATCATTGAAAGATGAACAAATTGGAACCTGTTTCTTCTGATAGCTACAAGTGAAGTAGTGATTCCACATTATTTATTTGATTTTCTATGATATAGCAAACAACATTGGATTACAGAGAACATTAGAAACATAGATTTTGACTGCAGTCTGCGAATATTTATCTCTGATTGTAAAATATTCCTTTATTAGTTCATATAAAATATATATATTAAGTTGGCAAACATTGTAGGGTTTGCATAAAATGTTAAAGGGCCATGAAACCCAAAATATTTAATTAATGATTCAGATAGACAATACAATTTTAAACAATATTCCAATTTTCTTCTATTAAGTAATTTGCTTAATTCTTCAGGTATCCTTTACTGAAGAAATAGCAATGCACCTGGGTAAGCCATCCTTTGTTGAAGAAATAGCAATGCACATGAGTGAGCCAATCACACGAGGCATATATATGCAGCCACGAATCAGCAACTACTAAGCCTATTTAGATATGCTTTTCAACAAAACATATTAAGAGAATGAAGCAAATTAGATAATAGAAGTAAAATGGAAAGTTGTTTGAAATTGCATGCTCTTACTAAGTCATGAAAGAAAAAAAATCTGGATTTTGTGTTTTTAAAAAAAAAAAAAAAAAAAAGATGAATTACACCTAAACATTCTACGATCCAATAAAATTGTGTGCACATGACTAAAATGTACTTTTTCTGCCTGCTCCTCACTCTGACCGATTAGAAAGAGTACATGTAAAAATAAGTTCAAGAATCGCCATAAAAGATGGTTAAGCAGTAGATATAGCAACTTGTAAAGCAGCTTTTTGTGTTTACAACCAACACTATTATAGGAGCTGTTAGTGGTTTTTTTTTTAAATATATAAATTACTCCTATCAATAAGAAAAGTCTTTGATTGCATTAGAAAACTTTTTTTTATTAAAAAATAATAAAATAACTAAATCTAGTTATAGACATAAAAAGTAAATAAAAAACTGTGGCCTAGATTACGAGTTGTGCGTTAGCCTTAAAAAGCAGCGTTAAGAGGTCCTAACGCTGCTTTTTTTAATGTCCGCTGGTATTACGAGTCTTACAGGTACAGGTGTACCGCTCACTTTTTTGGCCAGACTTGGAAATACCGCAAATCCACTTACGTCAATTGCGTATCCTATATTTTCAATGGGACTTGCCTAGCGCCGGTATTACGAGTCTGACCAAAAGTGAGCGGTAAACCCTCTCCTGTCAAGCCTGGTACCGCATTTAAAAGTCAGTAGTTAAGAGTTTTACACTGCAACGCCGTAGCATAAAACTCTTAACTAAAGTGCTAAAAAGTACACTAACACCCATAAACTACCTATTAACCCCTAAACCGAGGCCCCCCCCACATCGCAAACACTAAAATAAAAATTTGAACCCCTAATCTGCCCGAACCGGACATCGCCACCACTATAATAAATATATTAACCCCTAAACCACCGCATTCCCGCATTGCAAACACTTTTTAAATATTATTAACCCCTAATCTGCCGGCCCTAGCATCGCCGCCACCTACCTACATTTATTAAAGGGACACTGTAGTCAGAATTGAAATCAGATTAAGATCGTAATATACACCTAACTATATCTTTTTCTAATGTACATTATTTACCAAATATGTTGCCTTTATAAAATATCGATGTTTCAAATATTTAATTTTTCCAAACCTACTTCTAACTCTGCAGTTACGGATTCCCAATCCGTGCTGACAACTGCAGTTGAAACATGGCGTCTTTGGTGAGTATTATGCATGCGCGAGTTAGCGCAGCGTCACCGCAAACGTCACCATCTGCACATACATAAGGGAGGAGAATCTATAGAGCAGCAGTCGATTGAGCTGCGCAACTAACGTAAGTAATGTTCTTGACTACGCTTTCAGAATCGCCCTAGAATAAACGAGCAAAGGATAATTTAGAAACAATCTTCAATACATAGTTTCTGCTATATTGTAATTTAAGCTACTTAGAGAATCTCCCTTGAAACAAACGTGCTAAATATAAATATTTTTAAACGGATGGCAATTCTGTAGGATAAATAAAGATAAATTCATATAATGTTGTATATAATTTTTAATTTTAATAAACAACAGAATACTTGCAAAAACAATAATATAAACTATTATTCTTCTATTTCTAACAAGATATGAAATATATATATTCAATACTATTGATCTTCATAATTTATTTAAAAACGTTATCTATAGTATTTATATATATATTTTTTTAATTCTATTTACACCTTTAAACAAACTTTTTTTTATATTACATAAATAGAATTTATCAAATATTTATTTTAACTTTATACTCTAATTTAACGATCTAAAGCAGTATCATTATACGTTCATTTGAAATGTAATATAGAAATTAGCCAAATTAGATTTCAAATGAACGTATAATGATACTGCTTTAGATCGTTTGCATCAGAGGAAACGATAAGTAGTTGTAAGCATATAAAACGTAGGGTAGACTGAAAAACCCTATACTTTCTTTAGCACGCATAAAGGTTTGATAACCGATCTCAATGATTTTATATTCTAATGCGCAAGCGTGAGATGTCTCTACATGTGGGTAATTTGGGCTTCAGTGAGCAGAAATGCGCATGCGCGATCGACTCTAATTTATGCGCAAGTGCATTAGTGACGATTATGAGAATAATTATATGCATAGGCACGCTATCTCATTGGTTACTGCTTTTATGTAGATAATGGCCAAAACGGTGGGCTGGATATGCTTATGTCATTGCTGCAAGATAATTAAAGAAAATAAAAGGTATGGATGCTTCGTTTTTAGGAAAATAAAATACAGTAAGTTTTCAGATATTATTATTAAATAGAATATTGTATTATTTTGTATGTTAATAGTAAACGAAAGTAATCCTTTAACCCCTAATCTGCCGCCCCCAATGTCGCCGCCACTATAATAAAGTTATTAATCCCTAAACCTAAGTCTAACCCTAACAACCCCTAACTTAAATATAATTTAAATAAATCTAAATAAAATTACTATAATTAACTAAATTATTCCTATTTAAAACTAAATACTTACCTATAAAATAAACCCTAAGCTAGCTACAATATAACTAATAGTTACATTGTAGCTATCTTAGGGTTTATTTTTTATTTTACCGGCAACTTTGTATTTATTTTAACTAGGTACAATAGTTATTAAATAGTTATTAACTGTTTAATAACTACCTAGTTAAAATAAAGACAAATTTACCTGTAAAATAAAACCTAAAATAAGTTACAATTACACCTAACACTACACTACAATTAAATTAATTACCTAAATTAAATACAACTAATTACAATTAAATAAAATTATCTAAAGTACAAAAAAAACAAACACTAAATTACAAAAAATAATAAAGAAATTACAAGATTTTTAAGATAATTACACCTAATCTAATCCCCCTAACAAAATAAAAAAGCCCCCCCAAAATAAAAAAGCCCTACCCTACACTAAATTACAAATAGCCCTTATAAGGGCCTTTTGCGGGGCATTGCCCCAAAGTAATCAGCTCTTTTACCTGAAAAAAAAATTACAATCCCCCCCCTAACATTAAAACCCACCACCCACACAACCAACCCTACTCTAAAACCCACCCAATACCCCCTTAAAAAACCACTAACCCCCTGAAGATCAACTTACCGGGAGACGTCTTCACCCAACCGGGCCAAAGTCCTCAACGAAGCCGGGAGAAGTCTTCATCCAACCTGGAAGAAGTGGTCCTCCAGATGGGCAGAAGTTTTCATCCAGACGGCATCTTCTATCTTCATCCATCCGGCGCAGAATGGGTCCATCTTCAAGACATCCGACGCGGAGCATACTCTTCTTTCCACGGCTGACGACTGAACGAAGGTTCCTTTAAATGACGTCATCCAAGATGGTGTCCCTTCAATTCCGATTGGCTGATAGGATTGAACTTCAATCCTATTGGCTGATTGCATCAGCCAATAGGATTTTTTCAACCTTAATTCCGATTGGCTGATATAATTCTATCAGCCAATCGGAATTAAGGCTGAAAAAATCCTATTGGCTGATGCAATCAGCCAATAGGATTGAAGTTCAATCCTATTGACGGATCCAATCAGCCATAAGGATTGAGCTGGCATTCTATTGGCTGTTCCAATCAGCCAATAGAATGCCAGTTCAATCCTATTGGCTGATTGCATCAGCCAATAGGATTTTTTCTACCTTAATTCCGATTGACTGAAAAAGTTTTTGTTAACGTGTAAAAAAGTATATATTATGCTCACAATCATCCAGAACCCACAAAGAAATAAATTCAGATCTTTTCCCCCTGTTATTGAGGAAGTCGCTTCTGTCCTTATACTGTGCTCTCACTTTACTACCTGCCCCCTCAATATCATCCCCTCACAGCTATTTCCCTCCCTTACCCCCATCTTTACACACATTTTCTACCTCATCTCTTAAACATGCACTGGTCACACCTATCCTCAAAAAAACATCTCTCAATCCAACTTTCCCACAACACTACCTCCCTATTTCACTGAAGGGCAGGATCTGGCAGGGTTATTTTGCATTTCTATTGGTCGCTTCTTCATCAGTAGGGTCCACCCCTTCTAGCCTCCTATTTATATATGCCAGAGAATTCCGTTCTCATTACTCATTTGCCATGTTTATTACTGGCACACCCCCAGAGACACTAGATACATTGTCAATTTAATAAATCAGTGCATGCACTGCTAAGAAATTTTCATTTTGATAAATATACTTTTGATTCAGTAAAATACTTAAAATTATTCTTATTAAATAAATATATATATATATATATATATATATATAAGGATTTGTTTCCATAAATTGTACATAAATAAAGTATAAATAGGAACCAAAAACTTGCAGCAAGCACTATTATTTTAGGTTACAATTCCATACAAAGAAAATCTTTTGTATAGGTAAATGATATATAAAATAAGATAAAACCTACACAGGTGTAAAACAAATATGAGTTCATAAAACCCCCCACCTAAATCTATATCTTTATTGAGATCATAGGGCTCTAAAGTATTTAATGTATAGATCGAATAGATCCCTCTCCTTCTTAATTCCATCAGCCTGCTACAACTTCACTTTCCTGTTTTTACCTGTTCAATAGCTTTAATCAAAAAAGTTCTACCCATCTTGGATGATGGGCACTCCTTGCCTCCAGAAACCCATTAGTTTTCATACTCATGGGAGAGTGGTTCAGGGGTTTGGAGCTCATGTGAGGTGGTGTCAGACATAAGGCTGTCGTGTGCTCTATAAAGGGCCACAAGAACAGGCTTTTTGCAGAACTACCCCTTTTAGGCATGATTGAGTGATCAAGCAGACAAGGCAAGTTTTATTGTGCAGGAACTGGATACTGGAAGCAGGATTGGACAGCAGTAAGGTCCACACAGGAACTGGAATCAGAATAAGTGCCCCCTCTAGGACCAAAAACAGTTCCCACTTTAGGGCCGGAGTGCCTACGTGAGGCCAAGGACAGGGGTGCCCACTTGAGGCCGAAGACTAGAGTGTCCACTTAAGGCTGAAGCCTAGAGTGTCCACTTGAGGCTGAAGACAAGAGTGCCCACTTGAGGCTGAAGACAGGAGTTCCCACTTGATGTCGAAGACAGGAGTGCCCACTTGAGGCCAAAGACAGGAGTGCCCACTTAAGGCCAAGACTGAGTTGCCCACTTGAGGCTGAAGATGGGAGTGTCCACTTTGATGCCAAGACTGGAGAGCACCCTTGAGGCCAAGTCAGGAATGCTCACTTGAGATCAAGACAGGAGCAGGATACAGAAGCTGGCCAGAAGTCCTCTGAAAAGCTTAGGTAAGCAAAAGGTAGGAAACAGCATCCAAAACAATTAGGCACAGGAGCCAGGAAGCAGCCACCTCATCCACATCAAATGAAACTCCAAAATAAAGGGTGCTCCAGCCTTTGCAGTTTAAAGTAAAATGACCTTTATTGTTCTATGGTCCACAAAACAAACAATCTTTCAGACCTAGATTAGGTCCTTAGTCATGTCTGACATGACTAAGGACCTAATGTAGGTCTGAAATGTTGTTTGTTTTGTGGACCATGGCACAATAAAGGTCATTTTAATTTAAACTGCAAAGGCTGGAGAACCCTTTCCTATTTAAAGCTTGGTAATACTAATTGTATACTGGTACTTGGTAGATATCCTCTGCAGAGCTTGGGTACCATAGCTGGATACTGGTACTTGACAGATGCCCTCTGCAGAGTTTGGGTTCTGAACCTGGAAACTGGTGCTTGCAGGCACCCTCTGCGGGACTTGGTGCTGAAAAAGAATGCAGAAGCAGAATCAACATGGTGCCCCAGGATAACAGGAGCAGAGACAGGCAGGTAATGAGAGAAAATAGTCAGAAGTCAGCCGAGGGTCAGGAAGTTCAGCATCAAACATTGATTCCCGAAGAGTAGTCAGAAATCAAGCTAAGTTCAAGATAAGCAGTCCAATCCTTCATTATACACTACCGACATCCAAAAGAGTGGCCAGGAGACAAACCAGATTAAGTAACCCGGAGAAACACCCAACAACAAGAATTCAGGTTCAGGACAGAGGCACAAATACAGCTAGCAAACCACAATGTCAGGGCAGGAAGTGGTCTGCAAGGCTGCCTTAAATAGTCTGAGCCAGAGCCCTCCAGTGGCACAGAGACAGAGCAGCAGGTTGAAACAGAACCAGGTCCAATGTTCCATCCTGGGCACGGACGTGACATTAGTATCTGTTTCTTTTCTATGCAACTTACTATTTACTCTCACATGCACAGAGAGAAATCTAATTAATGAACATTAATCTGTTCAGTATCATTGTTTTATATGAATTAAAATTCATCATATTCATCTCCTTCCCATATAACCAAAATGTCATCAATGTATTTCCACCAAAATTCAAGTCATATTTAAACTTTCCATTTATGAAAATCATCTCATCTTCAAATGCTCCCATATATAGATTTGTGAACAAACTTCTTCCACATGGCCGTGCCGTACTTTTGTAAATTAAACATCTTCAAACAGAAAATCATTATTTTCTAAAACAAAACGAATAGATTCCAAAATAAAATATTTCTGTACCTCATGTATTCGATTATTTTTATCTAAAAAAAATCAATACCTTTATGATGAAGAGTGGATGTATACAAAGCTCAAACATCAAGGGAAGTCCATCTGTATGTTTCCTTTCACTCTATTGTTTTTTTAATTTTTAGGAGTTGTGGGGTATTCCCAAGAAAGGTGGTCAAATCTAAAACTATTGGTTTCAAATAAAAGTCAACATACTCTGATAACCTTGATGTTAGAGAC
The DNA here is from genome assembly GCF_027579735.1 of Bombina bombina. NCBI lineage: Eukaryota > Metazoa > Chordata > Amphibia > Anura > Bombinatoridae > Bombina > Bombina bombina. The sequence continues at coordinate 1,024,437,993 of NC_069504.1, forward strand.
TATATGCCTGATGTTACCGGTCTCCCAGGGAGATTATGGAGATCTTTATGGATCTTACGGCTAGATTTAGAGTTTTGTCGGTAACGACCCGCGTAGCTAACGCTGGCTTTTTTCTGGCCGCACCTTTAAAATAACTCTGGTATTGAGAGTCCACAGAAAGGCTGCGTTAGGCTCCAAAAAAGGAGCGTAGAGCATATTTAACGCAACTGCAACTCTCGATACCAGAGTTGCTTACGGACGCGGCCAGCCTCAAAAACGTGCTCGTGCACGATTCCCCCATAGGAAACAATGGGCCTGTTTGAGCTGAAAAAAAACCTAACACCTGCAAAAAAGCCGCCTTTAGCTCCTAACGCAGCCCCATTGTTTGCTATGGGGAAACACTTCCTACGTCTGCACCTAACACTCTAACATGTACCCCGAGTCTAAACACCCCTAACCTTACACTTATTAACCCCTAATCTGCCGCCCCCGCTATCGCTGACCCCTGCATATTATTTTTAACCCCTAATCTGCCGCTCCGTAAACCGCTGCTACTTACATTATCCCTATGTACCCCTAATCTGCTGCCCCTAACACCGCCAACCCCTATATTATATTTATTAACCCCTAATCTGCCCCCCACAACGTCGCCTCCACCTGCCTACACTTATTAACCCCTAATCTGCCGAGCGGACCGCACCACTATTATTATAAAGTTATTAACCCCTAATCCGCCTCACTAACCCTATAATAAATAGTATTAACCCCTAATCTGCCCTCCCTAACATCGCCGACACCTAACTTCAATTATTAACCCCTAATCTGCCGACTGGAGCTCACCGCTATTCTAATAAATGTATAACCCTAACACCAACACCCCCCTAAATTAAATATAATTTTAATCTAACAAAATTAATTAACTCTTATTAAATAAATTATTCCTATTTAAAGCTAAATACTTACCTGTAAAATAAATCCTAATATAGCTACAATATAAATTATAATTATATTATAGCTATTTTAGGATTAATATTTATTTTACAGGTAACTTTGTATTTATTTTAACCAGGTACAATAGCTATTAAATAGTTAAGAACTATTTAATAGCTAAAATAGTTAAAATAATTACAAATTTACCTGTAAAATAAATCCTAACCTAAGTTAAAATTAAACCTAACACTACACTATCAATAAATTAATTAAATAAAATACCTATAATTATCTACAATTAAACCTAACACTACACTATCAATAAATAAATTAAATACAATTCCTACAAATAAATACAATGAAATAAACTAACTAAAGTACAAAAAATAAAAAAGAACTAAGTTACAAAAAATAAAAAAATATTTACAAACATTAGAAATATATTACAACAATTTTAAACTAATTACACCTACTCTAAGCCCCCTAATAAAATAACAAAGCCCCCCAAAATAAAAAAATGCCCTACCCTATTCTAAATTACTAAAGTTCAAAGCTCTTTTACCTTACCAGCCCTGAACAGGGCCCTTTGCGGGGCATGCCCCAAGAAGTTCAGCTCTTTTGCCTGTAAAAAAAAAACATACAATACCCCCCCAACATTACAACCCACCACTCACATACCCCTAATCTAACCCAAACCCCCTTAAATAAACCTAACACTAAGCCCCTGAAGATCTCCCTACCTTGAGTCGTCTTCACCCAGCCGAGCCAAATTCTTCATCCAAGCGGAGCAAGAAGAGGTCTTCCATCCGATTGAAGTCTTCATCCAAGCGGGGCAGAAGAGGTCTTCCATCCGATTGAAGTCTTCATCCAAGCGGGATCTTCTATCGTCATCCATCCGGAGCGGAGCGGCAGCATCCTGAAGACCTCCGACGCGGAACATCCATCCTGGCCGGCGACTGAACTATGAATGATGGTTCCTTTAAATGACGTCATCCAAGATGGCGTCCCTCGAATTCCGATTGGCTGATAGGATTCTATCAGCCAATCGGAATTAAGGTAGGAATATTCTGATTGGCTGATTCCATCCTACCTTAATTCCGATTGGCTGATAGAATCCTATCAGCCAATCGGAATTCGAGGGACGCCATCTTGGATGACGTCATTTAAAGGAACCGTCATTCGTCGTTCAGTCGTCGGCCAGGATGGATGTTCCACGTCGGAGGTCTTCAGGATGCTGCCGCTCCGCTCCGGATGGATGACGATAGAAGATGCCTCTTGGATGAAGACTTCAATCGGATGGAAGACCTCTTCTTGCTCCGCTTGGATGAAGAATTTGGCTCGGCTGGGTGAAGACGACTCAAGGTAGGGAGATCTTCAGGGGCTTAGTGTTAGGTTTATTTAAGGGGGGTTTGGGTTAGATTAGGGGTATGTGGGTGGTGGGTTGTAATGTTGGGAGGGGGGTATTGTATGTTTTTTTTTACAGGCAAAAGAGCTGAACTTCTTGGGGCATGCCCCGCAAAGGGCCCTGTTCAGGGCTGGTAAGGTAAAAGAGCTTTGAACTTTAGTAATTTAGAATAGGGTAGGGCATATTTTTATTTTGGGGGGCTTTGTTATTTTATTAGGGGGCTTAGAGTAGATGTAATTAGTTTAAAATTGTTGTAATATATTTCTAATGTTTGTAAATATTTTTTTATTTTTTGTAACTTAGTTCTTTTTTATTTTTTGTACTTTAGTTAGTTTATTTCATTGTATTTATTTGTAGGAATTGTATTTAATTTATTTATTGATAGTGTAGTGTTAGGTTTAATTGTAGATAATTATAGGTATTTTATTTAATTTATTTATTGATAGTGTAGTGTTAGGTTTAATTGTAACTTAGGTTAGGATTTATTTTACAGGTAAATTTGTAATTATTTTAACTATTTTAGCTATTAAATAGTTCTTAACTATTTAATAGCTATTGTACCTGGTTAAAATAAATACAAAGTTACCTGTAAAATAAATATTAATCCTAAAATAGCTATACTATAATTATAATTTATATTGTAGCTATATTAGGATTTATTTTACAGGTAAGTATTTAGCTTTAAATAGGAATAATTTATTTAATAAGAGTTAATTAATTTCGTTAGATTAAAATTATATTTAATTTAGGGGGGTGTTAGTGTTAGGGTTAGACTTAGCTTTAGGGGTTAATACATTTATTAGAATAGCGGTGAGCTCGGCAGATTAGGGGTTAATAAGTGTAGGCAGGTGGAGGCGACGTTGAGGGGGGCAGATTAGGGGTTAATAAATATAATATAGGGGTCGGCGGTGTTAGGGGCAGCAGATTAGGGGTACATAGCTATAATGTAGGTGGCGGCGCTTTGCGGTCGGCAGATTAGGGGTTAATTATTGTAGGTAGCTGTCTGCGACGTTGTGGGGGGCAGGTTAGGGGTTAATAAATATAATATAGGGGTCGGCGGTGTTAGGGGCAGCAGATTAGGGGTACATAAGTATAACGTAGGTGGCGGTCGGCAGATAAGGGGTTAAAAAAATTTAATAGAGTGGCGGCGATGTGGGGGGACCTCGGTTTAGGGGTACATAGGTAGTTTATGGGTGTTAGTGTACTTTAGAGTACAGTAGTTAAGAGCTTTATGAACCGGCGTTAGCCCAGAAAGCTCTTAACTACTGACTTTTTTTCTGCGGCTGGAGTTTTGTCGTTAGATTTCTAACGCTCACTTCAGACACGACTCTAAATACCGGAGTTAGAAAAATCCCATTGATAAGATAGGATACGCAAATGACGTAAGGGGATCTGCGGTATGGAAAAGTCGCGGCTGAAAAGTGAGCGTTAGACCCTTTTTTGACTGACTCCAAATACCGGCGGTAGCCTAAAACCAGCGTTAGGAGCCTCTAACTCTGGTTTTCACGGCTACCGCCAAACTCCAAATCTAGGCCTAAGGCAATTGAAAAAAGAGGGCAACATGGGTTCCTCCTTTAAAATATTTTACCATTCTTTTTTATTTAGCACCTGATCACTTTAACTATATTTATATGGTTTAAATATTCCATCAAGGAAAGGGAAGTGGGATCACCGTCATAAGTAACTGAATCTGAGAGGAGACTATAGGCTTCGCTAAAATATTCCTCTCTATCCTGGATGATAATCTCACCTCCCTTGTCTGCTTCCCGGATGATAATTGTATAATTCTCAACTAATTTATTTAAAGCTTTTTTTCTTTTATACTAAGGCTATGATGTGTTATCTTGTATCCACTGCACATATTTCTTAAATCCTGGATGATCAAATTTTTAAATTGTGAAATAAATCTACCCTGAGAGTGTGCCAGAAAAAAAGATAGATTTTGGTCCCAATCCACTATGTTTGAACTTATTATTCCAATAATTCTGTGAGATGCATTTCCCTATGTTTTAAATGGTCTAGCTCATTATTACCTAAAAGGGATGAGTATCCATGACCATTCACATTCCATGTATAGGAGACCTATAGGGTCTCTTTATCAGTAAGCATGTGTTTATCTTTTTGTAGTTTATCTTTCTATAAATGCTGCAGGAGTGTTATCTTCTTGGTAAATTTGTTAATATCTATGAATAAAACAAAGGGTTTAGGTTTCTGTGGGAGGGGGTCAAAAGACAAGCTATTTTTCAATAAATTATGCTCTGCCTGATTTATTATATAGTCCGCCAGACTTTCTTAAATCGGGGCCATTGTGTCAAGTTTGGAACCTTAAAGGGACATGAAGCCCAACATTTTTCTCTCTCTCTATTCAGAAAGGTTATATCATTTTAAACAACTTTCTAATTTACTGTACATCTATTATCTAATTTGCTTAATTCTTTTGGTATTCTTTTTTGGCACAGCAGTGCACTACTGGGATGTAGCTGAAAGCCAAATATAAGCATATATGTGCAGTCACCAATAAACATCAATCAAGCTTTGAAACCTACCTAGGTATACTTTTTAACAAAGGATACAAAGATTACAAAGCAAATTGGAAAATAGAAATACATTGGAAACTTGTTTAAAATGGTATGATCTATCTAAATAATGAAAGAAAAAGATTGGGGCTCATTTCCCTTTAATATTATTTTGAATAATCAATGGTCAAACTCCTAATCTCCTTAAATGGACATTCAACACAAATTGTAAACTATATAATTATCAACCTTTATAAACTGTATATAAGGAAAATTTTGCAATAAAAACTGCAGCTTTATTTTAACTAATGAGTATATAGATCATTATCTACTAAAAAAGGATAACACCAATAAAATATCTAGTATTTATTAGCTCAGTAAATAAAACCACAATACTGACTAAAGCAAATGGTACCCTTAAAGGGATAGGAAAGTCAAAATTAAACCTGCATGATTCAGATAAAGCATATCATTTTAAGACACTTTTAAATTCACTTCTATTTTCAAATGCGCTACGTCATCTTCTTGGTATCCCATGTTGAAAAAGAATACGCACTATGTCAGTAGTGCAATATTGTTCCTTCAGCAAAGCATAACAAGAGAATGAAACAAATGTGATAATAGAAGTAAATTGGAAAGTTGTTTAAAAATGTATGTTTTGGCTCATTAAAAACATCAACTGTGGGGAGTTCTGGGGGAGGAGCCTAAGCGTAAAGTTACGCAAACGCTTGCTCTGCGTTTTCCAGCATGAGCTGTTGGCAGTGGAAACTCGTGACAAATACCCTGGACCTTGGGCAGCTCGCTTAACAATTCTACCTTGCTACCGACACTCCAACAGTGCTACACTATCGCATTGAGCTGTACCTTGCAGCAGAATAAAGGACTGGATGCTTTTATACCTAAGAACAGGGGTTGTCAAATACGCAGTACTCCTATTGTTCCCAGGAAAAAGGAATACTACTCTGAACTGTAAAATCACTCCCCGCCCCCCGAGGGGGGTAGGAGTTAATACTACACATCGTCTATCAATCCTGCATGTCTCAAGCCTACGTGAATCCGATGACTTAGTCCGCCCTCCTCCCACGAGTGCTGCATGAAGGGGGACGACTTTAGTTGTACTTTTCAACACCAACATCTCTTCAATCAGCATACCTAATTCATCACTGTTGCAAATGACCTACTGGATACCTTCACGGGTGGGGACGAGCTGGTTCCGAGCCTACCCTGGCAGCTTCTGGTATTGCTATACTGTAACTCAGTGACTTTGATCAGTCATCCTCTGGAGACCCAACTCTCGGCTGAAGAGCAGCGGTGCCCTCCCCTTCTCCTATGGAAACTGCTTGAGGGGTGGTTTTCTTGAACTGGTTCCCGGTGCTGAAGTGGAGTTACCTAGTTGTTCCGACGTTGGAACCCTTTCTTCACTTTACCGGACCACCCCCTCCCATGGATGTTGCGTGAGGGGGCCCCGGATTACAAGCGGGGGTAGAGATCCCTCCGTGGCTGCATCAGTTGCTGTGCTCGCAAAGTCGTACGGACAGGGTCAGGTACTGCTATATCCCTTGAGGGTCTCTTTTCTTTGAAATTTGCTCCACGTTAATCCTGGCCTTAGTTTGACATTTTTTTACGAGGCTGGAACGCTTCAACAATGAACTGATACATTGTGGTGGTGGTTCGACAGTTATAATCATCCAGAGTTTGAATTGTTAGAATGTGTTGATGCTTTATATACACATGAGAACAAAAATGTATTCTCTAGGATACATAGAAGATATATTAACTCTCTTGGTATTCTTCGATACAGTATTTAAACCCTCTGAAAAAATAGCCACAATTTAATTCTTTGGTAAAGACTATTTTGTTATTTGAATAAGGTTATCTTAGGTTTATATTACCTGAGGAGAAATTATCTTCATATTAAAAGTAACAGCATGAATATATAAATATTATCTCAGAATCTATGAAGACATACAAAGGAGTTTTAAATATCTAGTTTTTGGGTCTCAGCTTTAGATGTAATAGAATTGGTTAAATGAGCAAGTAAAACAAGGCTGCACTTAGCATATTAGCTTTGGTCAAAATTAGTTTGCTGTTTATAACCTACAAGAGAATAAGCTCTGTCTTCTGCAACTATAGGCCTAGATTTAGAGTTTGGCGGTAGCCGTCAAAACCAGCGTTAGAGGCTCCTAACGCTGGTTTTTACCGCCCGCTGGTATTTGGAGTCAGTCATTAAAGGGTCTAACGCTCACTTTGCAGCCGCGACTTTTCCATACCGCAGATCCCCCTACGCCAATTGCGTATCCTATCTTTTCAATGGGATATTTCTAACGCCGGTATTTAGAGTCGTGGCTGAAGTGAGCGTTAGAAATCTAACGACAAAACTCCAGCCGCAGAAAAAAAACAGGAGTTAAGAGCTTTTTGGGCTAACGCCAGTTCATAAAGCTCTTAACTACTGTGCTCTAAAGTACACTAAAACCCATAAACTACCTATGTACCCCTAAACCGAGGTCCCCCCACATCGCCGCCACTATAATACATTTTTTTAACCCCTAATCTGCCGACCGCACACCGCCGCCACCTACGTTATCCCTATGTACCCCTAATCTGCTGCCCCTAACATCGCCGACCCCTATATTATATTTATTAACCCCTAATCTGCCCCCCTCAACGTCGCCGACACCTACCTACACTTATTAACCCCTAATCTGCCGACCGGACCTCACCGCTACTATAATAAATGTATTAACCCCTAAAGCTAAGTCTAACCCTAACACTAACACCCCCCTAAATTAAATATAATTTAAATCTAACGAAATAAATTAACTCTTATTAAATAAATTATTCCTATTTAAAGCTAAATACTTACCTGTAAAATAAACCCTAATATAGCTACAATATAAATTATAATTATATTGTAGCTATTTTAGGATTAATATTTATTTTACAGGCAACTTTGTAATTATTTTAACCAGGTATAATAGCTATTAAATAGTTAATAACTATTTAATAGCTACCTAGTTAAAATAATTACAAAATTACCTGGAAAATAAATCCTAACCTAAGTTACAATTAAACCTAACACTACACTAGCAATAAATTAATTGAATAAAATACCTACAATTATCTACAATTAAACCTAACACTACACTATCAATAAATTAATTAAATACAATACCTACAAATAAATACAAATAAATACACTAACTAAAGTACAAAAAATAAAAAAGAACTAAGTTACAAAAAATAAAAAAATATTTACAAACATTAGAAAAATATTACAACAATTTTAAACTAATTACACCTACTCTAAGCCCCCTAATAAAATAACAAAGCCCCCCAAAATAAAAAAATGCCCTACCCTATTCTAAAATTAAAATAGAAAAGCTCTTTTACCTTACCAGCCCTTAAAAGGGCCATTTGCGGGGCATGCCCCAAAGAATTCAGCTCTTTTGCCTGGAGAAAAAAAACATACAATACCCCCCCAACATTACAACCCACATAACCCAAATCTAACCCAAACCCCCCTTAAATAAACCTAACACTAAGCCCCTGAAGATCTTCCTACCTTATCTTCACCACACCGGGTATCACACCGATCCGTCCTGGCTCCAATGTCTTGATCCAAGCCCAAGCGGGGGGCTGAAGACATCCATCCTCCGGCTGAAGTCTTGATCCAATCGGGCAGAAGAGGACATCCGGATCAGCCAATCAGATTGAGCTCACATTCTATTGGCTGATCGGAACAGCCAATAGAATGCAAGCTCAATCTGATTGGCTGATCGGATCAGCCAATTGGATTGAACTTGAATCTGATTGGCTGATTCCATCAGCCAATCAGAATTTTCCTACCTTAATTCCGATTGGCTGATCCTATCCTATCAGCCAATCGGAATTCGAGGGACGCCATCTTGGATGACGTCCCTTAAAGGAACCTTCATTCGTCGTCTAGTCGTCGGAAGAAGAGGATGGATCCGCGCTGGAGGTCTTCAAGATGGAGCCGGTCATCATCGGGTGGAAGAACATAGAAGATGCGGCTTGGATGAAGATGTTTGCCGGTCCGGATGTCCTCTTCTGCCCGCTTGGATCAAGACTTCAGCCGGAAGATGGATGTCTTCAGCCCCCCGCTTGGGCTTGGATCAAGACATCGGAGCCAGGACGGATCGGTGTGATACCCGGTGTGGTGAAGATAAGGTAGGAAGATCTTCAGGGGCTTAGTGTTAGGTTTATTTAAGGGGGGTTTGGGTTAGATTAGGGGTATGTGGGTGGTGGGTTGTAATGTTGGGGGGGGTATTGTATGTTTTTTTTCTCCAGGCAAAAGAGCTGAATTCTTTGGGGCATGCCCCGCAAATGGCCCTTTTAAGGGCTGGTAAGGTAAAATAGCTTTTCTATTTTAATTTTAGAATAGGGTAGGGCATTTTTTTATTTTGGGGGGCTTTGTTATTTTATTAGGGGGCTTAGAGTAGGTGTAATTAGTTTAAAATTGTTGTAATATTTTTCTAATGTTTGTAAATATTTTTTTATTTTCTGTAACTTAGTTCTTTTTTATTTTTTGTACTTTAGTTAGTTTATTTAATTGTATTTATTTGTAGGTATTGTATTTAATTAATTTATTGATAGTGTAGTGTTAGGTTTAATTGTAGATAATTGTAGGTATTTAATTTAATTAATTTATTGCTAGTGTAGTGTTAGGTTTAATTGTAACTTAGGTTAGGATTTATTTTCCAGGTAATTTTGTAATTATTTTAACTAGGTAGCTATTAAATAGTTCTTAACTATTTAATAGCTATTGTACCTGGTTAAAATAAATACAAAGTTGCCTGTAAAATAAATATTAATCCTAAAATAGCTACAATATAATTATAATTTATATTGTAGCTACATTAGGGTTTATTTTACAGGTAAGTATTTAGCTTTAAATAGGAATAATTTATTTAATAAGAGTTAATTTATTTCGTTAGATTTAAATTATATTTAACTTAGGGGGGTGTTAGGGTTAGGGTTAGACTTAGCTTTAGGGGTTAAAAAATGTATTAGAGTAGCGGTGAGGTCCGGTCGGCAGATTAGGGGTTAATACTTGAAGTTAGATGTCGGCGATGTTAGGGAGGGCAGATTAGGGGTTAATACTATTTATTATAGGGTTAGTGAGGAGGATTAGGGGTTAATACATTTATTATAGTAGCGGTGAAGTCCGTTTGGCAGATTAGGGGTTAATAATTGTAGGTAGGTGGAGGCGACGTTGTGGGGGGCAGATTAGGGGTTAATAAATATAATATAGGGGTCGGCGGTGTTATGGGCAGCAGATTAGGGGTACATAGGGATAATGTAGGTTGCGGCGGTGTATGGAGCGGCAGATTAGGGGTTAATAATAATATGCAGGGGTCAGCGATAGCGGGGTTACTGCTAATTCTAGAAGTGGTTGTGCTGTAGGGCTAACCTTGTTTTACATATTTCTTGTATGTCCTCTTAGCTTAGTTAAAATTGAACTATTTAACTTACTAATACAGCTGGGTCACGCATAAAACAAAGGCCCAAACAGAGATCATTCCACTTAACTAGTAACCTTTAGGTAAAAATGTATTAATTACTAAAACCCTATTAAGTTCATCAATACAATAATAACACTATGCTAAGGATAGTCTAACCAGGGAGGTACAGAATAAGAGGAAAGAGACAGGGGTATTTAATAAATAAAAACCATTCCTGACATATTGTCACCAAAATAGAATAAATTGCCAATCTCCCTGTTCAGAATTTTCGGCTATCACCAAGAATATTCTTCACGGCTTCGGTTTCTAACACAATTTTAAGCACGTAATTAGCACGTATCGTAATTCACTCACTCCTTTCTCCCCCCTCCCTTCTTTTTGTTTTTCCCTGGCCACCCACTTCCCCCACTTTTCTCCTGCACGATTCACCAGTGGGGCTCTCCCCCTCATTTTTTCCCCCGGGCTTCCACTCCATCACTTGGGGTACTTGCTACTCCCCATCTTTACCATATAATCACTGACACATGGACAAATCTTTTACTGCACACGCCAAAACGTCTCCCTCAGTTATGGAAGCTAGGCAAAGAGACAAAAAAGGTCACCTTGGAAACCTCGGCAGACATACACTCCATCAGTACCAACCCATCGCAGATGAATGAACCAATAGACTTACAATCATTAGTTACAAGCATATCCAAAGCCTTGACTCCTAAATTTGATGTTCTCAAGAACGAGATAAAGCAAGACATTTTGTCACTAACAACTGAAATACGCCAGTTTTCTAACAGACTGTCTGAGGCAGAACAAAGAATTTCTGACCTTGAAGACATCACGGGAGGCCATAATACAAAGATAGAAATGATAAATTCTAACAAGCTGGAAGACTTAGAGAACCGCGCTAGGCGGAATAATTTAGAGTGATAGGGGTCCCCGAAGAAAAACAATACAAAGATCTCAGCAAGCTACAAACAGTTATAATACCACAGCTCTTACAAATTCCACAATCCCAACCACAAAGAGTCTTAGAAAGAGCCCACAGACTAGGATGGCAAACAACCTAGAAAGAGAATCCCAGACCTAGGCCAATCATCGCCAAAGTACTAAATTACCAAGATAAACTTTTACTATTACAATTTTTTTTAAAAAAATCAACCTATATTTCTTGGTGATGCTAAAACAAGCTTTTTCAAGATTTCTCAGCTGAGACATCAGCTAAGAGGAGGAAACTGGCTCCAATTTGCACCAAACTAATTAATCAGGGTCATTGAGCCACCTTAATCTATCCAGCAAGACTGAAAATAATAATTGACAATCACACACATTTTTTTGAGTCAGCTAGGGATGCAGAAAAATGTATTATTCATATGCTTTCCCCGGGATAAGATAGGGACTGCAATTAGTACCTATTAATTCAGCATATCATTACTAAGGCTTTCTATATGCCAGTTCTTGTAAGGGTTGTCCCTGAGGCCTTAGATGGTCTACGGACAGCAGGGGCTGGGTATGGGAAATGGGGTGGGCACTCGGGAGTGCGGCTTGGGGGAGAGGGAATGTATTTTTTTATTCTATTGTCGTTTTGTTGTGTTGTTTTTTCCCCTGTTTTACCTTGTCTCATCTTATTTACCTATTACTGGTTACAAGGTGGTGGGTCTCTTCTTACACAGCATATGGCATTTCTCGGATCTTGGGGACTCCCCCTACTTTCTCTATGATCTTTTTTCTTTTAAGAAACGGATACAGTAAGGGGCTGTAAAATGGTCTCCTGGAACATAGGTGGTATCACATCCCCTATCAAAAGGAAGACAATAATATCCCACTTAAAGAAAATAAACATAGATATCGCCTTTATCCAGGAAACTCATCTGAAAGCAGACAAAGTAGCCAAACTAAAATGCTTTTGGGTCAAGGAAGTTGTTTTCTCTCCCTGTGTAGAAAGGAAAGGGGGTGTTGCAATACTGATTGGGAAAAAGATAATTTATGAAATCTTGCATGTAGATACAGACCCAGAGGGGAGATTTCTAATATTAAAAAATAAATTTGCCAAAACACTATATACACTGTGTAATATATACACGCCAAATGTTCTTAATTCTGTTTTTTGGGAAGCATTGCAGGCTAAAACACTTTCTAATATGGAGGGCTTTTTGATAATAGAAGGAGACTTTAATGTGGCACTGCAGTACCCCCTAGATAGATTGAGGCACAATCCCCTCTCTTTAAGAACTAAAATAGACAATTTAGAACCAAAAACCTTTGCCAAGCTATTTCGAAACTTAAGTGTAAGAGATATATGGAGATCCCAAAACCCAGATATCAGAGAATATACTTGTCTTTCCAAGGCTCATAAAACCCTTTCCAGAATTGATTTATTTCTTTTGGATGAAAGATTATATAAATTAGATATTGTATTGGGTATACTCCCGATTGCTATCTCTGATCACGCTCCAATTACCATTGAAATACAATCAAGGGATCCATCTCTGTTCTATTTTCCTAAATATCTAGTTTCAGATTTTGATTTTAAAACTTGTTTGAAACTGAAATTTTAGGAATATGTTCAATTTAACTAGGAATACATAAATCATCCTTCAATTTTCTGGGAAGCCGCAAAGGCAGCAATGAGAAGGGGAATTCTGTCATATAATGTTAATAGAACCAGGAAATATAAAATGAGGGAGAAAGAAATCTTGAAATCATTATCCAATGCATATAATTTTTATCTGTTAAAGAAAATACCAGAAAATAGGCTAGATATACACGAGCTAAAAAGGAAAGCGATACTTTCCTCATTAATAGATCCACTCAGCAAGAGTTAAAATTTCAAGCTAAACTTCTCAGGTACGGTAGAAAAGCAGGAAAACTTCTTGCCAACTTAGTTAACCAAGAAAAAGGCCCAGCACTAATAGAATCCCTTCAAAATGAGGGCAAGACTTTTTCAAAGTCAGAAGACATCTTAAATATTTTTTCAGATTACAAACTCTTTATTCCTTAAAATCGTCAAATAAGTTAGAGCGAGGGGACTTCTGGAAAAAGATTTCTTATCCGAATTTAACATCTGATTCAAATGCAATCCTAAACTCGCCCATCACTGAAGCAGAAGTTATTAAAAGCATGCAGGATTTGCCCCTAAATAAAGCTGCAGGACCCAATGCCCTGTCTAATGAATTTTACAAAATACTATCTTCTTCTATTGCTCCACACTTAGTTACCCTTTTTAATGATATGTATATTGCTGGTAACCCAGCTTCTCCCAATTTCGCAGCCTCTTTCACTACCCTTATTTTAAAACCTGGGAAAGATCCAGCTAAGAAAGAGTCCTATAGACCAATAGCTCTGTTGAACACAGATTATAAATTATTGACCTTGATTTTGTCCCGTAGACTACAAACTCTTCTCCCTACCATTATTCATAAAAACCAAGCTGGATTTCTGACTCACAGAAATTCTTCAGCTAAAATACGAGAACTTTTTCTCATTATCGACTATTTTAAAACGATTGAAAAATATGGCCGAGAGGGAGGATACTTCTGATATGGCAATTATCTCAATCAGGAAAAAGCATTCGACTCAGTTCATTATGACCATCTTTTTTATACTCTTTTTCAATTTGACTTCAAAGGTAAGTTTCTTAAATTCATTGAAAACTTATACAGTAAGGCCCACAGGAGATTGGTAGTTGATGGCAGAGAATCTATAGATATAAGTCTAGGCAGAGGTACCAGGCAGGGGTGCCCCCTCTCTCCTCTCCTCTTTGATATTGCCATCGAACCGTTGGCTATCTTAGTTAGGCAACAAATGGAAGGTATCATAATAGGTAGGAAAGAGCTTAAGATAGCTTTATATGCTGATGATATTCTTATCAATACTAGGAACACCCAGACTAATATACCAAGGCTGTTATCAATCATTGACCAATTCGGTTCATTCTCAGGATACAAGGTAAATACTTCCAAGTCTGAATTATTATGGATAAAGCAGACAAAAGAGTCTTGGAAAAATATACCTTTGAGAAAATGTATCTGGCAGGATAGAAAATGCTAGAATATCACTGGCAAAATTGTCTTTACCCAGAAAATTTGGAGGCTGCGCTTTGCCTGATCTTCAGCTATACAATTATGTTTTTCTGGCACGAATAGTAACTGACTGGATATTTTCAAGAGATTATAATGAATAATTATAATGAATTGGAGAACAACATAATTTTCCCATTTCTTATTACAGCGTTAATACACACTGACAATAGGGAAATTCCAGATGAAATTAAAAAAAATGCAGGTCTATTGTCAATCCAATTCAGGCTTGGAGGAAGATTTGCAAACTTTTGGAACTTGATGGAAGGGTCTCCAAATATCTAAAGCTGAAGGGGAACCCCCAATTTCATGCAGGGGTACAATCAGCGCTATTCCAAAGGTGGCATAATTTAGGCCTAGACAAGGTCACCCACTTAATAGACATCGAAGGAAAATGTATTAAAACCTCTGCCTCCCTTAGAAGGGAATTCAAACTCCCTCAGAAAGATTTCTATGCTTACCTACAGGCCAGATACTATGGCAGTAAGTTAATAAATGCTTCTGGATATAATTGGGCATGGGGGGTCCTGGAGAATTGTCTGGTTTTAGTTAGAAATTGGCATGTCTATTTCTAATTGTTACCAACGTCTTATCTCTTGTAAAGGTCCCACTATTCTAAGAAATTTTTTGTCTAAATGGACATCAGTCATAGCACCAGGGCTAGTAGAAGATAGCTGTATACAATCATCCATTATGGAAGATGCACGAATGACTCTTTCCACTACATGGAGAGAATCCCATACTAATCTGCTCTATATGACATACTACACGCCCGATAAGGTGCTTAAGTGTGGGAACCCTCATTTTAACAAGTGCCCAAAATGCTTACTGACATCTGCCAATCTTAAACACATGGGGCGCGATCCGATATACGGCGTAGTTTTCGGCGCAAGCGAGGGAACCCACGCCACCTGTAATTTCACCTCGCACATCGGGGTATTACATATACTGCGCAGTTAGATGCTAAACTGGCGTAAGTAGGACAAACTGGCGATCTTCCGAAAAGTGAGCAAATACACATTTTTGTCATCGCAAGTGACTTACAAAATACACAACACTTTTTTTTTCTAACACCTCACACATTTTATTTCAATTTTACAGTGTGATAGGCTGAGTGATTGGTTGTGATTGTGTGTGATTGAACTGGGAATGAGTGTGAGTGTGTTAGTGTGTGTAGTGTGAGGATGGCAGGGAGAGGTAGGGCGGAGGGGAGTAGGGGAGAGGAGTGGCAGGGAGAGGAGTATTGTAGAGGACAGGAGGAGCAGTGGGGTCCCCGTCAGGGAGTAAGTGGAGTGGGGAGAGGGAGAGCTAGAAGGGATGATGTGAGGGGAGATGCCTGAGAGCCCCAGAGACCAGGTACATCCAGAAGAGGGACAGAGGGTGCACATGGGGACAGAAGGGGGGAGGAGGGAGAGGATAGGGAGGAAGCCACACCAGGGACATCGCAGGGAGCAAGCCAGGTGTCCACAGAGGATGGGAGGATGAGATTTCCAAACTTCTCATTCGATGAGAATGTTGCCCTAGTCCAGGCCATCATGGACAATCCCAGTGCCCTCTTTGGCCAGGAGAAGGGCAAAGGTGTTGCCAAAAGGCATAAAACGGCATGGTTGGTGGTAGAGGATGCCGTCAACAGTGTGGCCCCGCAGAGGAGGACTGTTGAGGGCCTTAAAAAGCAGTGGAATGACTCTAAGAGGCGGGTGAAAGAAAAGATGGGGCAGGAAGCCATGCACCAGAGGGGAAAAGGTGGTGGTCCACCCCTGGACACAGAATACAACAC
Source organism: Bombina bombina (assembly GCF_027579735.1). Lineage (NCBI taxonomy): Eukaryota > Metazoa > Chordata > Amphibia > Anura > Bombinatoridae > Bombina > Bombina bombina. The sequence continues at coordinate 1,024,454,153 of NC_069504.1, forward strand.
CTGGCAGGAGATGATACGCAGGTCCCTGAGTATCACAGCAGTCTGTGGACTTCCATGGGCTCGTGATTCAGGGGCTGCAACCACAGCACATCATGCTGGTGAGTAACATCCCACACACCAGAATTATATGTTTTTGAGATATAACATCCTTTAATATCACAAATTCATGTACACAATGAGGAGCATGGTATTTGGCCTACTAACAAATACATCTACAATTATATTTGATATTAATGCTACTTAACACAATGCAATTCATGATATGAGGTGGAATAGTGCAATACTAACATGTCTCAGAGTAACACAGGCCACAAGCCACATGTAGAGTTTTCAGTAAATGGACACTATAGCCATCACAATACTTTTAGCTCAAGAAAGCAGGTTCAGTGACTACATCAGGCTAAAGTAAATTGTGTAACCATAGTGTCACTTAAAGAACACATTTTCTCCATCATTGACATGAAGTGCCAACTGGACAGGCTTAGTGGTCACACACTGGTTATCAGTGGGACTATCAATCCACCCTGAGAGCTCCACCATACTCTTCACTTGGGAGAGCACCACCATCCTCTTCACTTGGAAGAGCTCCACCATCTGCAGAAGAACATATAGCTGAAAGTACTCAAGCAGCAGCAGATGCAGCTGAACCTGCACCTCAAGCACCACCAGATGTAGCTGAACCTGCACCTCAAGCAGCAGCAGATGTAGCTGAACCTGCACCTCAAGCAGCAGAAGTAGCTGAATCTGCACCTCAAGCAGCAGCAGATGCAGCTGAACCTGCACCTCAAGCACCTAGAAGCCCTGCTGCTCAAGAGCCTGTGGATGCATTGTATTCACCCCTGGGTGAGGAATACATTGCACTCCAGAGGAGGCTCATAACAAGCACGGAGAATATATAAAGAGGCCAAGAGAGGTTCTTCAGGAGCCAACAAAGGAGACAACAACGTAGCATAGAGCTACAGAGGGACATAGCAGCATCATTAAGTGCAAGTGTTCATAACCAATCCCAGATGATGCGAATTCTGTCTGATATGCAGATGCAAATGGACAATAGATGGAGAGAACAAAATCAACTCTTGGATGTGTTGGTTGAGCACTTTACACACAAGCAGGACACTGCCTCCAGCCTATCATCTGTGGCCAGCACACCAGCAGAAACAGAAGAATCTTCTCAAACCAGGAGAACAAGGCAATCCACTACAGCCACCTCAGCTCAAAAAAAAGGCAAAAAATAAATAAATATTCTTATAGTTCACCATAAATCTTGTCCTCTGTTATTTACCATATAATTGTCATCCACATCCACGTGAGGTGTGTTTTAGTACACTAATATTATTCAAACATATAATAAGGCCTGTGTGGAAATGGCCCAAAAAAGGTAATATTATCCTGTTTATGACATATTCTTGTACTATAACTCACATCCACAATAGTTGTTTCTGAAGGGTACATATAGTAATATTCACTTCTAAGATGTAAATCAGTGTATCTCACATCCAATATAAATTGACACATTGGTATATATAGTATAGGGTGGGCATTATCAGGTGTTTTAAGTCTGCAGGTGAGAGGTTGTGGTGTCTGTGATTGGTTTGACACAATTGCAAAGAGGCAGCCTTCAAGAAGGTGTTAGAAATGATCATATGAGCCATCCTAGGTTTTGCTTTCAACTAAGAATACCAAGAGAACAAAGCAAGTGTTAGAATTAAATCTGAAAGTAGTTTGAAATAACATGCCCTATTTAAAATAAGAAGGTTTTCTTTGGACTTGACTGTCCCTTTATATTTTTTGGCATCAGTGCCAAGCTGTGTTAGCATTAGAATAAATTACACTCCAGTGGGTTCTAAAGAGATGAAGGTAATACAATTGAAATTAAATAAGCAAGTATATGTCCACAATGTGATAAAGTACCTACAAGCTCAATCCATTTGATTATGTTGTGGCTTCAAACTATTTCAAATACACAAATAAACTTTAAAAAAGCAATATCATAGTATACTGTCCCTTTAACCTTGAGATGCTGCTTAAATGTATGTGTTTGTTAAGGCTTCCAGTGAGTTACGTTGGTTTTTTAGTCAGTGCAAGGGTTCCTGCGCCTGCAATTTGTGGCGAGATGAGAATGGAGTAGATTTTCTGAAATCTGCGCTCATAAGTCCTTACGCTGTATATTGGATACCAAATTGCGTGTAGTTCTATGTTAGTCTATGGGTAAAAAAAATACGGCCGAAGGGTGAAATATACGCGCGTAACTTGTATGCTACGCCGTATATGTAATACCAAAATTGCGCAAAGTCTGGCGGCGCCGGCTTTTGCGGGCGACGCTGCATATCGGATCGGGCCCATGATATGGGATTGCCCAAAAATCAGATGTTTCTGGTTTCAATTAGAGTATTGGTTGAATAAAGTATTGGGGATCTCCCCTCTAGTTCTTTCACTTGCGCATATAGTATTCCTTGGGACAGAGGGAAAAAACTTTCCTTGCAAGGAAAAAATTATTAATATGGCCATTTTAGCTGCTAGATATTTAATTTTAAAAAAATGGAAAGAAACTTCGACCCCCCAGTATCCCGGAGATCAAGAACTGCATGAAAAAACAATGCATACTGGAACAGTTGGATACAAAAATACATGATGTCCGAGATGTAAGTAACTTTTTTCCTGAAGTCATTATTTATTAAAACTTTTCCAATTAATGAAATTGATTATTTAATATATCCATTTATCTGAATGAGTCCTTCTAGGAGCATGGTAATTCATTATCTCCCTATATAAAATCTGTTATCATGGTGTTCATTCCTTTACTCCCTTCCTCTTCTTTCTTATCCTTATCCCCTTCTTTTCACTTCCCCTTTTTTTTTTTGTGGCCTCGTCCGCTTTGTTTTGAGTTATGGTCTTGGTCACCCCGACCGTTCAAATAAATCGAAAAACTCCAACAGTGCAATAAGAAGTCTGATGGCACTTTTTTCTTTTTCTCTTTTCTTTTCTTTGATTATACCTGATGACCTGAATAATAGTTCAAGAAAGACAAGGATGATATATAGAGGCCTAGTTATCAAGCCGTCTACTTACCTGCCATCGCCGGCCCAATACGCCCGCCTAAGCTCACCTACCATCGCCGCCGCGGACCTGAAAAATTTCGCCTAAGTTATCAATAAATCTGTCAAAAAGCCACGCACCAAGTACGGGGCGATGAGCAGCGGACTGTGAGAGTTATCACTCATCCGATCTCGCTGCTCTTCGGCTTTTTGACAGCTTTATTGCTAGCCTGTCACTAAGCACCCACACTAACTACACTGTTCTACCCCCTATACCGGCGCCCCCGGAGCCCCCCGCAACTAAATAAAGTTATAAACCCCTAAACCACTGCTCCTAGACCCCGCCGCAACTCTTATAAATGTATTAACCCCTAAAACGCCGCTCCCAGACACGGCCGCCACCTACATTATACCTAGTAACCCCTATCATGCCCCCCCTATACCGCCGCCACCTATAATAAAGTTATTAACCCCTATCCTGCCGCTCCCGGACCTCGCCGCAACTAAATAAATAGTTTAACCCCTAAACCGCCGCTCCCGGACCCCGCCGCAACCTATATTAAACTTATTAACCCCTAATCTGCCCCCCCTACACCGTCACCACCTTTAATAAATTTATAACCCCTATCCTGCCCCCCCTACACCGCCGCCACTGTAATAAAATTATTAACCCCTAAACCTAAGTCTAACACTAACCCTAACACCCCCCTAACTTAAATATTAATTAAATAAATCTAAATAATATTTCTCTTATTAACTAAATAATCCTATTTAAAACTAAATACTTACCTTTAAAATAAACCCTAATATAGCTACAATATAAATAATAATTATATTGTAGCTATCTTAGGATTCATTTTTATTTAACAGGCAACTTTCAATTTATTTTAACTAGGTACAATAGCTATTAAATAGTTAATAATTATTTAATAGCTACCTATTTAAAATAAAGAGAAATGTACCTGTAAAATAAAAACTAACCTAAGTTACAATTACACATAACACTACACTATCATTAACTAAATTATTCCTATTTAAAACTAAATACTTACCTGTAAAATAAGCCCTAAGATAGCTACAATGTAATTAATAATTACATTGTAGCTATTTTAGGGTTTATATTTATTTTACAGGTAACTTTGTATTTATTTTAACTAGGTACAATAGCTATTAAATAGTTATTAACTATTGAATAACTACCTAGCTAAAAGAAATACAAAATTACCATTAAAATAAATCCTAACCTAAGTTACAATTAAACCTAACACTACACTATCATTAAATAAATTAAATAAATTAAATACAAATACCTACAAATAAATACAAATAAATACACTAACTAAAGTACAAAAAATAAAAATGAACTAAGTTACAAAAATTAAAAAAATAATTTGCAAACATTATAAAAATATTACAATTTTAAGCTAATTACACCTACTGTAAGCCCCCTAATAAAATAACAAAGCCCCCAAAATAAAAAAAATTCCCTACCCTATTCTACATTTAAAAGATACCAGCTCTATTACCTTACCAGCCCTTAAAAGGGCCTTTTGCGGGGCATGCCCCAAAGAAAACAGTTCTTTTGCCTGTAAAATAAAAATACAACCCCCCCAACATTAAAACCCACCACCCACACACCCCTAATCTAACCCAAACCCCCCTTAAAAAAACCTAACACTACCCCCTGAAGATCTTCCTACCTTGAGTCGTCTTCACTCAGCCGAGCCGAATTCTTCATCCAATCCGGGCGATGTCTTCATCCAAGCAGGGGTTGAAGAGGTCCATCATCCGGCTGAAGTCTTCGTCCAAGCAGGGGCTGAAGAGGTCCATCATCCGGCTGAAGTCTTCATCTAAGCGGGGGCTGAAGAGGTCTTCCATCCGGCTGAAGTCTTCTATCAAGCGGCATCTTCAATCTTCTTTCTTCCGGCTCCATCTTCATCCCGCCGACGCGGAACATCCTTCCTCCACGATGAACTCCCGACGAATGAAGGCTCCTTTAAATTACGTCATCCAAGATGGTGTCCCTTGAATTCCGATTGGCTGATAGTATTCTATCAGCCAATCGGAATTAAGGTAGGAATAATCTGATTGGCTGATGGAATCAGCCAATCAGATTCAAGTTCAATCTGATCGGAACAGCCAATAGAATGCGAGCTCAATCTGATTGGCTGATTGGATCAGCCAATCGGATTGAACTTGAATCTGATTGGCTGATTCCATCAGTCAATCAGATTATTCCTACCTTAATTCCGATGGGCTGATAGAATCCTATCAGCCAATCGGAATTCGAGGGACGCCATCTTGGATGACGTCATTTAAAGGAACCTTCATTCGTTGGGAGTTCGTCATGGAGGAAGGATGTTCCGCGTCGGCGGGATAAAGATGGAGCCGGAAGAAAGAAGATTGAAGATGCTGCTTGATAGAAGACTTCAGCCGGATGGAAGACCTCTTCAGCCCCAGCTTGGATGAAGACTTCAGGCGGATGATGGACCTCTTCAGCCCCCACTTGGATGAAGACATCGCCCGGATTGGATGAAGAATTCGGCTCGGCTGAGTGAAGATGACTCAAGGTAGGAAGATCTTCATGGGGGTAGTGTTAGGTTTATTTAAGGGGGGTTTGGGTTAGATTAGGGGTGTGTGGGTGGTGGGTTTTAATGTTGGGGGGTTGTATTTTTATTTTACAGGCAAAAGAGCTGTTTTCTTTGGGGCATGCCCCGCAAAAGGCCCTTTTAAGGGCTGGTAAGGTAATAGAGGTATCTTTTAAATGTAGAATAGGGTAGGGATTTTTTTTTATTTTGGGGGGCTTTGTTATTTTATTAGGGGGCTTAGAGTAGGTGTAATTAGCTTAAAATTGTTGTAATATTTTTATAATGTTTGTAAATTATTTTTTTATTTTTTGTAACTTAGTTCTATTTTTATTTTTTGTACTTTAGTTAGTGTATTTATTTGTATGTATTTGTAGGTATTTGTATTTAATTTATTTAATACACCTTTAATAAATTTATAACCCCTATCCTGCCCCCCCTACACCGCCGCCACTGTAATAAAATTATTAACCCCTAAACCTAAGTCTAACACTAACCCTAACACCCCCCTAACTTAAATATTAATTAAATAAATCTAAATAATATTTCTCTTATTAACTAAATAATCCTATTTAAAACTAAATACTTACCTTTAAAATAAACCCTAATATAGCTACAATATAAATAATAATTATATTGTAGCTATCTTAGGATTCATTTTTATTTAACAGGCCACTTTCAATTTATTTTAACTAGGTACAATAGCTATTAAATAGTTAATAATTATTTAATAGCTACCTATTTAAAATAAAGAGAAATGTACCTGTAAAATAAAAACTAACCTAAGTTACAATTACACATAACACTACACTATCATTAACTAAATTATTCCTATTTAAAACTAAATACTTACCTGTAAAATAAGCCCTAAGATAGCTACAATGTAATTAATAATTACATTGTAGCTATTTTAGGGTTTATATTTATTTTACAGGTAACTTTGTATTTATTTTAACTAGGTACAATAGCTATTAAATAGTTATTAACTATTGAATAACTACCTAGCTAAAAGAAATACAAAATTACCATTAAAATAAATCCTAACCTAAGTTACAATTAAACCTAACACTACACTATCATTAAATAAATTAAATAAATTAAATACAAATACCTACAAATAAATACAAATAAATACACTAACTAAAGTACAAAAAATAAAAATGAACTAAGTTACAAAAATTAAAAAAATAATTTACAAACATTATAAAAATATTACAATTTTAAGCTAATTACACCTACTGTAAGCCCCCTAATAAAATAACAAAGCCCCCAAAATAAAAAAAATTCCCTACCCTATTCTACATTTAAAAGATACCAGCTCTATTACCTTACCAGCCCTTAAAAGGGCCTTTTGCGGGGCATGCCCCAAAGAAAACAGTTCTTTTGCCTGTAAAATAAAAATACAACCCCCCCAACATTAAAACCCACCACCCACACACCCCTAATCTAACCCAAACCCCCCTTAAAAAAACCTAACACTACCCCCTGAAGATCTTCCTACCTTGAGTCGTCTTCACTCAGCCGAGCCGAATTCTTCATCCAATCCGGGCGATGTCTTCATCCAAGCAGGGGTTGAAGAGGTCCATCATCCGGCTGAAGTCTTCGTCCAAGCAGGGGCTGAAGAGGTCCATCATCCGGCTGAAGTCTTCATCTAAGCGGGGGCTGAAGAGGTCTTCCATCCGGCTGAAGTCTTCTATCAAGCGGCATCTTCAATCTTCTTTCTTCCGGCTCCATCTTCATCCCGCCGACGCGGAACATCCTTCCTCCACGATGAACTCCCGATGAATGAAGGCTCCTTTAAATTACGTCATCCAAGATGGTGTCCCTTGAATTCCGATTGGCTGATAGTATTCTATCAGCCAATCGGAATTAAGGTAGGAATAATCTGATTGGCTGATGGAATCAGCCAATCAGATTCAAGTTCAATCTGATCGGAACAGCCAATAGAATGCGAGCTCAATCTGATTGGCTGATTGGATCAGCCAATCGGATTGAACTTGAATCTGATTGGCTGATTCCATCAGTCAATCAGATTATTCCTACCTTAATTCCGATGGGCTGATAGAATCCTATCAGCCAATCGGAATTCGAGGGACGCCATCTTGGATGACGTCATTTAAAGGAACCTTCATTCGTTGGGAGTTCGTCATGGAGGAAGGATGTTCCGCGTCGGCGGGATAAAGATGGAGCCGGAAGAAAGAAGATTGAAGATGCTGCTTGATAGAAGACTTCAGCCGGATGGAAGACCTCTTCAGCCCCAGCTTGGATGAAGACTTCAGCCGGATGATGGACCTCTTCAGCCCCCACTTGGATGAAGACATCGCCCGGATTGGATGAAGAATTCGGCTCGGCTGAGTGAAGATGACTCAAGGTAGGAAGATCTTCATGGGGGTAGTGTTAGGTTTATTTAAGGGGGGTTTGGGTTAGATTAGGGGTGTGTGGGTGGTGGGTTTTAATGTTGGGGGGTTGTATTTTTATTTTACAGGCAAAAGAGCTGTTTTCTTTGGGGCATGCCCCGCAAAAGGCCCTTTTAAGGGCTGGTAAGGTAATAGAGGTATCTTTTAAATGTAGAATAGGGTAGGGATTTTTTTTTATTTTGGGGGGCTTTGTTATTTTATTAGGGGGCTTAGAGTAGGTGTAATTAGCTTAAAATTGTTGTAATATTTTTATAATGTTTGTAAATTATTTTTTTATTTTTTGTAACTTAGTTCTATTTTTATTTTTTGTACTTTAGTTAGTGTATTTATTTGTATGTATTTGTAGGTATTTGTATTTAATTTATTTAATGATAGTGTAGTGTTAGGTTTAATTGTAATCTTCTTTCTTCCGGAGCCATCATCTTCCAGCCGACGCGGATCCAACCTCTTCTACCGACGCCTACTCGCCGAATGACGGTTCCTTTAAATGACGTCATCCAAGATGGCGTCCGTCGAATTCCGATTGGCTGATAGGATTCTATCAGCCAATCGGAATTAAGGTAGGAAAATTCTGATTGGCTGATGGAATCAGCCAATCAGAATCAAGTTCAATCCGATTGGCTGATCCGATCAGCCAATCAGATTGAGCTCACATTCTATTGGCTGTTCCGATCAGCCAATAGAATGCAAGCTCAATCTGATTGGCTGATTGGATCAGCCAATCGGATTGAACTTGATTCTCATTGGCTGATTCCATCAGCCAATCAGAATTTTCCTACCTTAATTCCGATTGGCTGATAGAATCCTATCAGCCAATCGGAATTCGAGGGACGCCATCTTGGATGACGTCCCTTAAAGGAACCTTCATTCTTCAGTTGGACGTCTGAAGAAGAAGATTGATCCGCGCTGGAGGTCTTCAAGATGGAGCCATTCCTCATCGGATGAAGATAGAAGATGCCGCTTGGATCAAGATGGTTGCCGGTCCGGATCTCCTCTTCTTCCCGGATAGGATGAAGACTTTGGAGCCTCTTCTGGACCTCTTCAGCCGACGCTTGATAGAAGATTTCAGCCGGATTATGGATCGCCAGCCCCCTCTTGGGCTTGGATGAAGATTTCGGAGCCTGGAGCGATCAGTGAACCTGTCATGGTGAAGATAAGGTAGGAAGATCTTCATGGGCTTAGTGTTAGGTTTATTTAAGGGGGGTTTGGGTTAGATTAGGGGTGTGTGGGTGGTGGGTTTTAATGTTGGGGGGTTGTATTTTTATTTTACAGGCAAAAGAGCTGTTTTCTTTGGGGCATGCCCCGCAAAAGGCCCTTTTAAGGGCTGGTAAGGTAATAGAGCTGGTATCTTTTAAATGTAGAATAGGGTAGGGAATTTTTTTTATTTTGGGGGGCTTTGTTATTTTATTAGGGGGCTTAGAGTAGGTGTAATTAGCTTAAAATTCTTGTAATATTTTTATAATGTTTGTAAATATTTTTTTTATTTTTTGTAACTTAGTTCTATTTTTATTTTTTGTACTTTAGTTAGTGTATTTATTTGTATGTATTTGTAGGTATTTGTATTTAATTTATTTAATGATAGTGTAGTGTTAGGTTTAATTGTAACTTAGGTTAGGATTTATTTTAATGGTAATTTTGTATTTCTTTTAGCTAGGTAGTTATTAAATAGTTTTTAACTATTTAATAGCTATTGTACCTAGTTAAAATAAATACAAAGTTACCTGTAAAATAAATATAAACCCTAAAATAGCTACAATGTAATTATTAATTACATTGTAGCTATCTTAGGGCTTATTTTACAGGTAAGTATTTAGTTTTAAATAGGAATAATTTAGTTAATGATAGTGTAGTGTTATGTGTAATTGTAACTTAGGTTAGTTTTTATTTTACAGGTAAATTTCTCTTTATTTTAGCTAGGTAGCTATTAAATAGTTAATAACTATTTAATAGCTATTCTACCTAGTTAAAATAAATTGAATGTTGCCTGTAAAATAAAATTAAATCCTAAAATAGCTACAATGTAACTATTAGTTATATTGTAGCTAGTTTAGGGTTTATTTTACAGGTAAGTATTTAGCTTTAAATAGGAATAATTTAGTTAATAAGAGTTAATTTATTTCGTTAGATTTAAATTAGATTTAATTTAGGGGGGTGTTAGTGTTAGGGTTAGACTTAGCTTTAGGGGTTAATAATTTTATTATAGGTTGCAGTGGTATAGGGGGAGCAGGATAGGGGTTAATAAAAATATTATAGGTGGCGACAGTGTAGGGGGGCAGATTAGGGGTTAATAAGTTTAATATAGGTATTATGTAGGTGGCGGCGGGGGCTGGGAGCGGCGGTTTAGGGGTTAACAGATTTCTTAGAGTTGCGGCGGGGTCCGGGAGCGGCGGTTTAAGGGTTAAAATGTTTAATATAGGTGGCGGGGGTGTAGGGGGGCAGATTAGGGGTGCTTAGACTCGGGGTACATGTTAGGGTGTTAGGTGTACACACTTCCCATAGGAATGAATGGGATGTCAGGCAGCAGCGAACTTGAACTTTCGCTATGGTCTGACTCCCATTGATTCCTATGGGATCCGCCACCTCCAGGGCGGCAGTTTGAAAACCAGGTACGCTGGGCCGGAAAAGTGCCGAGCGTACCTGCTGGGATTTTGATAACTCCCAAAAGTAGTCAGATTGTGCCGAACTTGCGTTCAGAACAACTGGAGTGATGTAAGAATCGATCTGTGTCGGACTTAGTCCGGCGGATCGATGATTACGTCACCAGATTCTACTTTTGCCGGTGTGTAGGCCTTGATAACTAAGGCGAATCACTCTCGCCTCAAATACGCTGCAGAATTCCAGCGTATTTGAGGTTGACGGCTTGATAACTAGGGGCCATAATGTTTCTGACATATTGTTTGAATTTGCTTTAACTAATTATACTGTTGGATACTACATAAAGATATAAAAAAAAATTATGTTTTATTCAAATCATGAAAGCGTATAATAATAAAAAAAATGTAAATATAAGGGAAAAAAAACTACTCAGAATGCATAGAAATCCTTGAAACATAAAAGTTTAAAATTTGCTAACCACAATATAGAGTGACTTAAAGGGATACTAAACCCAATTTTTTTCTTTTATGATTCAGATAGAGCAGGACATTTTAAGCAACTTTCTAATTTATTCTTATCATTTTTTCTTCGTTATCTTGCTAACTTTATTTTAAAAGCAAGAATGTAAATGTTAGCAGCCAGCCCATTTTAGGTTCAGCACCATGGATAGTGCTTGCTTATTAGAGGCTTACATTTACCCACAAATAAGCAAGCATAACCCAGGTTCTCAACCAAATATGGACTGGCTTCTATGCACCACATTCCTGCTTTTTAAATAAAGATAGCAAGAGAATGAAGAAAAATTGGTAATAGGAGTAAATTAGAAAGTTGCTTAAAATTTGGGTTTAGTGTCCCTTTAAATGAGTTTGTGTGCTGATTTAAGCATTTACAGTGTAGTATGTAGCAGATTCAGATTCAGTAAATATGCAGCTTACTTAGGATAGATTTTGACTTCCTGTCTCAGTGTAGAACATGCACAATATTTACAGAAACAAATCATGTTTATATAATGCAACATTGTTTCATTTGAATGAAATGAAATTCTATATCCTTTTAAGAGCTGACCATTAGATTGGTATGCCTTTTAATAATTTTACCTTAGTTTTATATACATGTTCTGTAAATGAGTGTTGCATGTGTATAATACACCACAACATTAGTGTCAATTAAAAAAAAAAAACACTTTCTTTTTTGTCTTTACGTGCAATGCAGAATTCACTGTATACTTGGATTCACTTAATTTTGGTTTGGCACAAGTAGACCACAGCGAACAATAGGGTTGCCACACAGTTTATTTTTTTACAGCATGGCTGGTATTTTGTTTGAAACAAAGTATTCAGGCAAGCAGCTGATACAAGTTTATTGTAGTCCAGTAGATACAGAAACATCCTTTCAATTGGGCTGGTCTTTCTCCCCACTGATTGTTGATTGCTGCACGTGCCTCTTGTTTACGTAAACTTTCTACAGTCAAATACTGCTGCAATTATATTTTCTGTATAAGTGACAATTTCAAGAGGCAAAGGCAGTTATTTCAAATGGGAACACATTAACTGAAAGAACATTTTACTGCTCAATGTCCTTTCAAGATTCAAGTCAATGTAGGTGATTACAAATAAATATTGAAAAAAGACTGAAATGTGTTATGCATGTGTTGGAATAGATTTTAAAAAGATGTGGATTTAAAAATCAGTTCTGCTGGCAATATTTAATTTAGAATCACGTCCCTAGAACATTACAATAAAAATATATAACTGACTAATACATATCCATGCTTAGCAAAGTAAAGAAATAATATTATGTAGATTAAATAATGAATATACCTCTGAGATAAAAAAAAAATGTAAAAAGCATAAGTGTGAGCTGTGGTGGATAAACTAAATAAGTCTTTAAGGCAATGATGAATCACCACAAATTTATCCTATCAGAAATCAACACTAATGCACCTTTTCTGAAGCTGGATTTACTAGCTCTCATTCTATCAGGCCATCTTAGAATCTCACAGGAAATGAGAAATTGGAGATTGAAATATGTAATAATTCTGAAACAGACTCCTCCGAAATACTGGATTTATGATACACTGTCATAATATTTATCTACTCCACTATTCATCATCACTGCATTATGAGATAAGAACCTCATACCTCTTTTCCAGTTCTATTTCCACTACATGTTTACATATTTGTTGTACTTTTATACTGAGAGATGTTTTGCCTACTTAGTTGAAATGCAGGATATTTGTATTTTGTTCTACAAAGCTTCCAGAGGGCATTTAAAAAAAAATATCTTATTGTTAAAGATTTGCATTCCATATATGTAAAAACTTATATTTGGTCCTCAAAAAATGTATCTATTAAAGCTTAAATGCAGTGTAAGGTAGAGTGTTGATCCATCTCAAGTTGTCCAACATAGCTTGACCATTTTTATTTTTTATATTTTTAAAGTGATTATCTCTATGAATTGGTATTACAAAACTACCAGTCTTTAAATTTTATATTACATGGTTTAACCAACAACAAATGTTTGTTATACAAATGTTTGCGGAAACTTCAGTATCTCAGCTCAGGCTGGTCCTAGCTCCTTGAAACAAAAACTGACCTCTAGAGCACATTACAAGGTACATTTACTTATTTAATGTGCTCTAGACATCAGTTCAGAATTATGGTTGAAAAAATCCTATTGGCTGTTGCAATCAGCCAATAGGATTGAGCTTTCATCCTATTGGCTGTTGCAATCAGCCAATTGGATTGAGCTTGCATTCTATTGGCTATTCCAATCAGCCAATAGGATGAAAGCTCAATCCTATTGGCTGATTGCAACAGCCAATAGGATTTTTTCAACCTTAATTCTGATTGGCTGATAGAAATCTATCAGCCAATCGGAATCTAAGGGACGCCATCTTGGATGACGTCATTTAAAGGAACATTCATTGTTGAAGAAGACGTTGGAAGAAGAGGATGCTCCGCGCCGGATGTCTTGAAGATGGAGTTGCTCCGCGCTGGATGGATGAAGTTAGAAGATGCTGTCTGGATGAAGACTTCTGCTGGCTTCGATGAGGACTTCAGCCCGCTTGGATGAAGACTTCTGCCGCTTCGTTGAGGATGAATGTCGGCTCTTCAGGAACTGTAAGTGGATCTTCGGGGGTTAGTGTTAGGTTTTTTAAGGGTTTATTGGGTGGGTTTTAATTTTACCTTAGGGTTTGGGGTGAAAAAGAGGTAAATGCCCTTTTAAGGGCTATGCCCATACAAATGCCCTTTTCAGGACAATGGGGAGTTTAGGTTTTTTAGATTACGTTTTTATTTGGGGGGTTTGGTTGTGTGGGTGGTGGGTTTTACTGTTAGGGGGGTATTTGTATTTCTTTTACAGGTAAAAGAGTTGATTTCTTTGGGGCAATGCCCCGCAAAAGGCCCTTTTAAGGGCCATTGGTAGTTTATTGTAGGCTAGGGTTTTTTTTTATTTTGGGGGCCTTTTTCTTTTTCATAGAGCTCTTAGATTAGGTGTAATTAGTTTAAATATTTGATAATTTATTTTTTATTTTGTGTAACATTCTTTATTTTTTTTGTAACTTAGTGTTTGTTATTTTGTGTAACTTAGTTTTTAGTTTTTTGTAACTTTGTAATATTTAACAGTAGATTTAAATTATTTGAGTAGGGTTAGGTATATAATATATGTAATTTAATTTGTAGTTTAATGTAATTTTAGTATAACAGTTAGGGTAGGTTAATTATTAGTTTAATATAGTTTAATTTAAATCTAAAGGTAAGTTTTAATTTATTATAAGATAGAGATGAGTTAATATTTAATATAAAGTTAGCAGGTTGTTAGGTTTAGGGGTTAATAGGTTAATTTAGTTAGTTGAGGCGGTGTCGGGGAGCAGCGGGAAAGGGGTTAATAACTTTATTTAGTTGCAGCGGGGTCCGGGAGCGGCGGGATAGGGGTTAAACATTTTAGTATAGTGGCAGTGTTTAGTGACAGTATATAAATAAAGCTGGGAAAAAGCTGAATAGCAGCGAGATCGATGACTGTTAGTTAACAACAGTCCGCTGCTCATCGCCCAGTACTTGGTGCGTGGCTTTTTGACAGCTTTTTATATAAATATAGAGAGCGTATTCAGGTCCGCGGCCGCAATGTTAGGCGATGTCAGGCGAGCGTATTGGTGCCATCGAATGCAAGTAAGTTGACAGCTTGATAAGTAGGCCTCATAGTCTAGGTATGGAGAGAGTGGAAGGAGTGACTGTCTGATGTAGAGGAGAAGTGGTATCCTCAGGTATGGGCTTGTGGTCTTCCGCCCATGTGAGCGACAAACAATAACCACCACTAGAAGAATGTCTTGAAGTGTGATAGCCATGAGTCTGGGCAACTGGGCTTCTGATTGTCTGAGTAAAGGTTTTCATTTAGAACTCATTTTGCTGCCACCACAATTAATTTAAAAGTTCAGCTGTTATTGTTGTTTTGCCTTATAAATGAAAATGGTCTCTTCCCAATTCACTGTCTTTGCGTGTTTATTTTATAGTAAGGGGGTGGATCGGGTATTAAAGGGAATTATTGTCTGGTAGCTCAATTTGGCATGATAGGGCATTTAAATTTAATCCATAATGATTTTCCCCTAGAAAATTTATATTTTTTTCTCTACTTATACCTGCAATTTCAAGTGGTCAGATATGGAATAAAAAATGATTAATCAAAATGGGAAAACTTTGAGCAACTAAGAGTCTTGCAAACATGAAAATTATAATTAAAGCAATACCATTTTTAGGTGCTGATGGATTTAAATATGTTTGTGTTATTTTTATACAAGCAAATGAATAAAAACATTTGCACATACCTAGCACTTACAGCCCTAACCTAGTACTTTCTCTCTTAAATAGATTTTTTTTTATGTAGTCTGAAAAAAAAGAAGGTGCTATACTTTTAGGGATAAAGATTTGATATAATTTAGTATTTTTATATTATATCATTTAATGCTTTTATAGATTATGATTTACTGATGTGTATTATAATAGCCTAACTGACTTTGCATACTGGCAAAAAATAGGCATTGATAATTACTTATTGCTTTTAACCAGTAAACTGAAACAAAAGTTTTTCTTTAAATGAGAGAAGAAGCGACAGCCCCAGCTTGACAAAACCTTATAGTATGGTGAAACACATTGATTTGAGTTTGTGTCTGTAGCCAGGACTGAGTGGAGATGAAAATAATCTAGTCTGAAATATAAGTGATTTGAATATGATTTTTCTGTGTACCTCAGTGGAGCTCTAAGAATAGAGTGGAGGGGTGTTTGCGGAGGTCCAGTAAAGAAAGGGTTGCTGCTCTGATACCAACTAATGTCAGGAGTGAAAGGGGCTTGTGAAGAAGGAGAGGAGACGCAGTCTCGGTGTGGTGGCAGAGCCCCTATGTGCAGTATATACATATACCCAAAAGTATATAAACTATAGAGACTATGGACCCATTTATCATTTATTTGGGGACCCATTGCTGCAGGCTCACATAAGCAAGCCTGCAGCCAAAAGTTAGGAATTAGCGGTCATCAGGCTGCAGCCTTCTAACCAGTATGCCAGGTATTAGCTGGCAGATTATATCACCCCAGGTATGTTCGCCCCAGTGTAATTAAAAACCCTCAACTGGGTTAGCATGAGCAGGGGGTGGCATTGCATAAGCAAACGCTTGTGCAATGTTAAATACAGGCAGCATATTACTGCGATATGCTGCCCGGGCAGTTTCGCCTGAGCCAATGCCGGCCTATATAGTTTATGAAAACACACACATGCACACTATTTTTATCATCCTTCTTTATTAATATACATCTTTTGAAATTCATATTTATAATACAAATTTTTCAAACACCTTTTGCTGTAGAGTTTTTACGTTTCATTATATATATTTATATATATATATATATATATATATATATATATAATGGTATAGTTTGAATATGCTGAGTATGTTCAATAAAACAATATATAATATGTTTTGGTTTCTCACAGAAAAATGACTTACAGTGGGGTTAAATTTGAGCAGCATCTAAAAACTTCAAAACAGCTCAGCATAGGTGTGGAAATGGCTCAGCAGTTAAATGGTTAATATTGAAGCAACCACACTCATTTTGTAAACTTTGTTATGATAAGTTAATGTGTAGTTTTCCAGTAGTCTCAAACACCATTAACTACTCTAATGCTTTGCATGGAGACAAAATGTAAGTACATATTCCAAAGCACTTTGGATTTTGCTATTTCCGAATGCTGACCACTTGAAAGAAGGACTACTCTTTTCCAAGCTTTTCATCTTCATCAGGTAAAGTTTCAAACATGTTTTAGAAAAACACTTCCCTGTTAATAAAATGTAAGATACCCATAAAAAATATAAATTTAAGAAAAAATTGAAATGAAAGATTAATTGCAAAGGATTATAAATTAAACCCTAAAAGTTTTTTTTTTTAAGTACCTTAAAATGTGTGAAGATTAGCATGATTAACAGTGACAGGGAGAAGGCTGAGGTACTAAAACAGTTATTTTCTTCAGTATACACAACAGAGGAACCAATGGGAGATACTTTGAACATTAGTAATAAACTGGATAATATTAAGGTAAATAAAACTCCAGGCCCAGATGGAATACACCCAAGGGTTTTATTGGAATTAAGCACTGTTACAGCCAAACCTCTACTGAAATGGTTTATAATAAATTATATTGATGAGTATATTCGTATAAACAAGATTATGAGTTCCAATTAGCATGGTTTTATGAGAAATATATCATGTCAAACTACTCTAATTAGATTATATGAGGAAGTAAGTAAAATATAGATAAAGGTGAATCAGTTGATGTGATATACTTAGATTTTGCAAAGGCGTTTGAAACAGTGCCACATGGGAGATTAATGTACAAAATTAAGGGACTTGGACTATCTAAAAATGTTAGCTCATGGATAAATAACTGGATAAAAGACAGTTAGCAACAAGTAGTAGTAAATGGATCATACTTAGATTGGACAAAGGTAATCAGTGGAGTCCCCCAGGGATCGGTACTGGGCCTCTTCTTTTTAATATTTTTATTAATGACTTGGAGCATGGATTAAATAGCAACATCTCTATTTTTGCTGATGATACAAAGTTGTGTAAGTCCATTGGGTCAGTGCTGGGTGAAATTGCTTTACAAGGGGATCTACAAAAATTAGAAGAATTGCCAGGTAAATGGAAATTAAGATTTAATACAGGAAAATGCAAAGTTCTACATTTTGGAAGTAAAAATAAGTAGGCAACCTATTATTTAAATGGGATTAGATTTAACAAAACAGAGGAGAAAAGGGATTTGGGAGTAGTAATAGATAACAAGCTAAATATGGGTGCACAATTCAAGGCAGTGGCTTCTATGGCTAATAAGATACTAGCATATATTAAAAGAGGCATTGATGCAAGGGAGGAAAACATAATACGACTACCACTATATAAATCACTGGTAAGATCTCACCTTAAGTATGGAGTGCCGTTCTGGGGACCAATCTTGAAAAAAGACATTGCAGAGTTATGAGAAGGGACACAAAACTAATAAGGGTAATGGAGAATTTAAACTATGAGGAGAGGCTAGCTAAACTGGATCTGTTTCCCCTAGAAAAAAGACGCTTGAGAGGTTATATGATTACTTTATATAAATATATCCAAGGCCCATATGCAGAGATGGTGGAAGTTCTGTTTATTCCAAGAAAATCGTTTGTGACAAGAGGTCACAATTTAATGGTGGAGGAATGGAGATTTAATCTCCAGCAATGTAAAAAAAATTTCACTGTAAGAACAATCAAATTGAGGAACTCATTACCTAAGGAGGTAGTTTATTCCAATACCATAGATAAATGTAAAAATTGTTTAGATACATTTCTGGCAAGAAACAGAATACAGGGGTATGATTGACTATGTTAAATGGGCTGCTTTTTAATTTAAGCTCAACTGGAGCTTTCATTGTAAGTATATTAAGATTGTATAGGTTCAACTCAATGGACTTCTTTTTATTTTTCAACCTCATCTACTATGTTACTATTTTACATGAGAAGTAGAAGCTGACCTGCACTATTGATAGCTACTATCTGTTTATGTTGTTATCAATAGTGACTTTCATAGGATCTAGGCATACACAACAAATACCCCTACATCAGGGGTGTCCAAACTTTGCTCTCCATAGGTTTTGGAACTACATTTCCCATGATGCTCAGCTAGATAAAATGCTGGCTGAGCATCATCGGAAATGTAGTTCCAAAACCTCTGGAGAGCAAAGTTTGGACACCCCTGCCCTACATGAAAATTAGAAAAAACTTTCTCAATTGAGGTGCCTCATGCTCATCTAGTGAACAAGTGATTGCTGTAAGCTGTTTACTAGGTGTGTTTTAGGGTGTTCTGGGCTCTAAAATTGATCATAGAATCCCCTAAATGAGCTCTAAAATTGGTCAATTAATGTCACCTTTGAAAGAGTAGATACCTCTTTATGACCAGGCGACTATTAGGTGACAACCATGACAACAATGATTTCTTGGTAGAACAATATGCATGTGGTAAAGCACCATGTAGTGGTTGGGTAACCCTTCTTTCATCTACCCTCAACACATGGAAGGGTACAAGACCCTTTATTTGTGAGAAGCAATACTTTTTTTCCAGTTAGTAATGTTTGTTTGTCCAGGTCAGTGGTATCATAGCAATGAAAATATATTCTTTATAGCACTAAATCTATTTCAAGTAAAAAAATATATAAATAAAAATAAATCAGATCTCCATGTCATAGGTTATTTGATGCATCATAGATGTAGGAGATATTAGTAAATAAACTATCTTCCTAGCAATGGTATTTTCAAAAGAGAACTGCTTTTGCTTAAACTCTTTAAATGTAGCATATTATGTTACATTACTTTTAAAAGAAAAAAAAAACTTTTAGGGAGACTTGAAGCTGAGTTCAGCAGGAGGACACTCTGTCCCGTGCACTGTTTGAATGCTTAGCAATTCTTATTGCACTTTTATAAAAACATTTTATAGAGAGGTCCATGATGGATGCTAGGAGTATATGTTAATAAGTTCTTTGCATGCAATTTCCTCATCAGAGATTTGTTTCTGTTTAAACAATTAAACAAAGTCATACATTCACTATTTTAACAAGGTTTTTATTACTGCTAAAATAAAAAACAACTTTTCAGGGACCTATATATACATAATTAAGCTGATACATATCCACATCTCCATCTATTAGGCAGCAGATTCAGCCCTTGAGATGCAGACTCACTGCTTCTTTACCTTAAATTCTCTCATTGTTGTGGCAGGCAAGAGACGGGCTGGGGGTTGGACAAAAAAAAGCTGCAAACAGGGCTAGACAGGTTCTCTAGCTGGGAATATTGCGCATTTGTGAAATGATAAATAGAGCACATAATCTTGCATGGTCAGTCTGTCTGTCTCTCTATCCATGTAGGCTCCTAAATTTTACATCTCAAAAAAAAATGTATTTCAATGAATAAAAAAAAAACAGTATATGGTTATTTTCCTTAATAAAATAAAGATAGGGATGCATTACTTTTTTAGAAAAAGATGCATGCAAATTTTTATAAATTTATACAGAATGGGTTAGGCTGGAATTAGCTATAGGAGTTTACATTACAGGAAACAAAAAAATAAAAATGTAATAAAAATCATTCAAATAAACCAGAAAAAAACAATGGAGGGCTCACAAAATTTACAGCGCATACCACGTTGGCTGGCTTACGCATTTCGGCATCAGATGTAATCATAGCCATTCAGTTGTTTCTATTAGCCAACTGATAATATGTCCTTAGGGATGCATTTTATAAAGTCATGCACTTTCTGGTAGTTTAGTGATCATTTTCATTAGCTTTAGCTTAATTTTTTATCATACACATTTTTTTTAACATATTTAGTGCTCTTTTTAATTTACGATAAACTTTTTAACTAAAGGTACCTTTAATTAAAAAAAAAATGTTGTTGGTCAGCAAATTTTTCTTGTTGTTGTATTATAAATTTCATGGCAGTATTTCCGTATTCAGTCCTTTTTACAAGCCATCTTGTATATTGAAGACCACAGCCATCAGGAGCTGAAAAAAATCTAGCCGATTTTAAATCTCCTAGAAAACGCTTGTACATTTAAAAGCACATTAATATGATTTGCTGCTGATGCCAATGACCTTTTAAGCTTCCAAGACCAAAATGATTTCTTCTTATGAATGATTTATAATAAAATGTGAAATATAAAATTGTTAGCTATAGAATTTATCTTCATTTAAGAATAAAGTAGAGAGCTGCTTGATACGTATTCTTTCATTTCAAGACAATGATTGGATTTTAAGGCTGTGTTTCCAATTCAAGGCAAAAAAAAAATCTGCAGCATAAATGTAAAATTATGTAATGAAATAAGAAATGGGGACACCAGAACACAGTTAATAATAATGAAATACCAGTATTCTATTTAATGAAATATATGTTTATTTAAAAGGATACTAAAGTTAAAATTTAGTTTCCATGATTTAGAAAAAGCATGCAATTTAGAAAAAAAAATCAAATTTACTTCCAGAATAAAAATGTTCACAATATTTTTATATGCAGTCTTTCTGAAGCACCAGCTCCTACTGAGCATGTGCAAGAGTTTGCAGTATATGCTGATGGCTGTCACATGATAGAAGTAGGGAAAATGGAAGTAGCTTTGAATTGCGTCCAGAAACTGCCATAATTTGCCTACAGATAAGCGTTATAACACAAACAAAATATAAAATGCAATGTACTTGTGCTTACTTTTATACATGTCACGCTGAATGTCTCATTCACTATCATGTGAGCAAAAAAATAACACCTTCAACTACGCAGCTTAATAAATTCAATTATCCATGCCTAGACTTGCTTCTAATTTATCAATCACCGCAGCTTATAACGTCCGAATTGACGTAAATAATTATCACGCTACCTTTGATCAATGTTGGCATCGGACTGTAATTTGGAGCGTCTGATATAACGTGGACATTCTCACAGAGGCCCTCTTCTACTTTTAGAAACTTTGATGGTGTCATTGCATTGTCTTGCAATTATGCATTTGTTGATTATGAAATTGTACTGTATTTAATAGGTTTTTGAAGAGGCAACAAGGAAAAATAAACATTAAGAAATGTAAAAGAAATTGTCTACAATAATTCAGTACTGACTTACATTAGCTATTGACTCACTAATTATAAGTATTTGAAATGATTGTTAATGCATATAATTGTGTAACAATGCATATTTCAAAAGTGTTCAGCACATTGTGTAAGCACATATGATAAACAACAATTGCATCTGGGACTTTGTTAAAAAGGGAGATAGGGGCTAAAGCCCATGTGTACTCGGTTAGAGTCTTGAGTGTTTAGTGCACCATCTAATCATGGCAATCTACAGGTGAATCAACTGTCGTCTGTTTAAAAATCATGTTACAGTATATAATCTGAGCATGTGCGTTTGTCATACTAAAAAGGTATCAAGGTAGCATCTAGGAGGCAAGGAAAGGTCAAAACAGGATACAATATAATTAGCTGTCATTCACTTTAGTCTAGCCCATGATCCAGCTGAAACCTGTAAATATTTACAATGGTATTTTTTCATGAATGTAGTTATTTTTCTACTAGTTCTTCCCAAAATATTGCATATTATAGTCCTTTTGACCAAATAAATCATTTGAAAGCTTTAGTCTGCATCTCTTGATCTGAAATGCTTCTATAATGTTAAACAGTAAAAATCAAAACACTCAAAAATATTTATGAATATTTACTCTTATAGTATGGGATCTTCTCCACTTTATACCCAAAGACTGTAAAATAGTTTCCACCAGAGGACATTATCATGCAGTGCAGACTTTGAGGTTTAAATACTGAAGAGAATATTGAGTTTTCTCATTGTCATGCCCATGCCCAGTATTGAACTCAGGTCTCTAGGATCCTGGGTATGTGGTGTTCCTCTGAGCCACTGAAGGGCTTAGACTGAGTCCAATATTTTCAGGCTCCTGCTGTCTGCACTGACTGGCTCTCTGATCCACCTGCAGACAGTTCTCTAATCAGCCAGTACTATTTAAAGCTGCTGAGATGTGTATTAATTTCTCTAATATAGAGCCAATTCCTGTTTTTGCCTCTGAAGTCTTCTAAACCTGCTTGCTGACTGATCTTCTGGCTTTTGACCTTGATTTCCCAAACTTTTCTGCTTTTGAACCTCCCTTTTGTTGTGTTCCTTGGTGCTTTTTCCTCCCCGGTATTTTGAACTTTTGTCTGGAGTTTAACTTGCCTAATGTCTGCCTGTTTCTGTACTGGTTCAGCTGGAAGTTACTGACCTTGGCCTGTCTGACCTCGCTGCTGTGCACCTTTTCCTATACCCAGCTTGGGACCACAGTTTAACCCATGGCGTGGGCCATCCTCTAGCCCAGCATGGGCCTTTGTCCAACCCAGCTGGAGTTCACAGACTGTTGGGTGCAAAAACTGTTTCCTGTTTAGTGTTTGTATGTACCCTGTCACAGTCAATTAATAGCCTGTATCCTGCCTCAGCTAACGTTCCTGCTTGAATCCTGTCACATCTAAAGTACCAGCCTGGTATCCTGTCACAACTAAAGTACTATTCTGGTATCCTGTCACAGCCACAGATCCTGCCTGGTACCCTGCCACAGAACCTAGCCAACATATCCTGTCACTGCCACAGAGCCTGCCTAGTATCCTGTCACAGCACTATGACCTGTCTGGTATCCTGTCACAGAGAAAAAGCCTACCAAGTCCCAGCCGAGTGCTGTCACTATACAGTGTCTTCTGTGTCCCGTTCCTGTTAAGTGTGTACCATTAATAATTCCCATTTCCAGGAAGGCGTTCCGTTCTAGTCAATCTTTATTTCTGTTAAAAAACCTAAGCAGTAGACATGCTAAAATCTAAACAGAACTCAAAGACAGATAACCTCACAAAACAAGTTTCAAACAACTGAACCCAGCACAAACGTGACACTCATGATCTTAAACAACTACCTCCAATAAAGATGTACTCAGTAACAATGACAGTTCTTTAAATGGACAGTAAACACCATGCAATTACATTTTTTTTCTTCAGTGTGCCAATAGATTCACATATCAGCAGAATCTTAAAATTATTAGCAAATAAAACATTTTTTTCAATCAAGTGGTCAAAATCCACTCACTACTTTCCGTATTTGGAGGAGCCACTTCCTTAACAATAAAAAATCTCCATTGTTTGACTTCAGCATAAAAGATAAGATAACACGTTACAAAATAGGGACAAATATGTGGCAAAATTAGGCCTGTTGAGCCTGCCATGTGCTACCCCATTTTTCAGGCCTTGAAAATTCAATCAATGTTCAGGTTTAATTTACAGAAAAAGGGGGCAAACTAAACAGTGAAAGTATACTATGGATAATCAATGACTTTATATTCTCAAAGTGTTTACTGTCCCTTTAAGCTTCCCTTCTATCTCATCTTTCATCTAGCACCGAGGATTTTCTTCATCCATGTCTTCATCTTACCTCATGAATTGTTCTTAAAGTGATATTTTTGCACCCTTGAGGGTACTTTATTAGAGGCCTCACCCAGCCCCCGTTCCAGAATCTTTTTTTCTTCTTGAAAAAACGGTGGGTGGGACAGTCAGATATAATACCACCTGCCACAAAGATTATAATGGAAGTGTGCTCCCAACTGTGCTTGCAAACCTCTGCATCCAGAAGCACACTTCCATTATCCAGATAAATCCTAATGGGGAAACATAAAAAGGCGCCACATAGGGTAATATTGTCTTGGTTAACCAAACAGTAGAAGGCGTATAGAAGAACCCTTCAGGGTGGCTACTCACAAAATGTTGCGGCACAACGCGAGTGCCTAGCCGGGCAATATGGGACCAACAGAGTCGCCCGTAAGACTCGCACAAGCGGCTGGAGCGTTGTACTCCAAATCACGTGGCGGGGCAGACCAATCACAAAGGCAGTGGTTAACCAAGACAATATTACCCTATTTGGCGCCTCTTTATGTTTCCCCATTAGGATTTATCTGACTACCTTATCTTTTTGTCAAGAGTGCGGCCTGCCTCATTTTCGATCCACCGTCCATCTACACGAGCGCACCTCCTTAGGACTGTGGTGTTCTAGTGCCATCAATCTCTTGCATTATAGTCTATGAAGCAGGTGATAGAGCATCCTATTTCACATTTCAAGAAGTAAAAACACTCTAAAAAGGTGGCTGGTTGGTGCAATCTGTACAAAAGCACCCAAAGTTTCAGAAATATAACTTTCAGAAAAATACACAAGGTTGGGATGGAGCAGTAAAAACATTGCAGGAAAATATATTGTTTACAGCACCTTTAAGAGTTGGTGTAAATCAAGGGGAGTATATACAAGTAAGCAAAGAATGCAACGCTGTTAGAAATTTCTCTATATGAAGACTGGGCAAAGCTATAAAGAATATATAGCAACTAAATGTTGACTACATAATGTTCCTCAAGAGGTACCTATATTATTTTGCCTCCATCTTTGTTTTCCGCTATATGAAACCATTGTGGCTATACTAATTGTGCACAAGGTTCAATGTGAAAGAAAGTCTTGTTAAAAAAATACATTTTAATATGTTTAGATGCTATAATTTATGTTACAGCTACGTATTAATTCACAGCATCACATTAATCATGTGTTGTGCCTTTGTGCACTGCTACAGAATTTGCAGCTATTTTAAACAAGTGAAACATATTGTGCTGAGGAGTTCTAAAAAGAATGAAAGGCTGTGGCTCCCTGTTGCTGCATACTAAAGTCCCTAATATACTTTAAAGCTACCTTGAGCAGAATTGAGCCTGCATGAGGGTGTCTGTATTTCCAAAGGATTTTAGAAGCAAAATTATGAGGCATTGAAAACCTCATATGAATATCAATCACCCACAATCTACGGCTCCAGCCCAGTTTAAAGAGGTTCTCTCAGGGGAAGAAAATCATCTTAAGAGACAGAGAGAGACACAGAGAGAGAGAAAAACAGAGAGAGACAGAGAGACAGAGAGACATGGAGAAACAGAAGGAGACAGAGAGGGAAAGAGAGAGAGAAAGAGAAAATGAGAGAGACAGACACAGAGAAAGGGATGAATAGAGAGAGAGAAAAGAGAGAGAGACAGAGAGAGAAAGAGAGAGAGAGAGAGAGAGAGAGAGAGAGAGAGAGAAAGAGAGAAAGAGAGAGAGAGAGAAAAGGAGAAAGAGAAAGAGAGACAGTGATGTTCTAGGATCTCCTGATTTTTGTATAAATACTATCTTGGGTTACATGATAGATTATTGTGTTGCCCATCTGCACATCCAAACAAATTCTGTCTGTCTCTCTCTCTCTGTGTGTCTCTCTCTTTCTCTCTCTCTCTCTCTCTCTCTCTGTCTCTCTCTTTCTCTCTGTCTCTCTCGTTGTCTCTCTCTCTCTCTCTCTGTGTCTCTCTCTCTTTCTCTCTGTCTCTCTCTCTCTCTCTCTGTGTATCTCTCACTCTTTCTCTCTCTCTCTCTGTCTCTCTCTCTGTCTCTCTCCTCTCTCTCTCTGTTTGTCTCTCTGTCTCTGTCTCTCTTTCTCTCTGTCTCTCTCTCTCTTTCTCTGTCTCTCTCTGTCTCTCTCTGTGTCTGTCTCTATCTGTCTCTCTCTCTCTCTCTCTCTCTCTCTCTCTGTGTGTCTTTCTCTCTCTGTCTCTCTCTCTCTCTGTCTCTCTCTCTCTCTGTCTATGTCTATCTTTCTCTCTGTCTCTCTCTCTCTGTCTCTGTCTTTCTCTATCTCCAGCCTTTTGCTTTACCTATTTTTTAAAGCCAGTTAGCCTCCAAAAACTTGATCCAAAGAATTTAGTAATTTATCAAACTACACTTAGTGATCAAATACTCTTTATAGCCATTACTCTCAAAAGCAAGAGAGACCCACTTTTGTTATACACCTAATGAAGATGTATGAATCACAGTTCTTCTCTTGGGGTACACAAAAATAAATGCAGACAAAAGAACAATTCCTAACAATTTATCCTATATTCATTTAAATCTACAGTTATTTTTCAGTTTAAAAAATTAGACAAGGTTAAAGTAAAGTTTATCCAACATAGGGCAAGATTACATATGTGGCAGACGCAGCAAGACTTGTGCTGAGTATGTGAGCACCGTAACCCCCTGAAAATAGTAACTAACACCTAATGCATGCGCAATATCTATCTACCTACTGAAAATAACTAACAACGTACGCATGCGCAATATCTATCGATGTCAACCACCAACCCCCGCCGCATTAACTAATAAACTATATTAACCACTAATCCGCCAACCTCCACATCGCAAAACATCTAATTAACCTATTAACCCATAATCCGCCAACCCCCCACAATGCTTTATACCTAATAAAGTGATTAAACCCTAAACCGCCATCACCCAACAACGCAATATACCTTACCTATTATAAACTATTAACCCCTTATCCGTCATTCACCCATATCGCAAAATACCTATTAAAACTATTAACCCCTAATCTGCCAACCCCCGCAACGAAAATAACTAATTAAATTACTAAACCGCCTAACTTAACACCCTCTAACCTAACACCCCCTAAATTAACCCCAATTACCTAAATTAAAAAATACTAAGTTCCAAACAATTAAAATAAAAAAGCTAACATTACTTAAAAAAATAATAATAATAAAAATAATAATCTAAGATTACAAAAAATTTTCTAACATTACATAAAATAATAAACCAAAATATCAAAAATAAAAAAATTAAACCTAATCCCTATGAAAATAAAAAAGCCCCCCAAATTAAAAAAAAACCACCCACTAATCTAATGCTAAACTACCAAAAGCCATTAATAGGGCCTTTTGTACGGCATTGCCTTAAGTTAAACAGCTATTTTACCTTAAAAAAATACTAAGTCCCCCCTCTAACAGTAAAAACCCCCACCCACCAAACCCCCCAAAATAAAAAAAACTAAGACTATAAAGCCTAAGTCTAACACGCAGATAGGTACTCACGGTTCCTGAAGTAGACAGTAAAGTCTTCTTCCAAGCGGCAATATCTTCTATCTTCTTCCATGAACAAGCTGGCGCAGAGCGGCGCGAGCAACTGAAGACCGGTGATGGCAGAACCCAGAAGGCCCGGCGACCGCGGAGCCATGGAGCGTGGAGGTCCTTTTCGTACGACCACGGCCGCACACTGAGGATTGAATTCAAGGTACGTGTTTAAATATGGGGTACCTTGCATTCCTATTGACTGATTTGAGTCTTCAAATTTAAATCAGCCAATAGGATGAGAGCCACTGATATCCTATTGGCTGTTCAAATCAGTCAATAGGATTTTTGGCAGGGATCGCTCGAAGAGGATCTCCACACTCCATGGCTCCGCGGTCGCCGGTCTTCAGTTCTGCTGTCACTGGTCTTCGGTTCCACGGTCACCAGTCTTCAGTTCCACGCTCCGCTCAGTGCTGGCTTGTTTCTGGAAGAAGATAAAAGATATCACCGCTTGGAAGAAAACTTCACCGCCGGACTTCAGGAACCGTGAGTAACTATCTGGGGGTTACACTTAGGCTTTTTTAATTTTTTGTGGGTTTGTTTTTTTAGATTAGGGATTTAATGGGCCTTTTAAGGGCAGTAAAAAAAAACTGAATGCCCCTTTAGGGGCAATGGGTAGTTTAGGATTTTTTAGTGTTAGGTTTTTTATTTTGGGGGGTTTGGTGGGTGGGGGGTTTTACTGTTAGAGGGGCGACTTAGTATTTTTTAAGGTAAAAGAGCTGTTTAAGGGCTATTGGTAGTTTAGCATTAGATTAGGGAGTGTTTTTATTTTGGGGGGGCTTTTTTATTTTCATAGGGATTGTTAATTTTTTTTATTTTTGATAATTTGATTTATTAGTCTATGTAATGTTAGAATTTTTTATTTTTGTAATCTTAGATTCATTTAATCTTAGGTTTTTTATTTTTAAGTAATAATAGAAATGTGTGTGATGGTACTGGATCAGACTCAACTTAGCTTCCCCGAATCTGATATACTCCCAATATCAAAGATATGTGCAAAAAGGAGACAGGTGGGGGTGGGGAGCGCTCGAAAGAGAGCCATGAGTTGGACTATTTATTTTTATGTGTGAAGAACTTAACTATTTAAGATAAGTAGTGTGACTATATGGAAAAAATCCAGTTGGAAATATGTGGTTCAATTGTGTTTTACGAGTGTGTAAAAAGTGTGATTCAATTCTATGTTGTGAACTTCTTGCTGTGAAAATGTAATATACTAAAGTTCCTAACTGTGAGTACAAGAAAGTTAAAATATCACTTATTGTGTGTAAAGGAGATTCAGGGTTAAAATATCATAAATGTCTGTACCTCTAATCGTATTATAAATGTGATAGAGTGTATTTAGTCCGATCATATGACGAATATATAACATTCCCAATTAGGTATGGTTGAGTAGATGCAGATTCAATATATAAAAATATTTTTATACTTCCTATATAAACAATTTGTGTTATACAAAATGACGTTGCAAGCGGGTTTAATTTAAAAGGTATATTTTACTCTATTATAAATGAACGATATTGTTATAGTGGTTTATAAAACAGTATATATTGTAACGATATAAAACAAACAATGTTAATAACATATGTTAAATTTCAATAATTGCAACATTCGGTTATTAGTTATCTTATTGTTAGTTCCATTTAAGCATACAGGTTAGGAATGAGTGTATAAAAGTTCCTGGTTGTAACAACCTTTGCTGTATATCAATCTGTGACGATATACACTGTGTGCAGAATTATTAGGCAAATGAGTATTTTGACCACATCATCCTCTTTATGCATGTTGTCTTACTCCAAGCTGTATAGGCTTGAAAGCCTACTACCAATTAAGCATATTAGGTGATGTGCATCTCTGTAATGAGAAGGGGTGTGGTCTAATGACATCAACACCCTATATCAGGTGTGCATAATTATTAGGCAACTTCCTTTCCTTTGGCAAAATGGGTCAAAAGAAGGACTTGACAGGCTCAGAAAAGTAAAAAATAGTGAGATATCTTGCAGAGGGATGCAGCACTCTTAAAATTGCAAAGCTTCTGAAGCGTGATCATCGAACACTTATATGGAACATTTCATCTATGATGAACAAGACAATATATCATATTAATAAGTTATGCGCTTCTAATACATCAGAGTATATGATGTGCTGACTCTGTTATCTACATATAGAATAATTACATGGAATATTATATGCTAATGGTACAGGAGGGAGATATATACATATATATGCACACATATGTATGTACATACATGTATATATAAATATATATGTATAGGATCCGGTTAATGGAACATTCCAATTATGATGTAGGGGACATGTGTTGTATTTGCAAGTTTATGCTACTAAGTATCATTAAAGCTAAAAATTCTAGTGCAGCTAAATTTATGAAGTGCTGTCTCTACCATCTGTAAAGTGAGTATGTGGATCCTAGTAGATTAAGAGAGTGTGTGTATATATACACACATATGTATGTTCATGGATGGGGGAGATTACTCTTAAGGGGTGGTGTGATCTAAAGGGAAAAGGTAATAGTAAATTATAATTTAAGTCGATTCTCAGGAGTTATTAAATATTATATTTCCTATAAGTGTTATCTGTATACCTACCACTGTTCTATGTCATTCTTTTAGAGGTAGGGGGTCTAGTATGAGTGGTATGTTTGTTGATGCAGATGTAGTATAATGTTATATTATAAACTGGACATAGTGAGGATAGTATGGGATGGTGGGTGTTATTGGTGTAGTCTATTTGACCCTTACTTTTATATATATTTTATAACTTTTTAAGTAAGAAGTCTTTACTGCTTGGATATTTTTAACAGCTGGAAACTTTCGGAGTTTATAAATAGAGTTGTGGCCACAACTTATGACCCCTTTTTTCTTGTATATATATATATCGTCAAGGATTGATATACAGCAAAGGTTGTTACAACCAGGAACTTTTATACACTCATTCATAACCTGTATGCTTAAACGGAACTCACAATAAGATAACTAATAACCGAATGTTGCAATTATTGAAATTTAACATATGTTATTAACATTGTTTGTTTTATATCTTTACAATATATACTGTTTTATATACCACTATAGCAATATCGTTCATTTATAATAGAGTAAAATATACCTTTTAAATTCAACCCGCTTGCAACGTCATTTTGTATAACACAAATTGTATCACTTTGATAAAGCATTTGTGTTTATATAGGAAGTATAAAAATATTTTTTTATATCTAATCTGCATCTACTCAACCATACCTAATAAGGAATGTTATATATTCGTCGTATGATCTGACTAAATACACTCTATCACATTTATAATACGATTAGAGGTACAGACATTTATGATATTTTAACCCTGAATCTCCTTTACACACAATAAGTGATATTTTAACTTTCTTGTACTCACAGTTAGGAACTTTAGTACATTACTTTTTCACAGCAAGAAGTTTGCAACATAGAATTGAATCACACTTTTTACAAACTCGTAAAACACAATTGAACCACATAATTTTTTAGACTTGTCACTAGACATCCTTATTTGTTGATTATCACTAGAAGATCTAGACAGAGACCACACCATTATAATTGCAGTAAAATAGATTTATAAGGTTTGTTGCAATACTCAGAGACATGGCCAAGGTAAGAAAGGCTGAAAGACGACCACCACTGAACAAGACACACAAGCTGAAACGTCAAGACTGGGCCAAGAAATATATCAAGACTGATTTTTCTAAGGTTTTATGGACTGATGAAATGAGAGTGAGTCTTGATGGGCCAGATGGATGGGCCCGTGGCTGGATTGGTAAAGGGCAGAGAGCTCCAGTCCGACTCAGACGCCAGCAAGGTGGAGGTGGAGTACTGGTTTGGGCTGGTATCATCAAAGATGAGCTTGTGGGGCCTTTTTGGGTTGAGGATGGAGTCAAGCTCAACTCCCAGTCCTACTGCCAGTTTCTGGAAGACACCTTCTTCAAGCAGTGGTACAGGAAGAAGTCTGCATCCTTCAAGAAAAACATGATTTTCATGCAGGACAATGCTCCATCACACGCGTCCAAGTACTCCACAGCGTGGCTGGCAAGAAAGGGTATAAAAGAAGAAAATCTAATGACATGGCCTCCTTGTTCACCTGATCTGAACCCCATTGAGAACCTGTGGTCCATCATCAAATGTGAGATTTACAAGGAGGGAAAACAGTACACCTCTCTGAACAGTGTCTGGGAGGCTGTGGTTGCTGCTGCACGCAATGTTGATGGTGAACAGATCAAAACACTGACAGAATCCATGGATGGCAGGCTTTTGAGTGTCCTTGCAAAGAAAGGTGGCTATATTGGTCACTGATTTGTTTATGTTTTGTTTTTGAATGTCAGAAATGTATATTTGTGAATGTTGGGATGTTATATTGGTTTCACTGGTAAAAATAAATAATTGAAATGGGTATATATTTGTTTTTTGTTAAGTTGCCTAATAATTATGCACAGTAATAGTCATCTGCACACACAGATATCCCCCTAAAATAGCTATAACTAAAAACAAACTAAAAACTACTTCCAAAACTATTCAGCTTTGATATTAATGAGTTTTTTGGGTTCATTGAGAACATGGTTGTTGTTCAATAATAAAATTAATCCTCAAAAATACAACTTGCCTAATAATTCTGAACTCCCTGTATATACAAGAAAAAAGGGGTCGTAAGTTGTGGCCACAACTCTATTTATAAACTCTGTCCAAAAGTTTCCAGCTGTTAAAAATATCCAAGCAGTAAAGACTTCTTACTTATAAAGTTATAAAATTATACTCCCCCTTACCGGACCTCCGATATCCCTTACTTCCTTGTGCTTCAGTGGGTTTTGGGAAGGTTGCCTCTGTGTTTGAGCGGGGATGGATTTTTTTCTTCTCCGATCGGCGTATAGCCGTTGAAAATAGCCCGGCATGGGATGCTCCTCCCAGTTTTTAACTCATTCGTTACGGATATTTATATTGGGTGTATGCTTTTAATAAGCAATTATATGGAACATTTCATCTATGATGAACAAGACAATATATCATATTAATAAGTTATGCGCTTCTAATACATCAGAGTATATGATGTGCTGACTCTGTTATCTACATATAGAATAATTACATGGAATATTATATGCTAATGGTACAGGAGGGAGATATATACATATATATGCACACATATGTATGTACATACATGTATATATAAATATATATGTATAGGATCCGGTTAATGGAACATTCCAATTATGATGTAGGGGACATGTGTTGTATTTGCAAGTTTATGCTACTAAGTATCATTAAAGCTAAAAATTCTAGTGCAGCTAAATTTATGAAGTGCTGTCTCTACCATCTGTAAAGTGAGTATGTGGATCCTAGTAGATTAAGAGAGTGTGTGTATATATACACACATATATATGTTCATGGATGGGGGAGATTACTCTTAAGGGGTGGTGTGATCTAAAGGGAAAAGGTAATAGTAAATTATAATTTAAGTCGATTCTCAGGAGTTATTAAATATTATATTTCCTATAAGTGTTATCTGTATACCTACCACTGTTCTATGTCATTCTTTTAGAGGTAGGGGGTCTAGTATGAGTGGTATGTTTGTTGATGCAGATGTAGTATAATGTTATATTATAAACTGGACATAGTGAGGATAGTATGGGATAGTGGGTGTTATTGGTGTCGTCTATTTGACCCTTACTTTTATATATATTTTATAACTTTTTAAGTAAGAAGTCTTTACTGCTTGGATATTTTTAACAGCTGGAAACTTTCGGAGTTTATAAATAGAGTTGTGGCCACAACTTATGACCCCTTTTTTCTTGTATATATATATATCGTCAAGGATTGATATACAGCAAAGGTTGTTACAACCAGGAACTTTTATACACTCATTCATAACCTGTATGCTTAAACGGAACTCACAATAAGATAACTAATAACCGAATGTTGCAATTATTGAAATTTAACATATGTTATTAACATTGTTTGTTTTATATCTTTACAATATATACTGTTTTATATACCACTATAGCAATATCGTTCATTTATAATAGAGTAAAATATACCTTTTAAATTCAACCCGCTTGCAACGTCATTTTGTATAACACAAATTGTATCACTTTGATAAAGCATTTGTGTTTATATAGGAAGTATAAAAATATTTTTTATATCTAATCTGCATCTACTCAACCATACCTAATAAGGAATGTTATATATTCGTCGTATGATCTGACTAAATACACTCTATCACATTTATAATACGATTAGAGGTACAGACATTTATGATATTTTAACCCTGAATCTCCTTTACACACAATAAGTGATATTTTAACTTTCTTGTACTCACAGTTAGGAACTTTAGTACATTACTTTTTCACAGCAAGAAGTTTGCAACATAGAATTGAATCACACTTTTTACACACTCGTAAAACACAATTGAACCACATAATTTTTTAGACTTGTCACTAGACATCCTTATTTGTTGATTATCACTAGAAGATCTAGACAGAGACCACACCATTATAATTGCAGTAAATTGCACTATCAGATGAATTGAATTACACTTTTTTTGACTTGTCACTAGACATCTTTATTTTTGGATTATCGCCAGAAGACCTAGATAGAGACCACCCAATTATAACTGCAAGAAATTGCACTATTAAACACAAGGATATTATTTATTATCCACAGATATATATATATATATATATGCATATTTCCAACTGGATTTTTTCCATATAGTCACGCTACTTATCTTAAATAGTTAAGTTCTTCACACATACAAATAAATAGTCCAACTCACGACTCTCTTTCGATCGCTTCCCACCCCCACCTGTCTCCTTATTTTTAAGTAATGTTAGCTTTTTTATTTTAATTTAGGTAATTGGAGTTAATTTAGGGAGTGTCCGGTTAGGGGGTTTAGTTATTTAATTTGTTATTTGCGTTGTGGGGGTTTGGCGGTTTAGGGGTTATTAGTTTTATTAGGATTATTGCGTTCTGTGGGTTTGGTGAATTAGGGGTTAATAGATTTATAAGGTTTGTTGCGATGTGGGTTAATGGCAGATTAGGGGTCAATAGTTTTAATAGGTACTTTGCGATGTGGGTTAATGGCAGATTAGGGGTTAATAGTTTATAAAAGGGACTTTGCAATGTGGGTGAATGGCGTATTAGGGGTTAATACATTTATTAGGTAGTTTGCAATGTTGGGGTTGGCAGATTTAGGGGTTAATACTTTTATTATTAGTTTTGATGTGGGTTTGATGGAGGATATAGGGGTTTTATGTGTCGGGTTTATTTTTGGGAGGTGAGTTAGATTTTTACGGGAGATTTTTTTTTTCCTTAGGCGTCTGCAGTTTCTTAACTGCCGTAAGTCACTGGCGACTATAGAAATGTGTATTTATGCTCATTTATGGACATCGCTAGTTTATCTGACTTACGGCACTTTATGAACTGCCGGTGGGATTTATGTGATACCCCGATGTGTGAGGTGAAATTACAGGCAACGCGGGTTTCAGTATTTGCGCTGAAGCTTGTGCGGCATATGTAATCTCATCCATAGTGCTTCTCATTATATGTTATAATTGAAATATTTGTTGTAATTATACCTCTATTTAATTTTAAAAAAGTTTGAGGATACCCCTGGCTCTTAACGAAAGCAAGAAATTAAATAAAAGTTAAACCAAATGAAATAACAATATATATAGCTAATATTTCAAAACAATTATTTATTAAAATACTTATTTTAATGTTAAAATTTGGATGTTTGGGAAAAACACATTTATGGAGGATTGTAAGAACACTTCTTGTCCTCAGTTTATTAAAATATTGGTGCCTTTCATTCTCAGTTTTAAGATGAAGAAGCCTTTATTACCCATACCTCAGTTTGGCATAACCAACACTGTTAAATTAATATACTTTCTTTTAGTGGTATTTTAATATAACAATGTTGGTTATGCAAAGCTGGGGAATGGGTAGTGAAGTCGTTATCTATCTTTTTAAACAATACATTTTTTGAAGTAGACTGTCTCTTTAACACAGTTCCTATCTTATTGGGACTGAGAGATTCAAGGTATTACAAGAGCTAGAGTCTGGCAGTTCAGGAGCGGAGCTTAAAGGGACAGTATACACCGATTTTCATATAACTGCATGTAATAGACACTACTATAAAGAAAAATATGCACAGATACTTATCTAATAATGTGGCTAAATGTGCTAAGTGTCTATTATACTCAATGTTTGGATCAACTGATAAGTGACTGTTTCCCCCAAAAAATTGGTCCTGATGGATGAGCTATGCTACCCCATATTTGTGTTGCTTTCCTTGGAATTGTCAAACATTCAACTGAGGAACTATTAAGGCCCTATAATAATAACCTGTAAATAATCCACTATGTGACTAATTATATATATAAACTTGGTAGTTCAATGTAGCAGTGATTAGCACAATCTTTCAGAGTTAGCTATAACGCCCCCGTTTTTGTTCCACAGAATGTAACCTTTAGAGACACTACAATTAGGGATACCTAGTCAGTAGTCAGCAGTACTTGGGATGTTTGTTTTACACTCATGTGTACTTAACCCCTTTAACATATATCCATCCATGTTAAATTGAGTATGATTAACAACAGATTAAAATTCTAAACTGAAACTATTTTTCTTTAGAGAGGTTTCTAACTATGCTGTCAGATATATGTTTTATAGGGCAATTTCAGCCAATACAAGTGTATATTTTTGTGTTCTGATTATGGAAGTGGAACCGCATTTCATTTCAACTATGTATTAACATATAACTTTAAATGGTTAAAGTGTATAGAAATAGTTAAACATAGCAATTTATTTCTGTCCAATAGGAGTCAAGTATTAGGTTTTTAAAGGTGGGTAGATTCCCACACAGGTTAGCAGCTTTGAGAACGGCATCCAGCCGAAACATGTCAGCTGTGTGAGCTGATTCCTTTTGGACTACATCCTCTGTTACCCTTTTTATCCTTTTTGTTTTAAGGATTCTTCAATAAAGGTTTATATATTTTTAAACTGCCGGTGCTCCTTCCAATCCCTTTTTTTCTCACTTATCTAATAATACTATATAAAATCTTTTCAAAATGTATTTAGAAGCTCCCAGTTTAGTATTGATGATGTTACGCTGGGATAACCATTGGAAGGGGCTGAGAAAGCAGGAAGAGTAGACACTCCCCCCTCTCCTGCATATGAAAAGACTCACTATACAGACAGGAGAAAGCAGGCATCTGTATACTTCAGTCTACATCTGATACTTTGAGGCTTGGTTAGGAGTCTAAATATCAGCAGAAGGGTATTAAAAAGTAAGCAAAACTATACCTTGTTACAAAAACAATCCTAGTTTAGCTATATGAATGGATCATCTACAAAACATGTAAGCAAAGAAAAATATATTATATTATATGTGGAGCACTAAATATCATTTTGATCAAAGCGATATTTACACTCCAATGTGTGATGCCAGCGCCCGCTTATGCGGCATCAGAACTTTAGTGACAGCGAAGTGGTAAGTCGCGAAATGATGGCAGCAAATATAAATATATATATCTGCTGATATACATATATATTTATGTGTTAATATGAGTATATACACATATTAACACATTAATATATATGTAAGTATATAATCATATACACATATATTTACTGGGAACACACAGTTCCCATTGACCACAATGTAAAGGCACATTTCAATGCCGTTTTCTTTTCCACTTTAACCCCAAAATACTGCCTAGTCCAGTAATTTTATTAAAAAATAAAGATGCTGCCATCTTTATTTTTTAATAAACTACACTAGACAGTATTTTGGAGTCATTTGGGGCAGATTTATAAAATTAACCAGAGATCTGATCTCTGGTTAAATTTAATAAGCACTAATTGCTACCGCGAGTTAGCGGTAGCAATGACAAGAAACTTGTAATGGTTGATTCATTATTGCATGCCCGTAAACGGCCACATTTGCCCGTTTGCAGGCAGGCAATAATTTAGAGCTCCACTTGTAATCTAGCCCATAGTATATAGTGCCCATTTAACAAAATGTGGGGGGGTGATCTTGTGGGGGGATCTGGAACAGATATGTGGCAAGGTTATGATTGTGAAGTCTCAAATATTTGCTTTCAGTTCTCAGAATTGGAAAATCCACAGGGATATGAAACCAAATCTTTTTTATTTAGTAATTTAGATATAGCATACATTTTTAAACAACTTTTCAATATAATTCTATTATCAATTCTCTTGATATCCTTTGTTGAATGAGCAGCAATACACTAATAGGAGCTAGCTGAACACATTAGTAATCCAATGAGAAAAGGCATAAATTTGCAGCAAGCAATCAACTGCTAGCTCCCAGCTCATGAGCCTACTTAGGAATGCTTTTCAATAAAGAAAAGCATATTAGATAATAGAAGTAAATTGCAAAGCTGTTTAATATTTTATGCTCTATCTGAATCATGAAGAAAAAGCTTGGGTTTCATGTCCCTTTAAATTACAGGAAAAAGGCAAAAAAATAAATAAATACACTAAAATTATATTGCAAACTATAATCTATTAGAGTTCCATATCACTTTATTTTTTTTAATTAAGAAACACAACTATAACAAATTGAATCTATCCGTCAAGTCAATCATATGCATGCAAATAAAAAACATATCCAAAATAACGCTAAAACTGAATATGAATAAAAACAATAACTTTATTTAATTCATTTAATATACAGTACAGCACACTGGGCTGACTAGTTCAAAGAGTCTGATCAGCTTCATCCCTCTAACCATAATCACAGACAATCATATGTATTTTAGACCTTTTAAGGTGCCTTAGTAAGAGTTCTGAATTTCATCTGAAGCTTTGACTGATGATTTTCATCTGTGCCAACTATTTTGTGTACCCCCACCTCTCTAGGGGAGGAAACAAAGTACCCGTTTCCTAAGTATATTAAAGGAAAAGTGAGAAATATAAATAAGAATATATATTGCATATTAGATTGTGCTTAAAGGGACATAATACACATAGGCTAAATCATTTGAAAGTGATACAGCAAAACTCTAAAAAGCCAACAAGAAAATATCACGGGGTCGATCCGATAAAAATCGTCGCCCGCAAAAGCCGGCGACGCCAATAATTGCGCGGATTTGGTATCCTATATACGGCGTAAGCTAGAAGTTACGCGCGTATATTTCTGCCGTCGCCCGCAGTTTTTTGGGCCATAGGCAGGTATACCAAACCCGCGCAGTTTGGTATCCAATATGCAGCGTAAGGACTTACGTGGCGAAAATGGAGAAAACTTACTCCATTTTCACCTCGCCACAAAAAGCAGCCGTAAGAAGCCTTACGCTGACTATTGGAGCCCCGTAACTCCCTAAACTAACTAGAAAATAAACCTAACACCTAACGCATGCGCAATGTCTATCTCCCTGTCAACCGCGATCTGCTAAAATAAACCTAACACCTAACGCATGCGCAATGTCTATCTCCCTGTCAACCGCGATCTGCTAAAATAAACCTAACACCTAACGCATGCGCAATGTCTATCTCCCTGTCAACCACGATCCCCCCCCCCCCCGAAATCCCTAATAAAGTTATTACCCCCTAAACCGCCGCTCCCGGACCCCGCCGCCATCTACATAAACTAACCCCCTACTGTGAGCCTCTAAAACCGCCGCCATCTACCTTATCTATCCCCTAATCTGACCCCTTACACCGCCGCCA
The DNA here is from genome assembly GCF_027579735.1 of Bombina bombina. Lineage (NCBI taxonomy): Eukaryota > Metazoa > Chordata > Amphibia > Anura > Bombinatoridae > Bombina > Bombina bombina. The sequence continues at coordinate 1,024,493,537 of NC_069504.1, forward strand.
CCTATATAAAAATTATTAACCCCTAATCTAATCCCCCTATACCGCCGCCAGCTATATTAATATTATTAACCCCTAATGTAAGCCCCTTACACCGCCGCCATCTCTATTAAAATGATTAACCCCTAATTTAATCTACCTACCCTGCCGCCAGCTATATTATCTATATTAACCCTAAGTATATTATAGTTAATATAGTTATTACATTATATATATTAACTATATTAACCCTAATCATATTAGGGTTAATATAGTTACTATAGTATTTATATTAACTATATTAACTCTATCTAACCCTAACACCCCTAACTAAATTTATATTAAATTAATCTAATTAATTTATAAACTAAATTATTCCTATTTAAATCTAAATACTTACCTATAAAATAAACCCTAAGATAGCTACAATATAATTAATAATTACATTGTAGCTATGTTAGGGTTAATATTTATTTTACAGGTAAATTGTTAATTATTTTAACTAGGTATAATAGATATTAAATAGTTATTAACTATTTAATATCTACCTAGTTAAAATAATTACCCAATTACCTGTAAAATAAATCCTAACCTAAGTTATAAATACACCTACACTATCAATAAATTAAAAAAACTACAAACATCTATCTAAAAATACAATTAAATTAACTAAACTAAATTACAAAAAAAAACAAACACTAAATTACAAAAAATAAAAAAAAGATTACAAGATTTTTAAGCTAATTACACCTATTCTAAGCCCCCTAATAAAATAATAAACCCCCAAAATAAAAAAAATTCCCTGCCCTATTCTAAATTAAACAAATTTCAAAGCTCTTTACCTTACCAGCCCTTAAAAGGGCCTTTTGTGGGGCATGCCCCAAAGAATTCAGCTCTTTTGCATTCAACAAATACAATCCCCCCCCATTACAACCCACTACCCACATACCCCTATTCTAAACCCACCCAAACCCCCCTTAAAAAAGCCTAACACTACCCCCCTGAAGATCTCCCTACCTTGTCTTCACCACACCGGGCCGAACTCCTGATCCGATCCGGGCGATGTCGTCCTCCAAGCGGCAAAGAAGAATTCTTCCTCCGGCGATGTCATCCTCCAAGCGGCAAAGAAGAATTCTTCCTCCGGCGACGTCTTCCTCCAAGCGGCAGCAAAGTCTTCATTCTTCCGGCGGCATCTTCAATCTTCTTTCTTCGCTCCGCCGCCGCGGAGCATCCATCCCGGCCGACTGCTGAACTTGGAATGAGGTACCTTTAAATGACGTCATCCAAGATGGCGTCCACCGAATTCCGATTGGCTGATAGGATTCTATCAGCCAATCGGAATTAAGTTAAAAAAATCTGATTGGCTGATTGAATCAGCCAATCAGATTCAAGTTCAATCCGATTGGCTGATCCAATCAGCCAATCAGATTGAGCTCGCATTCTATTGGCTGATCAGAACAGCCAATAGAATGCGAGCTCAATCTGATTGGCTGATTGGATCAGCCAATCGGATTGAACTTGAATCTGATTGGCTGATTCAATCAGCCAATCAGATTTTTTTAACTTAATTCCGATTGGCTGATAGAATCCTATCAGCCAATCGGAATTCGGTGGACGCCACCTTGGATGACGTCATTTAAAGGTACCTCATTCCAAGTTCAGCAGTCGGCCGGGATGGATGCTCCGCGGCGGCGGAGCGAAGAAAGAAGATTGAAGATGCCGCCGGAAGAATGAAGACTTTGCTGCCGCTTGGAGGAAGACGTCGCCGGAGGAAGAATTCTTCTTTGCCGCTTGGAGGATGACATCGCCGGAGGAAGAATTCTTCTTTGCCGCTTGGAGGACGACATCGCCCGGATCGGATCAGGAGTTCGGCCCGGTGTGGTGAAGACAAGGTAGGGAGATCTTCAGGGGGGTAGTGTTAGGCTTTTTTAAGGGGGGTTTGGGTGGGTTTAGAATAGGGGTATGTGGGTGGTGGGTTGTAATGGGGGGGGGGATTGTATTTGTTGAATGCAAAAGAGCTGAATTCTTTGGGGCATGCCCCACAAAAGGCCCTTTTAAGGGCTGGTAAGGTAAAGAGCTTTGAAATTTGTTTAATTTAGAATAGGGCAGGGAATTTTTTTTATTTTGGGGGTTTATTATTTTATTAGGGGGCTTAGAATAGGTGTAATTAGCTTAAAAATCTTGTAATCTTTTTTTTATTTTTTGTAATTTAGTGTTTTTTTTTTGTTGTAATTTAGTTTAGTTAATTTAATTGTATTTTTAGATAGATGTTTGTAGTTTATTTAATTTATTGATAGTGTAGGTGTATTTATAACTTAGGTTAGGATTTATTTTACAGGTAATTGGGTAATTATTTTAACTAGGTAGATATTAAATAGTTAATAACTATTTAATATCTATTATACCTAGTTAAAATAATTAACAATTTACCTGTAAAATAAATATTAACCCTAACATAGCTACAATGTAATTATTAATTATATTGTAGCTATCTTAGGGTTTATTTTATAGGTAAGTATTTAGATTTAAATAGGAATATTTTAGTTTATAAATTAATTAGATTAATTTAATATAAATTTAGTTAGGGGTGTTAGGGTTAGATAGAGTTAATATAGTTAATATAAATACTATAATAACTATATTAACCCTAATATAATTAGGGTTAATATAGTTAATATATATATAATGTAATAACTATATTAACTATAATATACTTAGGGTTAATATAGATAATATAGCTGGCGGCAGGGTAGGTAGATTAAATTAGGGGTTAATCATTTTAATAGAGATGGCGGCGGTGTAAGGGGCTTACATTAGGGGTTAATAATTTTAATATAGATGGCGGCGGTGTTAGGGGCTCACTTTAGGGGGTTATAGATATAATATAGCTGGCGGCGGGGTACGGGAGCGGCGGTTTAGGGGTTAATAACTTTATTAGGTTGCGGCGGGGTAAAGGAGCGGCGGTTTAGGGGTTAATAGCTTTTTTATTGTTAGGATAGTGAGGGGGGATAGCGGATAGAGGGTTAGACGTGTCGGGCTATGTTAGGGAGGCGTGTTAGACAGTGCGGGCTATGTTAGGGAGGCGTGTTAGACAGTGCGGGTGTTTTAGACTTTAGTCAGGTTTTATAGGCGCCGGCAGTTTCTAACGTGCCGCAAGTCACTGGCGACGCCAGAAATTTGTACTTACGCAGATTTCTGGACATCGCTGGTTTGTCAGACTTACGGCACGTTAGCATCTGACGGCGACTTATATGGGATAGCTCGAGTTGCGAGCTGAAACTGCGGGCGACGCCGGTTCCCTCGCTTGCGCCGCAAACTGCGATCGATATCGGATCGCGCCCCACATGAGCATCTCCATGTAAAAAAGGAAGCAATCCAACTTCAAAGTTTTCTTCAGCTCACAAAAATAAGTGATCTTTAAACAGTTGTCCTTCAGCTATTGTCAGCTGCATGTTAAAATAACACAGCCAATTAACTTTACAAGTGTTAAAGTCATACTTTGTTTTACTGTGATCTTATGAGATTTCACTGAAATAGCATAGTAAACTTTCTTAAACTGTGGAGGGAAATAACATGACTGTTTCAGATACACGTTCCCTTGTCCCAAGACTAGCATCCTAATTGGGTACTTACAATCCCTTTTCAATGGGATTTAGATACTAAGGAAATTTTGAGGTAAAATATCTTCCTTTTTTACATAGAGATGTTCAGGTGATATTTTCTAGTCAGCTTTTTACAGCTATGATGCATTCTATGTTTCTATGCATTTTTTTACAGAAAGGGTGGTGGATTCATGGATTAAACTTCCATTTGAGGTGGTAAACACAAAGACTGTAAAGGAATTTAAAAATGCCTGGGACATGCATAAGGCTATCCTAAGGAAAAAGTAACATGTAATATGGGTAGACTTGATGGGCCTTTTTGGTTCTTATCTACCGTCAAATTCTATCGCCTAGATTTAGAGTTCTGCGGCCAAAGGGGTGCGTTAGCTACGCATGCTTTTTTCCCCCCGCACCTTTTAAACAACGCTGGTATTGAGAGTTCTCAGAAGGGCTGCGTTAGGCTCCAAAAAGGGAGCGTAAAGGCATATTTACCGCCACTGCAACTCTCAATACCAGCGGTGCTTAGAGACGCGGCCAGCTTCAAAAATGTGCTCATGCACGATTCCCCCATAGGAAACAATGGGGCAGTTTGGGCTGAAAAAACCCTAACACCTGCAAAAAAGCAGCGTTCAGCTCCTAACGCAGCCCCATTGTTTCCTATGGGGAAACACTTCCTAAGTCTGCACCTAACACCCTAACATGAACCCCGAGTCTAAACACCCCTATCCTTACACTTATTAACCCCTAATCTGCCGCCCACGCTATCGCTGACCCCTGCATATTATTTTTAACCCCTAATCTGCTGCTCCATACACTGCCGCAACCTACGTTATCCCTATGTACCCCTAATCTGCTGCCCCTAACACCGCCGACCCCTATATTATATTTATTAACCCCTAATCTGTCGCCCTCAACGTCGCCGCCACCTACCTACAATTATTAACCCCTTATCTGCCAACCGGACCTCACCGCTACTATAATAAATGTATTAACCCCTAAAGCTAAGTCTAACCCTAACCCTAACACCCCCCTAAGTTAAATATAATTTATAATATATATAATCTAACGAAATAAAATAAATCTTATTAAATAAATTATTACTATTTAAATCTAAATACTTACCTTATAGCTACTTATAGCTACAATATAAATAATAATTATATTGTAGCTATTTTAGGATTAATATTTATTTTACAGGCAACTTTGTATTTATTTTAACCAGGTACAATAGCTATTAAATAGTTAATAACTATTTAATAGCTACCTAGTTAAAATAAGTACAAAATTACCTGTAAAATAAATCCTAACCTAAGTTACAATTAAACCTAACACTACACTATCAATAAATTAATTAAATAAACTATCTACAATTATCTACAATTAAATCAACTAAACTAAATTACAAAAACAAACACTAAATTACAAAAAAACAAACAAACACTAAATTACAAAAAATAACAAACACTAAATTACAAAAAATAAAAAAAGATTACAAGAATTTTAAACTAATTACACCTACTCTAAGCCCCCTAAAAAAATAACAAAGCCCTCCAAAATAAAAAAAATGCCCTACCCTATTCTAAAATAAAAATGGTAAAGCTCTTTTACCTTACCAGCCCTTAAAAGGGCCTTTTGCGGGGCATGCCCCAAAGAAAACAGCTCTTTTGCATTTAAATAAACATACAATACCACCCCCCCCAACATTACAACCCACCACCCATATACCCCTAATCTAACCCAAACCCCCCTTAAAAAACCTAACACTAAGCCCCTGAAGATCTTCCTACCTGGTCTTCACCACGCCGGGTATCACCGATCCGTCCAGAAGAGGGTCCGAAGTCTTCCTCCTATCCGGCAAGAAGAGGTCCAGAAGAGGCTCCGAAGTCTTCATCCTATTCGGCAAGGAGAGGAGTTCCGGACCGGCATCTTCTATCTTCTTCCATCTGGCGCGGAGCGGGACCATCTTGAAGCAGCCGACGCGGATCCATCCTCTTCCAACGATGTCCTAAGTCCGAATGAAGGTTCCTTTAAATGACGTCATCCAAGATGGCGTCCCTCGAATTCCGATTGGCTGATAGGATTCTATCAGCCAATCGGAATTAAGGTAGGAAAAATCTGATTGGCTGATTCAATCAGCCAATCAGATTGAAGTTCAATCCGATTGGCTGATCCAATCAGCCAATCAGATTGAGCTTGCATTCTATTGGCTGTTCCGATCATTCTTCAAATTCCTGTTTTTTCTGAAAATAACCTCTGTTTTTTTCCCAATCGTGTCCTTCAGAAGTGGGTCTTTCATTAGAATACTCCAATGCCTGCTCAAGATATTTTTTATATTTGAGTAACCTCCATTACATGTGGTAACAAAGCTTAGACCCTTTCTATTGCTGCCCTGTTTTTGTTCCATTATCTGCTGGTGATTATCCACACTCCCCTCTACTAGAAAATGGAGAAAAAAGAGAGGCGTCTGTGTGTACCAGATCCAGGGTACTCACATTTTCTTGAAGCACTCAGACAGTGCTATAAGTCGCAGGCTGGATATTTGACAGCAACCCAGCTAACTGATCTCCCCGAACACTGAAACACTGGAACACCAAAAACTCAGCAGTGCTGGAATTTCTACAGCTTGATACTCCCAATGGGAGTGATTGGTATATGATTAGTTGGCAATGAAAGGTTCCAGAATAAAAACAAATTTATTTAAAATATCAAAAGATAAAAACAGGAACCATAAGGTATTTATGCTAGCGGCCCTCCTTAACAAATTACAATGCGTTTCTCAGCGCCTCAAAACGCTGTTTCATCAGGCATACAACACAGGCTGTAAATAGCCTTTAAATATACAAGCCTTTCCAATCATAATACAAACACCTGGGAACCACCCCCACTGAGGAGAGTTCCCAGCAGTTTAACCCTTTGTTTGGAGTGTATACTTCATTAATTTGCTAACTTCAATATGTTACACAGAGAGAACAGTATAAATAACAATAAAGTATTGAATGTAAATAAAAATATGAATGAAGATTAATAAACATAGTTAATATACAAGTGATAGTATATACCGAGATTATGCGATTGCTCATTGGCCCTTATAATCCTAAAAGTGGTGCTATGTTGTAGCCATCAAATAACTCTAGTTGAATTAAAGGTTAGTTTTAAAGAACTCTTTCTTACCTATTTACTTAGGTAGAAGATGTATTTATTTAAGCCAAATATATGTCCATAGTAATATTATAATCCGGGCTTTATGCCCATATGAATATGTTACTAGTTTCCGTCATTAAGGGCGTGATAAATGGAAGTACTTGATGACACTATGTATGTGAAACCAATAGCGCCGTTGAGGGTGTGTGTCGAGTTTCAATAGGAACGCCATGTTTATGTGTGGCTGACAGATGTGCTAACGTGTTACTAGTATACGTAACTATAGGCGTGATTAAAGGGAGGGATAGTTGACATCACTACGGATGTGAAAACCATAGTCGTGATGTGGGGGGGTGTCGAATTTAGTATAGACACCATACGTATGTGTCACTAACAACCCTGTCAATTTGATAAATGTGTATACTAATAATTGCATATAACCATAACATGTGATAACAGCGCGTATGTTTAGTGAGATCCCATCAATATGGGTATATGTGTATATTGTATTATGGATGCAAGCTAAAAATTAAAAACCTGCACCAATATATAAAATAAAATATATATATGAAGGAAAATGGGAATTGCTAATAAACAAAGGGCGATATAAAAGCAGCATCAATGCCTATTGTGACATATTTCGGAAGTGGGGGGGAGACTAATATCAACGTGATAGGTTATGTGAAATGTCAATACAGGAAACATGTGTGTAACAGATCTGCATCTATGCCTTAATGTAATTAAGTATTAGGAAAAGGGAATATAGGCAAATATATATAAAAAAGGGGGTAACTAGTGGAAAAAGTTATAATAATATATAAAAATCATATAAAAATCATGGCGATAGCCTATAGTGGTAGAGGGTGGATAGTGACATTCATATAGTCACCATCCACCCTCATAACAATAAGAGGGTGTTAAAAAATATATAATATAATATAATAATGTGAGGGAGGTTATTAAAAATAACATCGGCATCTGTGCCTAAGTGATTCATGAGGTACCAATAGTTACCAATCGCATCAATGAATAAGTTGTATCAATATTGTCAGATAACGAAACTCAACCTAAAGTTGAGCGCTATTGTTAAAAACAGAAGATGGGGTGACCATATGTTAAAATAATCAAACTACAGTTAAATAGAGGCCTATGGGTACTAGAAGAGCAATTAAGCTCAAGAAAAAACTTGCATATACCTTTGGATAAAAAGAAAACCATTTTTAAATATATATATATAAAAAATATAATAAATAAATAAAGTATACACAGCCAAACTCCAGTGTACAGTAAAGATCAACAAGATGTCCTACATCAATTAAATGCAGCGGAATCAATGGCTTCGTTTAAACCTGTTGGAAAAAAGGACTGAAACTTATATATCCAAAAAGTTTTCCTTTGTCTTGATTTGGTGTACCTATTATATTGATGGGATAGTGGAATGTGTTTGATAGGAGTAATGTGATAGCTACAAGGTTCTCCATAGTGTGTCTGTAGATGGTGTCTAGGCACACTATGGAGAAGTGACTTCTTTTTAATGTTACGTAAATGCTCGCTCCATCTGGTGCGGACTTTACGAGTCGTGCGGCCTAAATATTGAAGGCCACATTTGCATGATAATGCATACACTACAAAAGATGTATTGCAAGTGATTCGGTTCCTAATCCTAAACACCTCTCCTGTGGTATTTGCAGTAACAGTTACTGCCTTGTGTGTGATATATTTGCACATTGTACATCTAGAATGTCCATATCTGTAGATTCTGGAAGAAATATTCTTTGATATCAACTTTCTTACCCCTACTTTTTTAGACATTACTATCTTGCTGCGGGCAAGTTTCACCCTGTCAGGGAAATGTTTAGCCTTGAAACGTCCCTTCAAAGTTTTGGACTCCTCCTCAAAATCTTGAGGTAGGGTGCAATTTCGTCTAATAAGCTTAAACTGACCGTATGGGATTTTTTCCATCCATCTTGGATGATGACCGATTTTAGCATCCAAATACCCATTTGTGTCAGTTTCCTTCTGGAATATTCTTGTACATATGTCCTCATTAACATTAAAAAGAACTACATCCAAAAAATGTATTTCTTTCTTGTCAATATTCTCAGTAAATTTTAAATTTAGGGAGTTAGAGTTAAGTTCCCCTGTAAATTCTGACCAACTGGGACAGTCTCCATCCCAGATGATCAGAATATCATCTATATACCTCCTCCAAAATATAAGGTGTTTATCCCTGTATCCATTTTCATCGTATATCATACAATCTTCAAAATAGCCCATATACTGTACAGGTTCACAAAGTTCGGTGGGAACTTTGTCCCCATGGCGGTGCGACTTATTTGTAGACAAAACCTGTCCTGGAAAAGAAAATAATTCTTCCCCAAAACAAATCTTATAGAATCTAGGATGAAGGATTTATGCACATCCTGAAATTCTTTCCCAGAAAATACTTCACTTCCTCAATGCCACTGCCATGGGGAATTGAAGTATATAGAGCAGACACATCTAGTGTCGTCCATCTGTATGTAGGTATATTCTTTATCATTTCTAATAATTGTGGGGTGTCCCTCAAATGTGATTTTAAATTAATCACCATTGGCTTTAGGAATACATCCACATATTCCGACAATCTCGCTGTTAGGTAATCTATGCCAGATATTAGAGGCCTGCCTGGGGGACATTTTTTAATGTTGAATCATTATGGATCTTTGGCAAGTGATAGAACACAGCCTCATTTGCCAAAAATCTCCATTATTTTATATTCAATACTTTATCCTGTAGACCTTAGTTAATAGATGTGGGGTCACCATTCAGAACTATATAGGTGTTAGAATCAGAAAGCAGATGGTACGCCTCTTTTAGGTAATCGGCTTTGTCCTGAATGACGATCCCACCTCCCCTGTCTGCTTATCTTATGATAATACTTTCATTATTCTTTAAATTGGTTAGGGCCTCCTTTTCCCTAAGACTTATATTGTGCTTCTTTATTTTAAAGTCTTTGCACATATCCGTGCATTCCTGCAGGACTACATCTTTAAATTGTGTGATAAATTACAGGGACACACACAAAGGGGATTCTCTGGGCTACGATTAGCCTCCCTGCTGTCATCATACCTCATATCAGTTGAGGTTTATACTAGTGAGTGAAAATTTGGCTTGTTTTTCTCTGTCTTTTGTGAAATTTTACATACTACACCAGATAGAATCCAGTTGTCTGTGCACTCTTCCCTCTTCTGTTTGTCTTATTTATTTATATATATATATATATATATATATATATATATAGTTTAAGAAAAAGAAGGTTGATCCAGGGATGATGTATAAAAATCAAACTTTATTAAATTCCGTTAGGATAAAAACCCATGGGGGGTCCTTCATACAACACTGAGCACAATGTACTCAAGCTGACATGTTTCGGTTTGATACCGTAATCATAGCTGTTAGAGTACACTTGTGCTTCTCCATTTAAAAGCCAACAAATAATTTCATTGGTTGGTTGAAAAAACCCAATTACAGGTAATCAGTGACGTTTTCATTAACTCATTCCTTACAGGCAGAAAAATGTATATATGTAATATATATGTAATACAATTACCAGTGCTGTCCCCTGACTTTAACAGAGAGTACAACTAATCTGTATAAATAACAAATACTCATCTTATAATGTATTTAGAGAACACTTATTATAGTGCCTAAATCAACATATTATGATGTTAAAAATCCTTTAGATAAAAAATAAAAATAAAAAAAAATCATAAGCTCTTAATACGAGAATGGTAAAACCTATTATACATAATTAATAGTAACCCCTATAAAGTAAATGGCAAACCAAGGAGGATATTATTGATATCATCTTATGTATAGAATAGAGTGCACTTCCCTCTGTCTGAAAAAAAAAAGCAGAGGGAGGCTACATCACCTGTATCAGTTAGCAAATCTTACATTATAAGATGAGTATTTGTTATTTATACAGATTAGTTGTACTCTCTGTTAAAGCCAGGGGACAGCACTGGTAATTGTATTACATATATATTACATATATACATTTTTTTCTGCCTGTAAGGAATGAGTTAATGAAAACATCACTGATTACCTGTAATTGGGTTTTTTCAACCAACCAATGAAATTGTTTGTTGGCTTTTAAATAGAGAAGCACAAGTGTACTCTAACAGCTATGATTACGGTATCAAACCGAAACATGTCAGCTTGAGTACATTGTGCTCAGTGTTGTATGAAGGACTCCCCATGGGTTTTTATCCTAATGGAATTTAATAAAGTTTGATTTTTATACATCATCCTTGGATCAACCTTCTTTTTCTAAAACTACCTATTGGCCAGGATCCAGGGCTGTTGGGAGCTCGAAAGCCCTTCTCTCCAAAGGCAGGAGGTTTTCATTCCCTGCAGCAGCGTTGGATGGTTTACATCACAGAACCGGCACTCAAACATCTAGATGGTGATTGGCCACCAAGCATCACATGCATGGATTACTAGCAGCAGTACGTCACAGAGTGTTTGACACAGCACAAGCTGAGCACGCCGAACACAGCAGCAACCAGACAAGAGTCTTACACGGACAACGGTATACAGAGCCAGATGGGCAACTGCTTTGACACCACGTAAACTGGAGGTGTACACAGCCACTGGCTGTTAGGAGGGAGTAATCCTCCTCCTTTGCTTTACTGTCTTAACTGCAGTTACTGACCAAGTCCGTTACCTTAATTAATATAGTTTTGCTGCTACCACCTAATTGTGATATAGTGACAGTACACACAGGATTAAGTACTTTGGCTCAAAATCATAAGATCTTGGAACATACGCATGAGAGAGAAGTGATTTTTCCCTATATGGGGGCTTTTTACTACTCGTGCATTATACATAACCCGCTTTTTCATTGATATATATATATATATATATATATATATATATATATATATATATATATATATATATATATATATATATATATATAAACAATATATAGGAATATCTATTTATAAATAAATAAAATATATTCTGCTATGTGCAGAACATTGGAATGTGAAATATTTACTGTAAATACACAGTCTAATAGTTTATTAAATATGAATATTACATAAATATGTTTTTACATGTTTTCATCTACTTAAAGGGACAGTATACACCAATTTTCATTTAACAGCATGTAATAGACACAACAATAAAGAATAATATGCACATATAACTATATAAAAAATCAGTATAAAACCTTTTAAAATCTTACTTAGAAGCTCCCAATTTAGCACTGGTAAAGAGGTTTGGCAGGAACACTCATTGAATGGTGCTGAGAGCAGTCCTCCCCCCTTCCCTGCATATGAAAAGACCCATTATACAAACAGAAGCAATCTGAAGTCTGTATACATCAATATACATCTTAAACTCTGGGGCTTGGTTAGAAATCTGAAAATCAGCACAATGTTATTTAAAAGTAAGCCAAACTATACATTTTTACAAAAACACCCCCAGATGGGCTATATGCATTTTTAAATAACGTTTATTAGATAGTGTTATTATGAGTTCCATGTAATTTGTAATGTATTTTTGATGTGTTTTGTGACACTTTTTTGAAATGAAATAGTTGACCAGAGCTCCGAGGTTGCGCTACCGAGATGCACATTAACTTTAATTGCGCTCAAGCGATCTTGTTTACTTTCAACTTGTAATACAATCGAAAAATCCAGTGCGCGCAACCACCCGCAATAAAACCCTTTTTGCTTGCTTGGAACTGCTAGTGTTCCACTTGTAATCTAGCCTTTTGTGGTGGGTTTATTTTGAGCTCCATATCTATCAGTTTTAATTCAATGAAATAATTGCATTATCATCTATGAGTTTGATTTTAGGACCATCTATAATATTAGTTTTCTCAGCTGTAATATTTATATACACCTGCGAATAAGGGATGTGATGTGTCTTTACAGCTGGTTGAGAATCTTTGCAATAAACTCAACCTTAATGATTTCAAATCTTGTAATCATGTCATGTCAAACAGCTAATTAAAAAAAGTAGTTATTTTCTTTAAGATAAGTTCTGAAGAAAGTGAATCAAATATTAGACAAGGTCTAAAAAATAATCACTAAAATAGGCAAATTTTATTTATATATTTTCTTCCTTTTGCTCAAATGAACTGCTAAAAAAAAAATAAAAAAAATACACAATTAAATTAGTCAGTAAGTTTTTTTGTAATTATATATCTTTCTGCAGTGACAATTCCAAAATTAGCAGGTTCTGTTTTATGGTTAACTTGTCCTAAAGCCCGTGTACATGGGCCAAAATCCCCATCCACTTGGATCCCCTCTCCCTCCCTCCCCTTCCCTGCCGCTCTCAACTTTTTTTTCCCTGTAGTGCAGCAGTCCCAGCCGCTCCCAACCCCCCCTCGTGCCTCCCTGCCCATTCCCTCCTGCTCCCGCCCTCCATGCCCCCCCCCCCCGTGCACCCCCCTCTCTGCTGTCTGATCCTCACTGACTGATCCTTCCATATGGCCAGGTATGTTTGTCCTTGCGCAGTCTCTACTGCACATGACTGCATCGGACAAACATATTTGGCCTTTTATAATATAAGATGGAGCCTGATTCTCTAAACTTTGTTAGCTTGGCGAGAAATATCATGCCTCACATGGCCAGCCCTCACACAACTTTCTAAGAAAAGGGTTGAACCTTGTATTCCCAGGGAGTTGTGAGTGGACTTTCATAGAAAAAAATAAAGCCATCTAGAAATAAAGCTAACTAGGAATGCATATCACAGGGGCCATCAAATATGACAAGTATGACCCTGCACTTATATTTGTTTTAAAGTAAATACAGTTATATTGTGCTGGGCTTTTCCTTGCTTTCTATTCTAGTTTCACAAACATTTATTTTCTTTCTGCTAGAATACTCATTATTGTACTTTCATGGTGTCCCAATTATACAATGCCTATACCCTCTTAAGGACCTGCTGTATTCCCACTAGTTAGTTCTCCATTATCTATGGAAGAACTGTCTTGCTTAGAGCACATTCTAGTATGATCCCGCAATTTCATTAAAGTAACAAAAGAAGCCTGAATATGATTCCAGAAGCATCTCATCCTCCACAGTTACCAGGATGTCAAAACATATATTTTTATTGCATTTACAAAGGTAATCAACATTGAGCTTTGTGGAAGCAATTAGATAGAGAAATATGTCAATCATATTGCATGCACAACAGTACTTGAGTACGTATAGAATATGGACTTTAGTCTGCAAAATCCTCACTAATAAACTCCACTAATAAACTTCACTTGAGCTTACAAATGGAGACTGAAAACTGAAAAACTGGTATAAAGCACATCTAATAATAACAAAAACTCATAATAACATCAACTAAAAAAATGACATATAGAGGCCTATCTATCAAGCTCCGAATGGAGCTTGAAGGGCTGTGTTTCTGGCAAGTCTTCAGACTCAAGAAAATAGAGAGACGCACTCACTGAGACAGAACAATAGCTAGAAAAACTTCTGTGCTTGTCCACAAGGTCAGTGCGACTCAGGGTGCAGTCTCTTTTTGCACACTATGCCTTTTCACAGAGAAAAAATATCCTGTAGCATATCAGTCTGATCCTGCCCAATGATAGTAAAGCACCGAAATACCAGGCAATTCTTCTCTGAACAAGAAAAACAACAAACCCCAGACGTACGTTTCGGCCTCTTTTGGGCCTCATCAGTGAGGTGCAGTTGCATATCTCTAGGGCATGTGTGCAAGAAGTCCACGTCTGGTTTCCCCTTTTACTCTTAGGGAGACCTAAGAGCAATTTACATAAAATCAAGAAAATAGAGAGACACACTCACTGAGACAGAACAATAGCTAGAAAAATGTATGTGCTTGTCCACAAGGTCAGTGCCACTCAGGGTGCAGTCTTCAGACTCACCAGAAACAGCAGTTATGAAGCAGCAGTCTAAAGACAACTGCTCCATAACCCTGTCCGCCTGCTCTGATGAGGTGGACAGGAATCGCCGCAATTCAACCCGATCGAGTACGATTGGGTTGATTGACACCTCCCTGCTGGTGGCCGATTGGCCGCAAATCTGCAGGGGGCGGCGTAGCACCAGCAGCTCTTGTGAGCTGCTGGTGTAATGCTGAATATGGAGAGCGTACTGCTCTCCGCATTCAGCGATGTCTGTCGGACCTGATCCGCACTGTCGGATCAGGTCCGACAGACATTTCATAAATAGGCCTCAAAGAGTACATCTGACATGAGTCATATTACAGTTAAGGAAGACATAATATCACATACTCACTATGATATAGGAATCGTTCTGCTGATTCAACAAAGATTTCTCTTGGACCCCATTAAAATTATATAAATATGAAGGAAGGATATCATGTCATTAACAATATGCAATATATGACTTTTTTTAATCAAAACCTTAAATCTGTAATGTTTATTGAGAGGGAAAGAGAGTTAATATTTTGCAGGTCTCTACTCCTAATTGTAAAAGTTTAGTAATTACTCAACTATGTGAAGATATAACCTTAAAACCAAATTACTGTAGAATGATATGATATCCAAAATGCTAATAAGCAATTAATTGGATAACTAAATCATCCCATAGAAAAGCCTTGATGTATAGCTAAATAAAAAAACAAGCAGTAAGGATATATCCTTACTTGTGATCTCAATAAACGATGTTTAACTTTAATGAACAAGCAAAGTTGCTTTTGACATACAGATTTTAGTTTTCTATGAAATCATCATATCTTTACTAATATAAGTAGCAGTCTTATAATATTCTAAATAACTAAAGGGTTGCATGAACAATAAGCTTTAGTCCTAAAACGGCATAATCTTTGGTAAGTCCAAGGGTAGAGAATTGCCCCAAGTAAGTTTTTTTCAAATGAATTGAGCTATAAAGTAATGTATATAAACTTATATGTATATAAACTTATATGTATATAATCAGATAAGTTCCTTACAACATATCTCAAGAGTTAAGTAATTATAAATAATTCTTAAGATCCTCACTTAGTGTCAGGTATGTGGTATTGTTTAAATTGTATCAAAGATCTTTCCTAATATAACCCTAACGTAGCTAGATCAAATCATCTTTGACCTTTTCATCTCAAAAACATACATTGCCTGTGGTCTTATAGTAGAAGTTTCCATTCAGGCTTATTAAAGATTGTACCTAATCTGGAACCATAGAAAGAAAGTCCTCACATGCTGGACTAGGACTGTCCAAAGGACACGCATACCATGAGATAAAGGCAATTGCATTTTGATTTTGATACTGTGATGTGACTACTGCAGTTTCCTCATTGTCTTTAGACACTGGAGTAGAGGTTGGTACAGATACAGAATATTTTCTCATCTACAGTAATAGATGAGCAGCTAAAAGGGAAGTGAACTCCTGAGATGTAAAGTGTAGCTCTAATCTAGTAATGGTAGTAGGTTGCCATTGGTATAAGGCATTTGTATTAGTAACTTCTCATTGTCAGAAGGTCTTGCACCATTGAGATCTAGTACAGAATGTTGCACCATTGAGATTAGTACATATTCCCTGCATTGTAATTTTCTCCTTGAAGAGACCCTTCAAAGTATAAATAAGACTATCAATCAACTCTGTGCAACTTCCAGAGTCAAATATAGAAACAAAGCACACTGGTTATATCTCACAATGGAGATATAGATTATAGATTGTAGGAGCCTCATATAGAGCCAGAAAGTATGTGTCAACTAAGATGGCCACCTTTAAAAGTTCCCACTAAAAAAAACAACACACAACTATTTGATAAAAAAAAAACATTTTATGCATTTTCTCTTTTTTTTGTTATCTCTTCCCCTACTCCTTCTTTCCTTTGTGCATATTTAAATGTTCCTTTACCTTCAAAACTTGATCCAAAAGCGAAAGGGAGGGCATTCCCTAATGTGTTTCCTCTTCTACAATGATCAATTTTCAACACAGATCCTATCAGAACCCAAGCTATTAACTGTTCTTAACCCTAGGAACCCACAACCTGCAACTCTCCATCTTTCCATTTCCACTACCTTGTGGCTCCATTAGTATTACTAGTTCTCATACTGACACCAATAAAACAGCCAGCCACCAGAAAACACCAGAGCTCCATCATCCAAATTTCTCACCTGAATGCTGAGCTGCTTTCACCAATCTGTGTCTATCTCCATCTACACATCATGTTGTTATAGTTACCAGAACCATCAATGTCTCCTCTATATATATATTATCAAGACCAGGCATTTCCTTTTGTCAGCATGTGCTCTGCCTTTATAGAAAAAAGTGGGACTATTTTAGCACAGACTATTTATAATAATATTTTTCTGTTCTTTTGAATTGTTTGCTTTATATATTTATATAAATATTTTTATAAATGCATTAGGATAATTATTTAATAATTTTGATAGATCATCAGCATAGGTATGGTTTTTATTCAGATTATGTGGGCTGTCCCTATACCTAATCCTCTTCTGCCTCCCTCAGCATTTATCCTCCCTATAACCCCCAGCAACATGGAGAAAAACTCTGTAAAATCTGCTCCATAGTATTGAGGTATTGTACTTTGCTAGCCCTGCCCTCTCACCAGGATCATCTTCCTCAAAAATGCTATGTGTCCTTCACCAGAAGTAAGTTATCGTCCAGCTCCTGGAGATGCAATTTCATGGCTAGGAGATTGCCAGGGTTCAAAAACCACCATCCCTTCATTGAGAAAAAAATTGTAATAATGCCGACATTCATCAGAACTCTTGGATGCGGATCACTCCCGTCTCCAGAACCTATCTCTATTACCAGTAATCTACCCTGACTGCCTCTTGGCCTTGTTCTTACCTTCACCTTTAATTTCTACTTAGCCATGATTAACTGGCCCTGCTTTAACTCTCACTACTTTCCCAACCCATGGCCCTCACCAATTTATTCAACCAACATCCTGTTAGCTGACACTTCTTTCCTCTATGGCCTTCCCTAATGGTTTTCCCTGCTCCACTCTGGACTCCACTCTACAAAACCCTAACATTCCTCTTAGCTCCTTTTAATCTATTAACACCTGAATATGACCCTCCCTCGGCATTCCCTGATTCACTGCCATAAATTCCATAGACCCAGGCCCATCTGTCATACTGACAATCTGCCATATGATGATCTATTTCTGATAATCTCCTTGCCTTATATACCTGACATTTGTATGAGTCTATGAACTTATCTTTTGCAACTTTAGCTGCTCATTAATAACATCCTCAGAGTCCTAAACTATGGCTGACACAAAGCTTTGTTGTCCCACATTGCAGTCAGTGTGCATGTATGTTCTGGTATCACATAATTTTCCTGCACCTTCTAAGAAAACCAGATCCTCTTTAGTCCAGATAATAACACCTGCTGTATTCCTCTGGACCTCACCAATACACCAGCTCCTGGCCTGGTGACATATCTAGCATAGACCACATCTGAATGATGCTCTCTGCTGCTGATACCTTAATGCCCTCACCACTACTACTGCCCCTCACTGGATTGCTCACTTGCCACAATTGCTTTACCTGCCCTATCTGTGAACCATGCTGCCACCACTTTTAGCACCAGCAGCAGCCATACTCCTCAAGTAATATTTCCTCTATGTTCAAGTCCTTATCGGGAACCCTTTTTTTTCTTCACTTAACTCACCTCCCTCCCTGGCCAACCTCTGACCAACCTATTATCTCACATGTTCTTCATTATCTCTATTATGTTTTATAAAACAGATTTTTGTGTTAGAGTAAGATTCCCATGTTGCCCTTTTAGACAATTTTAAGATAGGAATAATGTGTTAATGGATTGGGAAGGAACCATACTAACAATTTAGAAAAACATGGAAAGTATGCTGCATTTGAGGTTATTTATGCTTCCAGTAAAAGAAAATATTACTGTTCTGATGTAATCAAGTGTCTTATTTTTATCTATAGGAACGTGTTTCTCTTGCAAGGTCGTTTACATTAATAACACTTCACCGGTGTCAAAGGATTTTTTCATGTCTTAACTGCAAAGAGATTAAGAGATTAGCAACCTAGCCTATTAACATATAAGGCTGGGAAGAGCATCTGCCTAATGCATTTAGCATAGCAGAATAATATAAAATAGTATTGTGGGATGTAGAGATAAGGGTAGTTTATTCAGATAGTCAGCATATTATAAACATCAATACTTTATCCATGCTGCTTGAAAGAAGTTTACTTTGATAGATAATATTCAAATTAATTGACACAGTTATTTGGTGATTTATTTCTGATGGGTTCAGTTTATTAAGCATTAGAAGTACATTCCATGATATGTTTAGTAAAGGTGCATTAAACTCAAACTTTATTTCTCATAAATGGTTTAATTATGTACAGTGAGAAACATTGCAATGCACTTATTATTTATTTTACTTATTTTATTTCTGTATTTGAAATCAGTTTTTTCCATTAACCCCTGCTGGAGTACATTTTGTGAAATTCAGTGCGAGGGATAGGGTGAGTGGAACTCAATATGCAGGACAAGAAACTAAAAGTCTTTTAAAAGGCTTTAATAAAGCAAGAAAACAAAAACAAAGAATTGATCAATAGCAAGGGTAAAACAAGAGCAGAGTCCAACAACAGGTTAAACGTTGGGTATCGTGAGATCAGTCCAGCAACTAGGTACCAAGGTTCAAACAAGAGCAGAGTACAGCAATAGGCCAAAGGTCGGGTATTGTGAGATCAGTCTATGACAGTTTCACGCCTCATAACTCAACCTCCACCACCCACTCCCCTACACCCGCCACCCCTCCCAAATTCTCACCCCCTCACCACACACGGACTATTTGTGAGTGGGAGAATCAGTCCATTGTGACAAACCAAAAGAGGAAGTGAGTTGCAGAAGTTGTTTTGCAGAGGAGGCAGTGGGATTGTCAAGAGGGATGTTGAAGTCACCAAGAATGAGGGAAGGGGTGTCGGAGGAAAGGAAGTGATCTAGAAATTGAGTTGAGGAGCCAGGAGGACGGTATATGACACGTATAGAAAGAGTAGCGAATAAGTGAATCATGTGGGTTTCGAATGAGGAAAATGTAAGGGAAGAGATGGGATGTATTTGTTGAAAGGTGCAACGAGAGGAAAGTAAAATACCTACACCACCTCCTTTTCTATTACCAGACCTAGGAGTGTGGCTGAAGTGGAGACCCCCATGTGACAGAGCAGCAGTGGATGCTGTGTCTAGGGGAGAGAGCCAGGTTTCTGTTAGGGCCAGAAGGTTGAGGGAGTGGGAGATAAAGAGGTCATGTATAGAAGTGAGTTTGTTGCAAACAGAGCGAGAGTTCCAAAGTGCACGAGTGAAAGGGGAAGTGGCTTTTGACGCAAGAGGAATGTGAGTGAGGTTGTCAGAGTTTTGTTTTTTGATTCTGTGGGATGGTATACATGGATGTGCACGGCTAGGCAGTTGTTGGGGACCAGGATTAGGGGAGATGTCACCAGCAGTTAGTAGAAGCAAGAGGGAGAGTGACATAAGATGAGATACAGATTTACAGTAGTGAGGCTGCTTTTGAGACAAGGTGCAGGGGGGAGAGAGAGTGTTTAGGAATAGGTAGAGTTCATGAGTACAAAAGTATTGTGAGTTTAAGAGAGATGGGCTAATGAACAGTGCAGGTGGAGAGGGAGAAGGAGTAATTGAATGAAGTAGTTTGTTATAGAGACAAAAGGCAGCAATTGCATTTGAAAACAGTAAGGTATATGAAACATACTATTACAAAAGTACTTGCCTTGTGTCTTGCCCCTTGCCCAATCCTTGTTCAATTCTTGTATAATTCTATTGCTAGTGAATCACTTATAAAATATTCACTTTGAAAATGTGAACAAATGTTGTTATAGCAATGCACAGGCCAGACTGGTGTGAAATATATGCAGGGAGGGCAGTCAGCTGAGTCCACTAAATTTAGTTGATTGCTAATCAAAGACAATTGGAAACTTAGATTCTGGTCTGGTCAGGGTGAGATGTTAAGTAAACAGACAATAAAATTTGGGGGAGGTTAATACTATGGAATAAGACAGCTATACATTTTATAATAATAGCAAGGATTGATAAGGATTGAACATCACATGGCAATTAAATGAACATTAGAAATAACACATTGGATAACAGTACAACAGATGTAGGACTAAATTAACAAACTAAAATAATTTGCTCTATGTAAAGATTCATGTACCAGAAGAGAGTTACAGGAGAGTAAAAAACACCAGAGAGCAGTGAATAGTTGAAGATTGACAGGGTCTCTATTCACGTACTAGAAGAGAGTTACAGGAGAGTAAAAAACACCAAAGAGCAGTGAATAGTTGCAGATTGACAGGGTCTCTATTTATGTACCAGCAGAGAGTTACAGGAGAGTAAAGAACACCAGAGAGCAGTGAATAGTTGCAGATTGACAGGGTCTCTATTCACATACTAGAAGAGAGTTACAGGAGAGTAAAAAACACCAAAGAGCAATGAATAGTTGCAGATTGACAGGGTCTCTATTCACGTACCAGAAGAGAGTTACAGGAGAGTAAAAAACACCAGAGAGCAGTGAATAGTTGCAGATTGACAGGGTCTCTATTCACGTACCAGAAGAGAGTTACAGGAGAGTAAAAAACAATAAAGAGCAGTGAATAGTTGCAGATTGACAGGGTCTCTATTCACGTACCAGAAGAGAGTTACAGGAGAGTAAAAAACACTAGAGAGCAGTGAATAGTTGCAGATTGACAGGGTCTCTATTCACGTACCAGAAGAGAGTTACAGGAGAGTAAAAAACACCAGAGAGCAGTGAATAGTTGCAGATTGACAGGGTCTCTATTCACGTACCAGAAGAGAGTTACAGGAGAGTAAAAAAACACCAGAGAGCAGTGAATAGTTGCAGATTGACAGGGTCTCTATTCAAATACCAGAAGAGAGTTACAGGAGAGTAAAAAACACTAGAGAGCAGTGAATAGTTGCAGATTGACAGGGTCTGTATTCACATACCAGAAGAGAGTTACAGGAGAGTAAAAAACACCAGAGAGCAGTGAATAGTTGCAGATTGACAGGGTCTGTATTCACGTACCAGAAGAGAGTTACAGGAGAGTAAAAAACACTAGAGAGCAGTGAATAGTTGCAGATTGACAGGGTCTCTATTCACGTACCAGAAGAGAGTTACAGGAGAGTAAAAAACACCAGAGAGCAGAGAATAGTTGCAGATTGACAGGGTCATTATATTCACGTACCAGAAGAGAGTTACAGGAGAGTAAAAAACACCAGAGAGCAGAGAATAGTTGCAGATTGACAGGGTCTCTATTCACGTACCAGAAGAGAGTTACAGGAGAGTAAAAAACACCAGAGAGCAGTGAATAGTTGCAGATTGACAGGGTCTCTATTCACATACCAGAAGAGAGTTACAGGAGAGTTAAAAACACCAGAGAGCAGTGAATAGTTGCAGATTGACAGGGTCTCTATTCACGTACCAGAAGAGAGTTACAGGAGAGTAAAAAACACCAGAGAGCAGTGAATAGTTGCAGATTGACAGGGTCTCTATTCACGTACCAGAAGAGAGTTACAGGAGAGTAAAAAACACCAGAGAGCAGTGAATAGTTGCAGATTGACAGGGTCTCTATTCACGTACCAGAAGAGAGTTACAGGAGAGTAAAAAACACCAGAGAGCAGTGAATAGTTGCAGTTTGACAGGGTCTCTATTCACGTACCAGAAGAGAGTTACAGGAGAGTAAAAAACACCAGAGAGCAGTGAATAGTTGCAGATTGACAGGGTCTCTATTCACGTACCAGAAGAGAGTTACAGGAGAGTAAAAAACACCAGAGAGCAGAGAATAGTTGCAGATTGACAGGGTCTCTATTCACGTACCAGAAGAGAGTTACAGGAGAGTAAAAAAAACCCGGAGAGCAGAGAATAGTTGCAGATTGACAGGGTCTCTATTCACGTACCAGAAGATAGTTACAGGAGAGTAAAAAACAACAAAGAGCAGTGAATCGTTGCAGATTGACAGGGTCTCTATTCACGTACCATAAGAGAGTTACAGGAGAGTAAAAAACACCAGAGAGCAGTGAATAGTTGCAGATTGACAGGGTCTCTAGTCACGTACCAGAAGAGAGTTACAGGAGAGTAAAAAACACCAGAGAGCAGTGAATAGTTGCAGATTGACAGGGTCTCTATTCACGTACCAGAAGAGAGTTACAGGAGAGTAAAAAACACCAGAGAGCAGTGAATAGTTGCAGATTGACAGGGTCTCTATTCACGTACCAGAAGAGAGTTACAGGAGAGTAAAAAACACCAGAGAGCAGTGAATAGTTGCAGATTGACAGGGTCTCTATTCACGTACCAGAAGAGAGTTACAGGAGAGTAAAAAACACCAGAGAGCAGTGAATAGTTGCAGATTGACAGGGTCTCTATTCACATACCAGAAGAGAGTTACAGGAGAGTTAAAAACACCAGAGAGAAGTGAATAGTTGCAGATTGACAGGGTCTCTATTCACGGACCAGAAGAGAGTTACAGGAGAGTAAAAAACACAAGAGAGCAGTGAATAGTTGCAGATTAACAGGGTCTCTATTCACATACCAGAAGAGAGTTACAGGAGAGTAAAAAAACCCCGGAGAGCAGAGAATAGTTGCAGATTGACAGGGTCTCTATTCACGTACCAGAAGAGAGTTACAGGAGAGTAAAAAACAACAAAGAGCAGTGAATCATTGCAGATTGACAGGGTCTCTATTCACGTACCAGAAGAGAGTTACAGGAGAGTAAAAAACACCAGAGAGCAGTGAATAGTTGCAGATTGACAGGGTCTCTAGTCACGTACCAGAAGAGAGTTACAGGAGAGTAAAAAACACCAGAGAGCAGTGAATAGTTGCAGATTGACAGGGTCTCTATTCACGTACCAGAAGAGAGTTACAGGAGAGTAAAAAACACCAGAGAGCAGTGAATAGTTGCAGATTGACAGGGTCTCTATTCACGTATCAGAAGAGAGTTACAGGAGAGTAAAAAACACCAGAGAGCAGTGAATAGTTGCAGATTGACAGGGTCTCTATTCACATACCAGAAGAGAGTTACACAAGAGTAAAAAACACCAGAGAGAAGTGAATAGTTGCAGATTGACAGGGTCTCTATTCACGGACCAGAAGAGAGTTACAGGAGAGTAAAAAACACCAGAGAGCAGTGAATAGTTGCAGATTGACAGGGTCTCTATTCACGTATCAGAAGAGAGTTACAGGAGAGTAAAAAACACCAGAGAGCAGTGAATAGTTGCAGATTGACAGGGTCTCTATTCACGTATCAGAAGAGAGTTACAGGAGAGTAAAAAACACCAGAGAGCAGTGAATAGTTGCAGATTGACAGGGTCTCTATTCACGTACCAGAAGAGAGTTACAGGAGAGTAAAAAACACCAGAGAGCAGTGAATAGTTGTAGATTGACAGGGTCTGTATTCACGTACCAGAAGAGAGTTACAGGAGAGTAAAAAACACTAGAGAGCAGTGAATAGTTGCAGATTGACAGGGTCTCTATTCACGTACCAGAAGAGAGTTACAGGAGAGTAAAAAAGACCAGAGAGCAGAGAATAGTTGCAGATTGACAGGGTCTCTATTCACGGACCAGAAGAGAGTTACAGGAGAGTAAAAAACACCAGAGAGCAGTGAATAGTTGCAGATTGACAGGGTCTCTAGTCACGTACCAGAAGAGAGTTACAGGAGTGTAAAAAACACCAGAGAGCAGTGAATAGTTGCAGATTGACAGGGTCTCTATTCACGTACCAGAAGAGAGTTACAGGAGAGTAAAAAACACCAGAGAGCAGTGAATAGTTGCAGATTGACAGGGTCTCTATTCACGTACCAGAAGAGAGTTACAGGAGAGTAAAAAAACCCCGGAGAGCAGAGAATAGTTGCAGATTGACAGGGTCTCTATTCACGTACCAGAAGAGAGTTACAGGAGAGTAAAAAACAACAAAGAGCAGTGAATCGTTGCAGATTGACAGGTTCTCTATTCACGCACCAGAAGAGAGTTACAGGAGAGTAAAAAACACCAGAGAGCAGTGAATAGTTGCAGATTGACAGGGTCTCTAGTCACGTACCAGAAGAGAGTTACAGGAGTGTAAAAAACACCAGAGAGGGGGCGGAGCTAGCCACTACAGGGAACAGTTGCACATTTCATGAGCTCCAGAGAAACATAATTTTACTTGGGGATAAAAGTAATAAAATTCAGCTTAATACTAAATTTAAGACCTCACTTGAGCAGAACACTCTATACGGAACCCATTTGAGGAGTTTCCGAACTTTGGACAGCATATGTGGGCCGAGATTGTGGATCCTACAGTTACAGCCTGCTCTGAGTAAGCCCCGACATTAAATATTCAGCCATGGAGGACTTTTACCGACAGGTTCTGAACCTGATTGAAAGCTTCACAGAGAAGACACAAACTGACCTAAACAACCCGCACTATGCGAGCATGGGTGAGAACATAAAAAAAAATTGATGCGCTGCATACAATGGCGACTACCATGTGTCCTGTGGCGGCCGCTGTTGCTACTAGCGCAGTTAAACCTGTGTGGGGATTGGTTGAGGAAGGTGAAAGCCCGCTGGAGATAAAACGGATCGAGGAACCTTACTTGAAAAGCCAATGCTCAGAGGGAGCGCCGTCTAAGCCCTGGTTGGCATGCTCAAAGAAGTCAGATGACACTACTCCTAATTATACAAGCCCGTTTATCTATCGCCCCGAAGGTTTTCACAGTGGCAATCGTGAACACACCGCGCTACCTGCCAAGTTAGCAATAGGACATGATCCTTGGATCTTAGACATCTCCTCTTTCCGGACTCTACCTGCCCTCCGCATTGGATCGGGTCAGATGAGAGCTTCTGAATTTTGGTCTTGTGGGCAGAGAAGCGCTTCCATAACATGGCGGGACTATCGGCCACACCGAAGTTGGAGTTCACTGCATACATTCCATTCCTGGTTGGTACTGGGGCGCACGCTATTGACAACGCTATGGGACCCTGGAGGCCTCTCTTTGTTGCTTTTATTTCTGCAGCGCGGTGGGCTCTGACTTATTCAACGGAACTCCTCAGAATAAGCATGGGTTATTATTTTTGCATACCGGGGACTACTCCTTACTGTTCTTTGAGGAGTACAGCTAATACCACCACAAGTAAAATGTTATATTAGTCTCCAACGAACTGATTTAATCCTATTAAGCGCACTTAATATATCCTTTTTTCTGTGCCCTATATGTGACTTTTTTCTCTAACTCAGAGCTGTGAGTCATGTTGCAATGTTTTTTTTCTCTTATTTTATTTTTACTCTGCTTCTTATGTTGGGCTAAAGTACTTACTGTTTATTGAGCCCCATGGCTGCCACGTGTTTGTTATTTCTGTTTATATGAACAATGTATAGTCTTATTTACTACTGTACTCAGTTATAGTTACATTATTTTTGTGCAAGCTCTCTCCACTGAATGTTTGTCAAACATACCTTCACAATACCTATATTGTAAGTTCCATTTAGACCAACCCCTGAGGTCAGTTGTGTTACAGAGCATATAGAGACATATCATGTTCTCCTATATCCTACTTTATTTAGGTATACTTAGGATTATTAACTCCTACTTTATTGCTGAAAACTCTACTATGGGAATTATGGCTTGTTCAGAGAGTGGCTATCCTGCTAGGTGTTCTAAGTACTGCCTCTCACGCTAACACTATTGCATTGTTTAAACAGGCTCCTGTTGTGGGGTATAGGGCCCGTGCCCTGACAGCAGATCTCCTAACTTCACACTGAAACTACGCTACCATGTTGAGAGGGAAATATAGTCCTGGATTGCATCTTGAAGCTACACATAGCTTGACTCTATCAATCTGTACGCAGACACGACATAACTACACCAACATATATGGTTTTAGAATAGACAATAACAATTTAGCAGTCATAGAGATAAAAGCCAAATCCTTTCTTTTTATTCTGAAGCAACATTAACCCATTTTAAGGAAACTTCAGTCTCCTACTATTTTTCGAATGTACATATGTCATAATTTCATCCAACTATACATGGATATAGCACAACAGACCCAACAGCATCTTTTGTTTGTGAGGGACTTGCAAGAGTTTTTTTTTTTTCTTTAGCCCTATACAACTAGTTTTGTGCTTCGTTCTCTTTAAGCGTATGTCACATAGTTAAGCTCACTCCCAAGTAAGTCCTATTATACTCTAATTATAAGTTAGCTCTTGCTTTCTTATTACCCCTACTAATTGCCACGACTATTTTACAACCTCCCCCCCAAAGTAAAGAGTCTCCCGACAATAGGAGAACTAACAGTGCGGTTTCTCTTGCCTATACCGCAACTCTTTCTGCTCCCCTAGCTCTTACTCTCTTTTTCATTACGTTATATATTAGGATCTATCTTCTCTACTCAGATCAGCAGGTCTGATCATTAGCCCTTATCATCTAAGCCCTCACTTTTAAATCATTTTTTTAGGGACCTCATTAAAAACCACACAGAGCATAGAGAATTGAACAAAGCCTAAACATACCTTTACTTGTCAGTCCGAAGGCTATTATATTGATCCCAACAATTACTAGGGGAGTTTACATCACATCCTACTATTCTATATAGAATTCATTACATCCTACACTGCATAATATATCTCGCAAGTTTTTCTTTAGTTCCATGGATGGTTAATATTACTTGTCAAAGTTAAAAAAAAAAAAAAGATGAGGTTGATTTAGAAATGTTTTATTATATGTGCACTACTATAATTTGAATGTCTTACACTGCTGTAACCCTAATGATCATTTGTATTTTTATCATATGTTCTTGCTGGCTATATGTGCAGCAGCGATGTAGTGCTTTCATTTTTTCTTCCTTGTTTTTTCTTCCTCAATAAAAATAAATATAAAAAAAAAAAAAAAAAAAAAACACCAGAGAGCAGTGAATAGTTCCAGATTGACAGGGTCTCTATTCACGTACCAGAAGAGAGTTACAGGAGAGTAAAAAACACCAGAGAGCAGTGAATAGTTGCAGATTGACAGGGTCTCTATTCACATACCAGAAGAGAGTTACAGGAGAGTAAAAAACACCAGAGAGAAGTGAATAGTTGCAGATTGACAGGGTCTCTATTCACGGACCAGAAGAGAGTTACAGGAGAGTAAAAAACACCAGAGAGCAGTGAATAGTTGCAGATTGACAGGGTCTCTATTCACGTATCAGAAGAGAGTTACAGGAGAGTAAAAAACACCAGAGAGCAGTGAATAGTTGCAGATTGACAGGGTCTCTATTCACGTACCAGAAGAGAGTTACAGGAGAGTAAAAAACACCAGAGAGCAGTGAATAGTTGCAGATTGACAGGGTCTCTATTCACGTACCAGAAGAGAGTTACAGGAGAGTAAAAAACACCAGAGAGCAGTGAATAGTTGCAGATTGACAGGGTCTCTATTCACGTACCAGAAGAGAGTTACAGGAGAGTAAAAAACACCAGAGAGCAGTGAATAGTTGCAGATTGACAGGGTCTCTATTCACATACCAGAAGAGAGTTACAGGAGAGTAAAAAACACCAGAGAGCAGTGAATAGTTGCAGATTGACAGGGTCTCTATTCACGTACCAGAAGAGAGTTACAGGAGAGTAAAAAACACCAGAGAGCAGTGAATAGTTGCAGATTGACAGGGTCTCTATTCACGTACCAAAAGAGAGTTACAGGAGAGTAAAAAACACCAGAGAGCAGTGAATAGTTGCAGATTGACAGGGTCTCTATTCACGTACCAGAAGAGAGTTACAGGAGAGTAAAACACACCCGAGAGCAGTGAATAGTTGAAGATTAACAGGGTTTCTATTCACGTACCAGAAGAGAGTTACAGGAGAGTAAAAAACACCAGAGAGCAGAGAATAGTTGCAGATTGACAGGGTCTCTATTCACGTACCAGAAGAGAGTTACAGGAGAGTAAAAAACACCAGAGAGCATTGAATAGTTGCAGATTGACAGGGTCTCTATTCACGTACCAGAAGAGAGTTACAGGAGAGTAAAAAACACCAGAGAGCAGTGAATAGTTGCAGATTGACAGGGTCTCTATTCACGTACCAGAAAAGAGTTACAGGAGAGTAAAAAAACACCAGAGAGCAGTGAATAGTTGCAGATTGACATGGTCTCTATTCACGTACCTGAAAGCAGAGGAGAGAATAGGGGTAGCTTGATGCAGTGTGCAATTCTTCAGCAGATGTCAATAGGCAGCATGTTGTCTTAATAAGCAGCACTGTGCTGAGTAGTGAGTGCAGTCCTTGTATAATTCTATTACTAGTTAATCAATTATAAAATGTTCACTTTGAAAATGTGAACATATGTTGTTATAGCAATGCACAGGCCAATCCGGTTTCAGAAGCAACCACAGCACCGAGACCGCCCTCCTCGCTGCCACAGACAACATCCGTGCAATGCTCGACCGAGGAGAAACCGCCGCCCTCATTCTCCTAGACCTCTCAGCAGCTTTCGACACTGTCGATCACAACACCCTCCACACCCACCTACATGATGCCAGCATCCGCAGCAAAGCCCTGGAATGGATCACCTCCTTCCTCATGGGCAGGACCCAGAAAGTCAAACTCCCGCCTTTCTCCTCCAAACCCACACCAGTCAACTGCAGTGTACC
Organism: Bombina bombina; assembly: GCF_027579735.1. NCBI lineage: Eukaryota > Metazoa > Chordata > Amphibia > Anura > Bombinatoridae > Bombina > Bombina bombina. Next base: position 1,024,522,858 of record NC_069504.1, read on the forward strand.
GCAAGGCTCTTCGCTGAGCCCCACCCTCTTCAACATCTACATGGCCCCTCTTGCCGCCATCGTCCGACGCCACGACCTCAACATCGTCTCCTACGCTGACGACACCCAGTTAATCATCTCACTCACCCGAGATCCCACCCCCACCAAAAAGAACGTCCACAAAGGCCTGATAGCAGTCGCCGCCTGGATGAAGGACAACCGGCTCAAACTGAACATAGACAAAACTGAAGTCCTCCTCCTCGGACCCAATAAATCTGCATGGGACAACTCCTGGTGGCCCACAGCCCTCGGTCACCCTCCAACACCAACCGACTAGGCTTCATCCTGGACTCCTCACTCTCCATGGACCGACAAATCAATGCCATCACCTCAACATGCTTCCACATTCTCCACCTGCTATGAAAAATCTTCAAGTGGATCCCTACCGAAACCAAGAAAACAGTCACCCATGCCCTCGTCAGCAGCCGGTTAGACTATGGCAATGCACTCTATGCCGGCTCCACCATCAAACTCCAAAAGAGACTCCAACATATCCAGAACATCTCAGCCCGACTCATCCTTGACATCCCCCACCAATGCCACATCACCGAACACCTAAGGAACCTTCACTGGCTCCCCATCAACAAGAGAATCACCTTCAAGCTTCTTACCCACGCGTTCAAGGCCCTACATAACATCGGACCTGAATACCTCAACCACCATGTAAATTTCTACACCCCCGCCAGACAACTCCGATCGGCCGACCCAGCACTCGCAGTCATCCCCCGCATCAGCAAATCCACAGCGGGTGGAAGATCCTTCTCCCACATGGCGACAAAGACATGGAACACCCTCCCGCTTCACCTAAGACAATCCACCTCCCTTACAAAGTTCAGAAAGGACCTCAAAACCTGGCTCTTCGACTGAATGCCCATCTCCTCCCCCCTCCCCCCCTTCTCTCCTATCCCCTATCCCCTTTCCCTTAGCACCTTAAGACCCTCACGGGTGATTAGTTCGCGCTCTATAAGTACCCAATAGATAGATAGATAGTCTAGCAATTAGGTACCTAGGGCAAACAAGAGCATAGTCTAGGAAAAGGCCAAAGTTCAGATACCATGAGATCAGACCAGCAACTAGGTAACAAAGGGTAAACGAGGGCAGGGTTCAGGAACAGGCCAGAGGAGGCTACTGTGAGATCAGTCCAGCAACTAGGTGCCATGGGGGAAAACAGGACCAGTAGGTATAGGTGGACATGCAGGCACAGGATACCAGATAGATGCAGTAGTAAAAACAGGATTTATGTAAGCTGCCACTGGTTCAGCAAGCACAGGAGACTCAGCAAGCACAGGACACCCAGCGGGTATTGTTGGTGAGGCTGCCATGGGATACTAGGTAGGTGCAGCGGGTAAAGCAGGATTCACGCAAGCTGCCACTGATACTGCAAGCACTGGAGACTCGACTCAGCTGGCACAGGATACCCAGTGGGTACTGTTTGTGAGGCTGCCACAGGATGCCAGCTAGGTGCAGCGGGGACAGCAACTAAGCAGCTACTAGTACAGCAAGCACCAGAGACTCAGCAGGCACAGGAAAAATGGTGCACCTCTCAATAACTCAGCCCAGAGAGATGGGCTGAGAGGATTTATATAGGAACTCCCACGCCTGTAGCCATTTAGATAGGAGTTCCTGTTGCCCTTTTAAAGTAGTGTAGCATGCAGCTGTGCACACTTAGGAAGAGCAGCAGCCATTGCAGAAGGAGCCCGTCACAGAATTGCTCAAGTAAGTTTCTGGCATTCAGAATGCTTGATCAGTGCAGGAGCTTAATATCACTAATATCACTAGTAAATATCACTAATTTGTTACATCAATTGAGATAAGATAAACAACACTCAAGAGGCATTTTAATGTGTGAAATGTAAAACAATGTGAGGTGTGCTAATAAAATGGTTGAAAATATTTATTTACATTGTATGCAGATCCTTTGCAATCTAGTGATTGTTTTTTGATGCATATAGAAAAATAATGCTTTTTTTTGTCCATTTAAGAAGACAATTGTGCAGATACCTTGTGAATTTAAGTTTCAGTTTGTGACTGTCACACTAGTTATGTATTGGGATTTCCAGATCTTGTATCTTGTCAGTTTTTCCTCATGTCTAGAATTTTAAGTGCAGAAAACATGGGATAAAAAACAGAAACGGTAGTATGATAGTCTTCTCCATGTAGACATTTGATGAAAAGGAATAATTGGATGACACTTGGCGATGGTATTTCTTAGGGTTATAGAGATGAAAATCTAGAGAATACTTATTTATCTGCATAAAGTATCTGCATAGATATGGAAACATAGATATAAAAACTGTGGTAATAACGGAGAGACATTTCCTTATTTAATGGAAGAATTGTTCACACAACTACTGGGCAAGAACTCCATCTTGTCACTCATAGAAGTCAGCCATTATAAAAATGCCCTTTTTCAGGTTTCTTTTATCCATTGTATCATAATCAAAATAATACCACAGTACCGAGACTATGCACTACTACATTAAACCTGACTGTGTTAACATTAATCCTACTGATACTCTGCCATCACAATCAATTCCTTCTCAGATGTGCCCCTTTAAGCATAATTAACTCCTACTGCCCCTAATTCACATTAACCTCCTACTCCTGGCCCCTCCTAACCTATTTCAGAAGTAATTTTGCCCCCCCCCCCCATTGCATTAACCAACATATACAACCATTACATTACTCCAATGCAGTATAATTCCCAAACAAAGGGAGAGTATACACCGATTTTCATATAACTGCATGTAATAGACACTACTATAAAGAATAATATGCACAGGCATTGATATAAAAATCTAGTATAAAGCTGTTTAAAAACGTACTTAGAAGCTTCCAGTTTAGCTCTTTTTAAAAGGTTACCGGAACACCCACTACAAGTGGGAAATAGTAGACACTCACCCCTTCCCCTTCCTCTGGATATGAAAAGACCCTTAGGCCTTTACACAAACGGAAGCAAGCTGTAGTAGGTATACGTCAGTAATCTCCTAAAACTTTGGGGCTTGGTTAGGAGTCTGAAAATCAGAGCAATGTTATTTAAAAATAAGCAAAACTATCCATTTAAAAAATCCAGTATAAAGCTGTTTAAAAACGTACTTAGAAGCTTCCAGTTTAGCTCTGTTTAAAAGGTTACCGGAACACCCACTGCAAGTGGGAAATAACAGACACTCACCCCTTCCCCTTCCTCTGGATATGAAAAGACCCTTTACACAAACAGAAGCAAGCTGTAGTAGGTATACGTCAGTAATCTCCTAAAACTTTGGGGCTTGGTTAGGAGTCTGAAAATCAGAGCAATGTTATTTAAAAATAAGCAAAACTATCCATTTAAAAAAAAAAAAAAAAAAAAACTTTATGGGCTATATAAATAGATCATCTACAAGACATTTATGCAAAGAAAAAAATGAGTGTATAATGTCCCTTTAAACTGTAATAACCCTCTTTCCCTATACTGCCCTTCCTTTATTTACTTGCCATCTGATTCAACCCTACTTTCTTGACCACCTTGTCAATTTAGAATCCTAACCATGAACTCCCACTACAATAATTACTTGGTCCTAACAGCACCTAACATTCCAGGTGCAGCAACTTTGGGAGCTATGTGTACAAACACACCCTTTTTCGTGAAGGTTGATCACTTCTCTAAGGAGCCCCAACATCCATAATTCTCCCACCCAAAATACCGCAGCACCAGCACATATAATGGTACTTTTAATAGATCCAGTACACATAATGCTTCTTTGAAACCTTACTAACAACAATTATCCTTACCCACAAGAGAGGCACACCATCCTTAATAGCCACCTACCAAGGAACCTATCCAAACATAGTGGTCTCCCTGCACAATTCTTGCTATGCAAAGGTACCTACATGCAGTGAACCCTTACTGCACAACTCATCCTGCCTCATGTAAGTATCCAACATGCAGAGTAAGGATCCTTCACTCATTGGCCTCTGTCCTAACACCCTTTGCAATACCACTACACAAAGACCCACAGTGTATTTCCCTACCCTAATCCATTGTCTTAAAATATCTTTAATTTTGATTTATGTCTCCATCCTCAAATTCTGCCCTTAGGTCTTCTAAGTAAAAACAGAAGCAGCACCAAAATATTAGAAAATACCAGATATTTTTTTTATTAAAAACAGTGGTGCTGGTTTCCACGAAATGTATTTAAAAGAAGAAAGCAGCTGCTTAAAATAGCTACTTGAAATTATGAATTTCATCCACACTCAACAAATAATCATATTATAAAGCTTATTACATTTCAGCTGTATTAACTTCTCAATGGATTTCCTCTGCATATGCTATTTCACCCTACGCACAAATGAGCATTTGCTGATTGACATTTTTTCTGCTCTCTATATTGAGTAAATATATTTTATTTTTTAGAAGGATCCTTAGTTTGCCTTGTTAACTTTATATTTGTGAATGTGTTATCTCATCCTTTACACATATAAAGGTTTGTTGACTAACACTCGTGCTGCTATTAATCTTGAACATATGGGCACATATCAAGAAGCATACTGCTTTTATCTGTGTATATATTCACATGTGTATGCTTGCACAGTAAACACCTTGATATTTTTTACATAAAAAGTTTACTTATACTGTATATATATATATATATAGTTAAACAAATTTGATTTTTATTTATTTTGCCCTCTATTCATGTCATTTAGCCCTAAAAATGATTGATTTTCTAACGCTCAGAACTTAAAATACCCACTGAAAACTTCTCAAGGCTAATCCTACTTCATATCTTTCACTAACTGGGTTGAGCAGATAACAACAGAATTTATACTAGCATACCTGGATTTTCTCGATGAAATAAGCCAAGAGAGGTGTGAAGTTTGGCTATTTAAAAACAAACATGATGTTAATTTGTTTTAATAATATTTAGCAAAAAATGTAACTTATATTGAAATTTTCTTTATCGTATTCCCTTATAGACTTCAATTAAGTGGGAAAAGTTGAAAAAACAACCTTACCCGATCAAGTTTAACCAAGTGCGCTAACCCAAAATGAAATATTAATATTTCCTATTCCAATGTTCTTCACATAGCAGAGTATGTCCTGTTTTTTCTTAAATATATATATATATATATATATATATACACAGTATCTCACAAAAGTGAGTACACCCCTTACATTTTTGTAAATATTTTATTATATCTTTTCATGTGACAACACTGAATAAATGACACTTTGCTACAATGTAAAGTAGTGAGTGTACAGCCTGTATAACAGTGTAAATTTACTGTCCCCTCAAAATAACTCAACACACAGCTTCTAATGTCTAAACCATTGGCAACAAAAGTGAGTACACCCCTTAGTGGAAATGTCCAAATTGGGCCCAATTAGCTATTTTCTCTATCCGGTGTCATGTGACTCGTTAGTGTTACAAGGTCTCAGGTGTGAATGGGGAGCAGATGTGTTAAATCTGCTGTTATCACTCACACTCTCTCATACTGGTCACTGGAAGTTTAACATGACACCTCATGGCAAAGAACTTTCTGAGGATCTGAAAAAAAGAATCATTGCTCTACATAAAGATTGCCTAGGCAATAAGAAGATTGCCAAGACCCTAAAACTGAGCTGCAGCACGATGGGCAAGACCATACAGCGGTTTCACAGGACAGGTTCTACTCAGAACAGGCCTCGCCATGGTCAACCAAAGAAGTTGAGTGCACTTGCTCAGCGTCATATCCAGAGGTTGTCTTTGCTGCAGAGGTTGAAGGGGTGGAGGGTCAGCCTGTTAGTGCTCAGATCATATGCCGAACACTGCATCAAATTGGTCTGCATGGCTGTCGTCCCAGAAGGAAGCCTCTTCTAAAGATGATGCACAAGAATGCCCGCAAATAGTTTGCTGAAGACAAGCAGACTAAGGACATGAATTACTGGAACCATGTCCTGTGGTCCGATGAAAACAAGATAAACTTATTTGGTTCAGATGGTATCAAGCATGTGTGGCGGCAACCAGGTGAGGAGTACAAAGACAAGTGTGTCTTGTCTACGGTCAAGCATTGTGGTGTGAGTGTCATGGTCTGGGACCTACAGTTCATTGAGGGAACCATGAATGTCAACATGTACTGTGACACACTGAAGCAGAGCATGATCCCCTCCCTACAGAGACTGGGCTGCAGGGCAGTATTTCAACATGATAACACCTCCAAGATGACCACTGCCGTGCTTAAGAAGCTGAGGGTGAGGGTAAAGGTGATTGACTGGCCAAGCATGTCTCCAGACCTAAACCCTATTGAGCATCTGTGGGGCATCCTAAAATGGAAGGTGGGGGAGTGCAAGGTCTCTAACATCCACTAGCTCTGTGATATCATCATGAAGGAGTGGAAGAGGACTCCACTAGCAACCTGTGAACTCCATGCCCAAGAGGGTTAAGGCAGTGCTGGAAAATAATGGTTGCCACACAAAATATTGACACTTTGTGCCCAATTCGGACATTTACACTTAGAGGTGTACTCACTTTTGTTGCCAGCAGCTTAGACATTAATGGCTGTGTGTTGAGTTATTTTGAGGGGACAGCAAATTTACACTGTTATACAGGCTGTACACTCACTACTTTACATTGTAGCAAAGTGTCATTTCTTTAGTGTTGTCACATGAAAAGATATAATAAAATATTTACAAAAATGTGAGGGGTGTACTCACTTTTGTGAGATACTGTATATATATATATATATATATATATATATATATAAAACACAGGAATGGAGCGCACTCACAGACTGGACTGGGTACACATCCTAAGCCACAGCCAACTCCACAGCCCTGAACACTGACAGACAGCTGCAAAGTTCCCAGCAACCCAGGCAGTTAACCCCAGAGCAACCTGGGTGACAGGCCCGCAGGGAAGCATTACAAACATTATCAACACAACACACAGAAAACCTGGCACTCACCAGCAGATTCAAAGTAATGTTTAAAAGCAAAACTGGGGGAAGTTGGTTACATTTGGCGCCAAAGGATCAAGCCCAGGACCACGACAAGGTCTCCTTCTTCCTGGGACCATAAACCAGCACCCACACAATGCATACTTCCAAAAAAAAAAAACAACTGGGAACCGCCCAGGGTGACACAGGCTTTTGTAACCTCGCTTATGTAAATATAAAACACAGGAATGGACCGCACTCACAGACTAAATAAAGGCTGACCTAAGTAAGTTGTTTGCTGCCAGCCCCAGTTCTCCAAAACCATATATATAAGACACAAATGTAGAAGAGTGGCGGCGCTGTGTCACCTCCCAGGGATTGAAGCTGACCATGTCCTCAGTTTTCTGCTCTTCTTACCTTCAAAACAAAGGCTCACAATAGTGCAGCAAAAACAGTATGGTGGCGAAAATCAGACCATACTCACAGGATGTCAGTTACCTTATTTTCCTCAATGACACACTGCTAATAACGGATAGAAAGGTTAAATTTGATATATGAAAGGAGTCAATATTATGTTAGAATCCTTTTGCACTATGTTTATTATGGGTTTTGAATTAGTGAAAATACTTTTAAACAAAAAGATCAGAGTATTATCTCCGGAATGTTTGATGAATGTTATGGATAATTTTTTTTTATCTTTTATTGAGGTTTTTATGAAGTACAATAAAATGTTCACAGACTTTAACATAAGTAATAAGTATACAATGTATTATTTGATTAAAACGTTAAGTCCCACAGGGAAATATGAGATGTTTGCAGTACAATGCATAAACTAGGAACATCTTCAGTAACAATATATGTCTGAAATGTTATAGGCAATTTAAACAAATATAAATGAAACCTAATCTTTCTTATAATGTACAATTATGGAGTAACTACAACACTGGTCACTTTTGGACCATCTGGGGCCCGATCCGATATAAATCGTCACCCGCAAAAGCCGGTGACGCCAAAATTTGTGCTGGTTTGGTATCACATATACGGCGTAACATAGAGGTTACGCTCGTATATTTCAGCCTTCGGCCGTAGTTTTTTGGCCCATAGACAGGTATACCAAACCAGCGCAGTTTGGTATCCAATATACAGCGTAAGGACTTACGTGGCGAAAAACATAATTTATGTAAGAACTTACCTGATAAATTCATTTCTTTCATATTAGCAAGAGTCCATGAGCTAGTGACGTATGGGATATACATTCCTACCAGGAGGGGCAAAGTTTCCCAAACCTTAAAATGCCTATAAATACACCCCTCACCACACCCACAATTCAGTTTAACGAATAGCCAAGAAGTGGGGTGATAAAAAAGTGCGAAAGCATATAAAATAAGGAATTGGAATAATTGTGCTTTATACAAAAAAAATCATAACCACCACAAAAAGGGTGGGCCTCATGGACTCTTGCTAATATGAAAGAAATGAATTTATCAGGTAAGTTCTTACATAAATTATGTTTTCTTTCATGTAATTAGCAAGAGTCCATGAGCTAGTGACGTATGGGATAATGATTACCCAAGATGTGGATCTTTCCACACAAGAGTCACTGGAGAGGGAGGGATAAAATAAAGACAGCCAATTCCTGCTGAAAATAATCCACACCCAAAATAAAGTTTAATAAAAAACATAAGCAGAAGATTCAGACTGAAACCGCTGCCTGAAGTACTTTTCTACCAAAAACTGCTTCAGAAGAAGAAAATACATCAAAATGGTAGAATTTAGTAAAAATATGCAAAGAGGACCAAGTTGCAGCTTTGCAAATCTGATCAACCGAAGCTTCATTCCTAAACGACCAGGAAGTAGAAACTGACCTGGTAGAATGAGCTGTAATCCTCTGAGGCGGAGTTTTACCCGACTCAACATAGGCAAGATGAATTAAAGATTTCAACCAAGATGCCAAAGAAATGGCAGAAGCTTTCTGGCCTTTTCTAGAACCGGAAAAGATAAAAAATAGACTAGAAGTCTTTCGGAAAGACTTAGTAGCTTCAACATAATATTTCAAAGCTCTAACAACATCCAAAGAATGCAAAGCTTTCTCCTTAGAATTCTTAGGATTAGGACATAATGAAGGAACCACAATTTCTCTACTAATGTTGTTGGAATTCACAACTTTAGGTAAAAATTCAAAAGAAGTTCGCAACACCGCCTTATCCTGATGAAAAATCAGAAAAGGAGACTCACAAGAAAGAGCAGATAATTCAGAAACTCTTCTGGCAGAAGAGATGGCCAAAAGGAACACAACTTTCCAAGAAAGTAATTTAATGACCAATGAATGCATAGGTTCAAAGGGAGGAGCTTGAAGAGCTCCCAGAACCAAATTCAAACTCCAAGGAGGAGAAATTGACTTAATGACAGGTTTTATACGAACCAAAGCTTGTACAAAACAATGAATATCAGGAAGAATAGCAATCTTTCTGTGAAAAAGAACAGAAAGAGCAGAGATTTGTCCTTTCAAGGAACTTGCAGACAAACCCTTATCTAAACCATCCTGAAGAAACTGTAAAATTCTCGGTATTCTAAAAGAATGCCAAGAAAAATGATGAGAAAGACACCAAAAAATATAAGTCTTCCAGACTCTATAATATATCTCTCTAGATACAGATTTACGAGCCTGTAACATAGTATTAATCACAGAGTCAGAGAAACCTCTTTGACCAAGAATCAAGCGTTCAATTGCCATACCTTTAAATTTAAGGATTTCAGATCCTGATGGAAAAAATGACCTTGTGACAGAAGGTCCGGTCTAACGGAAGAGTCCACGGTTGGCAAGAGGCCATCCGGACAAGATCCGCATACCAAACCTGTAAGGCCATGCCGGAGCTACCAGCAGAACAAACGAGCATTCCTTCAGAATCTTGGAGAATACTCTTGGAAGAAGAACTAGAGGCGGAAAGATATAGGCAGGATGATACTTCCAAGGAAGTGATAATGCATCCACTGCCTCCGCCTAAGGATCCCGGGATCTGGACAGATATCTGGGAAGTTTCTTGATTAGATGAGACGCCATCAGATCTATTTCTGGAAGTTCCCACATTTGAACAATCTGAAGAAATACCTCTGGGTGAAGAGACCATTCGCCCGGATGCAACGTTTGGCGACTGAGATAATCCGCTTCCCAATTGTCTACACCTGGGATATGAACCGCAGAGATTAGACAGGAGCTGGATTCCGCCCAAACTAAAAAATTCGAGATACTTCTTTCATAGCCAGAGGACTGTGAGTCCCTCCTTGATGATTGATGTATGCCACAGTTGTGACATTGTCTGTCTGAAAACAAATGAACGATTCTCTCTACAGAAGAGGCCAAAACTGAAGAGCTCTGAAAATTGCACGGAGTTCCAAAATATTGATCGGTAATCTCACCTCCTGAGATTCCCAAACTCCTTGTGCCGACAGAGATCCCCACACAGCTCCCCAACCTGTGAGACTTGTATCTGTTGAAATTACAGTCCAGGTCGGAAGCACAAAAGAAGCCCCCTGAATTAAACGATGGTGATCTGTCCACCACGTTAGAGAGTGTCGAACAATCGGTTTTAAAGATATAAATTGAGATATCTTTGTGTAATCCTTGCACCATTGATTCAGCGTACAGAGCTGAAGAGGTCGCATGTGAAAAACGAGCAAAGGGGATTGCGTCCGATGCAGCAGTCATAAGACCTAGAATTTCCATGCAAAAGGTTACCAAAGGGAATGATTGTGACTGAAGGTTTCGACAAGCTGAAAACAATTTTAGACATCTCTTGTCTGTTAAAGACAGAGTCATGGACACTGAATCTATCTGGAAACCCAGAAAGGTTACCCTTCACTGAGGAATCAATGAACTTTTTGGTAAATTGATCCTCCAACCATGATCTTGAAGAAACAACACAAGTCGAATCGCATGAGATTCTTCGAATGAGAAGACTGAGCAAATACCAAGATAATCGGCCAAATAAGGAAATACCAAAACCCTGTTCTCTGAATACAGAAAGAAGGGCACCGAGAATATTTGAAAAAAATTCTTGGAACTGAGGCTAGGCCAAACGGTAGAGCCACAAAACTGGTAATGCTTGTCTAAAAAGAGAATCTCAGACACTAAAAGTGATCTGAATGAATCGGAATATGCAGATACACATCCTGTAAATCTATTGTAGACAGAAAATGCCCTTGCTAAACAAAAGGCAGAATAGTCCTACAGTAACCATCTTGAATGTTGGTATACATAACGATTCAATATTGATAGATCCGGAACTGGTCTGAAGGAATTGACCTTCTTTGGTACAATGAAGAGATAAAATAAAACCCTAGCCCCTGTTCCAGAACTGGAACTGGCATAATTACTCCAGCCAACTCTAGATCTGAAACACATTTCAGAAATGCTGAGCCTTGCTGTGTTAACTGGGACACGGGAAAGAAAAAAATCTCTTAGCAGGAGGCCTTAACTGAAGCCAATTCTGTACCTTTCTGAAACAATGTTCTGAAACCAGAGATTGAGAACGGAATTGATCCAAACTCCTTTGAAGAAAACGTACTCTGCCCCATACCAGCTGAACTGGAAAAAGGGCCGCACCTTCATGGGTACTTAGGAGCTGACTATAGGTTTCTATAAGACTTGGATATATTCCAAACTGGAAATAGTTTCCAAACTGATACCGCTCCTGAGGATGAAGGATCAGGCTTTTGTTCCTTATTATGAGAAAAAGAACGAAAAAATGATTATTACCCTGGAAAGAAAGGGAAAAACAAAGTTAACTTAGAAGACATATCAGCATTCCAAGTTAAATCCATAAAGCTTTTCTAGCTAAAATAGCTAGAGACATATACCTGACATCAACTCAAATGATATCAAAAGATGGTATCACCAATAAAATTATTAGCATGTTATAGAATAAAAATAATGCTATAAAATTATGATCTGTTACTTGTTGCGCTAAAACTTCTAACCAAAAAGATGAAGCTGCAGCAACATCCGGTAAAAATATAGCAGGTCTAAGAAGATTACCTGAACATAAGTAAACTTTTCTTAGAAAGGATTCAATTTTCTTATCTAAAGGATCCTTAAATTTAGTACTATCTGCCGTAAGAATAGTAGTACATTTTAGCAGGAATAGAGACAGCCCCAAACCTTAGGGATTTTGTCCCAAAAAACTCTAATCTGTCAGATGGCACAGGATATAATTGCTTAAACGTTTAGAAGGAGTAAAAGAATTACCCAAATTATTCCATTCCCTGGAAATTACTTCAGAAAAAGCATCAGGGAGATTAAACACTTCTGGAATATCTACAGGAGATTTAAAAAAAAAACCCTATTTAAACGTTTAGATTTAGTATCAAGAGGACCAGAATCCTCTATATCTAAAGCAATTAATACTTCTTTAAATAAAGAACGAATAAATTCCATCTTGAACAAATACAAAGATTTAACAGCATCAACCTCTGAGACAAAAACTTCTGAACCAGAAGAACCATTATCAGTATCAGAACGATGATGTTTATTTAAAAATTCATCTGAAAAAAGAGAAGTTTTAAAAGACTTTTATGTAAACTAGAAGGAGAAATAACAGACATAGCCTTCTAAATGGATTTAAAAAATAAAATCTCTTATGTTTATCAGGAACACTCTGAAAATTAAATGTTGACGGAACAGCAACAGGTAATATAACAGTACTAAAGGAAATTTTATCTGCATTAATAAGTTTGTCATGACATGCAATACAAACAACAGCTGGAGAAACAGATACCAAAAATTTATAGCAGATACACTTAGCTTGGTAGCTCCAGCCCCGGGCAGTGATTTTCCTGAAGTAACTTCTGACTCAGTTGCAACGTGGAACATCTTGCAATATGTAATAGAAAAAACAACATATAAAGCAAATTGATCAAAATCCTTAAATGACAGTTTCAGGAATGGGAAAAGTGAACAAGCTTCTAGCAACCAGAAGCAATAAATAATGAGACTTAAATAATGTGGAGATAAAAGCGACGCCCATATTTTTTTTAGCGCCAAACAAGACGCCCACATTATTTGGCGCCGAAATGCTTTTGGCGCCAAAAATGACGCCACATCCGGAACACCGACATTTTTGGCGCAAAATAACGTAAAAAAAATGACGCAACTTCCGGCGACACGTATGACGCCGGAAACGGAAAAGAATTTTTGCGCCAAAAAAGTCAGCGCCAAGAATGACGCAATAAAATGAAGCATTTTCAGCCCCCGCGAGCCTAACAGCCCACAGGGAAAAAAGAGTCAAATTTTTGAAGGTAAGAAAAAATGATTAATTCAAATGCATTATCCCAAATATGAAACTGACTGTCTGAAAAATAAGGAAAGTTGAACATTCTGAGTCAAGGCAAATAAATGTTTGAATACATATATTTAGAACTTTATAAACAAAGTGCCCAACCATAGCTTAGAGTGTCACAGAAAATAAGATTTACTTACCCCAGGACACTCATCTACATGTTTGTAGAAAGCCAAACCAGTACTGAAACGAGAATCAGCAGAGGTAATGGTAAATATAAGAGTATATCGTCAATCTGAAAAGGGAGGTAAGAGATGAATCTCTACGACCGATAACAGAGAACCCATGAAATAGACCCCGTAGAAGGAGATCACTGCATTCAAATAGGCAATACTCTCCTCACATCCCTCTGACATTCACTGCACGCTGAGAGGAAAACCGGGCTCCAACTTGCTGCGGAGCGCATATCAACGTAGAATCTAGCACAAACTTACTTCACCACCTCCATCGGAGGCAAAGTTTGTAAAACTGAATTGTGGGTGTGGTGAGGGGTGTATTTATAGGCATTTTAAGGTTTGGGAAACTTTGCCCCTCCTGGTAGGAATGTATATCCCATACGTCACTAGCTCATGGACTCTTGCTAATTACATGAAAGAAATGGAGAAATCTTACTCCATTTTCACCTCGCCACAAATTGCAGGCGTAGTAAGCCTTACGCTGTGTATCGGAGCCCCGTAGCTCCCTAAACTAGCTGCAAAATAAAACCTAACACCTAACGCATGCGCATTGTCTATCTACCTGTCAACCGCGAACTGCTAAATAAAACCTAACACCTAACGCATGCGCAATGTCTATCTACCTGTCAACCGCAAACTACTAAATAAAACCTAACACCTAACGCATGCGCAATGTCTATCTACCTGTCAACCGCAATCCCCCGCCGCAATCCCTAATAAAGTGTTTAACCCCTAAACCGCCGCTCCCGGACCCCGCCGACATCTACATTAAATGTCTAACCCCCTAATGTGAGCCCCCTACACCGTCGCCACTACATTAAAATTATTAACCCCTAATGTAATCCCCCTACACCCCCGCCATCTATATTAAAATTATTACCCACTAATGTGAGCCCCCTACCCCGCCGCCACCTATTTTAACTATATTACCCCCTAATCTAATCCCCCTACACCGCCGCCACCTATTTTAAATGTATTAACCCCTAATCTAATTCCCCTACACCGCCGCCACCTATTTTAAATGTATTAACCCCTAATCTAATCCCCCTACACCGCCACCACCTATAATAAATTTATTACCCCCTAAAATACTAAACTGTCCCTACCCTAAACTAAATAAAAAATAGCCCTGAAAAGGGCTTTTTGCATGGCATTGCCCCAAAGTAACCAGCTCTATTACCAGCCCTTAAAAGGGCCTTTTGCGGGGCATTGCCCCAAAGTAACCAGCTCTTTTACCAGCCCTTAAAAGGGCTTTTTGCGGGGCATTGTCACAAAGTAATCAGCTCTTTTGCCTCTAATGTAATCTAATCCCCCTACCGCAACCTATATTAAAATTATTAACCCCTAATCTAATCCCCCTACACCGCCGCCACCTATATTAAATTAATTAACCCCTAATCTAATCCCCCTATACCACCGCCATCTATATTACATTAATTAACCCCTAAAATACTAAAATTTCCCTACCACTAAACCTAAGTCTAACCCTACAAATAGCCCTGAAAAGGGCTTTTTTCGTGGCATTGCCCCAAAGTAACCAGCTCTATTACCAGCCCTTAAAAGGGCCTTTTGCGGGGCATTGCCCCAAAGTAACCAGCTCTATTACCAGCCCTTAAAAGGGCTTTTTGTGGGGCATTGTCACAAAGTAATCAGCTCTTTTGCCTGTAATCTAAATCCCCCTATACCGCCGCCACCTATAATAAATGTATTACCCCCTAATCTAATCCCCCTACATCGTCGCCACCTATATTAAATATATTAACCCCTAATCTGGCCCCCCTACACCGCCGCCACCAACTATATTAACCCTAATTATATTAGGGTTAATATAGTTATTATATTATATATATTAACTATATTAACCCTATCTAACTCTAACACCCCTAACTTAATTATTATTAAAATAAATCTAAATAATATTAATAATATTAACTAAATTATTCCTATTTAAAACTAAATACTTACCTATAAAATAAACCCAAACGCCTAGATTTAGAGTTTTGTTGGTAAAGACCCGCGTAGCTAACGCAACTTTTTTTTCCCAACGCACCCTTCCAACAACGCTGGTATTTAGAGTTGTCTGAGGGGCTGGGTTAGGCTCAAAAAAGGGTGCGTTGAGCCTAACTTAGCTCCACTTCAACTCTCAATACCAGCATTGCTTACGATAGCGGTAAGCTGGGAAAACGTGCTCGTGCACGATATCCCCATAGGAAACAATGGGGCTGAGCTGGCTGAACAAAAAACTAACACCTGCAAAAAAGCAGCGTTCAGCTCCTAACGCAGCCCCATTGTTTCCTATGGGGAAACACTTTCTAAGTCTGCACCTAACACCCTAACATGAACCCTGAGTCTAAACACCCCTAACCTTACACTTATTAACTGCTAATCTGCCGCCCCCGCTATCGCTGACCCCTGCATATTATTATTAACCCCTAATCTTCCGCTCCGGACACCGCCGCAACCTACATTATCCATATGAACCCCTAATCTGCTGCCCCTAACAACTCCGACACCTATATTTTTTTTTATTTATTAAATTTTTATTGAGATGTTCAAAAGAGACAACAAAGAATATACAAATCAAATTATAGAATACAGGGACTAAGACAAAATGGAAGTTATACAAGTCCATTGGGCTTAATGTCGCCCTGTATTTACATATACAATCACAGTTGTCTGTTCTATGAGAGATCTAAATGAAAGAGAAGAGTATAATTCAGACATAGGATAAAAAATTATGTCGATCTCTCTCATATTTCATAAATTTTCCAATAAAGTTTAAACATGCTTATAAACAAACCATTAATGCATCAGCTAAGACTGAGGGAAACATCTCTCAGCCAGAAGAAGAAATTAGAGAAAAGGATAAATAGCAAGAAAAAGAAGAGAGAGGAAAAAAAAAAAAGGGGGGGGGGAGGGAAGGGAGGTAGAGGGAGCATATCGGCAGTGCCTCGTGGAAAGCACACCATCTCAGAGTTCAAATTAAATGTGTCTGCTCCACAGGGCCAGCATCATTTCGTGAACCTCTAGGTGATGTGTTTTTAGATAGTGGTATCTCTTCAAGGAAAGGAGATCAGCAACGGTTACTCTCCAGTCTTCCAATGTAGGGATAATCTGGGTTTTCCAGAACTTTGGAATGAGCTTCTTAGCTGCAGTGAGCATAAGTAGTAAGAGAGGGTATTTACCCACGCCAGACATCTTTGGAAGTGATAGGAACAGTAAGGTGGTTGGGTCATGAGGAACCTGTGCTCCCAATATCTCCGACATTTCTGACATCTCTCGCCAGAATACCCCAAGCCTGGGGCAAGCCCACCAGATATGGAAGAGCGTGCCCTCCTCTCCACAGCCCCTCCAGCAGGTGTTATTAAATGAGGGGTATATCCTGTGCAATCGGGACGGGGTTAGATACCATCTGCACAGGAGTTTTATGTGGATTTCTTGTATCACTGCCGAGACAGATGATTTTTTGGTCAGTCGGAAAGCATGGTGCCAGGATTCCTCCTCTAAGTTACAGTTTAACTCCTTCTTCCACAAGTACATGTAGGAGGGGAGATTTAATGAGTCAGGGTTGCTAAGGATTTTGTAAATTTTAGATATCAAATGAGTTGGACTCGTTTGCGAAACGCAAAGCTCCTCAAAGGGTGTCAATTTTCTGCCAAAATCACCTTTGTGTTTGTGATGGGATATATAATGTATTAATTGGTGGTAGTGAAGCCATGAGGAGAAAATCTCCCCATGTGCCTCCATCATGTCGGAGTGTGTTTTTAACCTCCCCTCTACCGTGACAAAAGATATCGTACCTGTGCGGAGGCTATATGGTTGTAGTTTAGTAAAACCCAGTCTACGAAATGGGAGGGCAGTATGCTCTATGATGGGTGTGAGTGGGGCATTCCTAGAGGATATGTGTGTAGTCGTGGCCAGTGTCCTGTCCCAGTCTGTCAGTACATTAGCTGTGATGAGATAATTATTAATTAGCTTGGGTCTGAGTCGATGTGTCGTCCAACCCAGTGTAGCGATATTGTTTAAAACATACAAAAACGAATATAGACTGCGCTTCTCTGACCCCACAAGAGATAATACAACAATAAATGCACTAAAGTGAGCTCACAGGCATATAACCTGAATAACAGGCCAATTTTAAGCAGCAAGTATTGCACAATAAATAGATCCTAACACTTAGTAATATAGAGTTCTGTGCACCAAGAAATACTGAGCTACATTGTAGTAGCTTACAACTGTCAGGATTCTGTGAAGTTACCTCTGCCGTGATCGATTTCCGGTCACCTCTTGGACTTCCGGCTTGGACCGTTTGTCGGATATACCATAGCAGACAGCTCCAACAGTCGATTGAAAGACAGCCGGTTGAAAGACCCGGTGTGATAAAGTGAGACGGACATTCATTTGTGCCCAGCTGTGCTACTGCCGAGTGGTGATATTTTATGCCTGCATTTTTTTATGTTATGTACGTCTGTGCCCGCACTTGTCTATTTTATTGCTGTGTATCTTATTAAACTGTTTTACGTTTAGAGGGGTTTGCGCTCTGTGTTCTTTTGTTTTTAGCGATATTGTTTAATTTAAGTATTTGTCTATCTATATTTATCCATGCTTTGTCCCTACGGTTGTGGGCCCATTCCACCATATGTTGTAGCAAAATTGCTTGTTTATATCTTTCCAAACAAGGCACCCCCAAACCCCCCTCGTCTCTCGATAGATACATAGTTTTCCTAGGTATTCTGGGTCTAGCCCCATCCCATATATACTGTTCAAATGTTTTTTGTAATTGCAGGATGTAGCCCTCAGGGAGTGAAATGGGGAGAGCCTGGAGAAGATATAATATACGGGGCAGGATGTTCATTTTAAGCACCCCAATTCTCCCTAGCCATGATAACTTTTTGCTTTTCCAGGACGACAGGTCTCGGACAATGTCATTTTTAAGGCGTTATAATTGAGTTTAATTAAGTCAGACGTGTTGGTGGAGAGAAATATACCTAAGTATTTTAATTTGTGTCGCGCGATGGGGATGCTATAAGCGTTACTCAGATGGTTTATGGAGCTTGGGTTAGTATTTATGTTGAGGAGTTCAGATTTGGAAAAATTTAACTGGAAATTGGAGATCCTACTGTAATTGCTCAATTCTGTGAGTAAAGCGGGGATAGATGTGTCGGCCTCTGTTAATGTGAACAATGCGTCATCTGCATAGAGAGCTTGTTTATGTTCTTGCTCCCCTATCGTCATGCCCTTAATCTCAGTGTTATTTCTAATCTTCTGAGCCAGTATCTCCATGGATATGGCAAAGAGGAGGGGGGAAAGGGGACACCCCTGCCTAGTGCCGTTTTGTATGTAAGATATTGTTTAAGTTCTGCTCTTGTGGACATCAGCTCCTGCCTACAGGTGTCGTTAGAAGGTTCTTGTTTATGTGTATCCTCAAGGGTGCTAATCTTTTCTAGTAATTTTGTGTGATAGATTTTGGCTTGGTTTGACAGTCTAATACTATGTTTGATGAATATTCCGCGGATCACCGATTTGTGCACTTCCAATTCTAATGTAGAGGATGAGGTTGTGTTCGCATTGAGTGAGAAGTATTCAGAGAGGGCCCTCTCTGCCTCTCTCAGAATAAGCGGATCGTCTAAAAGGGAATCATCGAGTCTCCAGTTTTTACTTAAAACTGGGAGGTCAGGCCAAAGAATGGAGCAGGTAACAGGAGCGTGGTCGGACCACGTGATGTTACCTATTTCACAATGCAAGATGAGGGAAAGGCCAAGAGAGTCAGTCATGACATAGTCAATTTGTGAATAGCAGTTGTGGGGTGCAGAAAAAAAAGTATAGTCCCTGTCATTAGGGTGCAGGATTCTCCAAATGTCGTGTAAGGCATGTGTGGTTAGGGCAGATCTGACTTTCTTAAGAACTGAGCTAGGTATACTAGTGGTTCCCTTTGAGGTGTCCACAAGTGGGTTAATGCCAAGATTGAAATCACCGGCTAGAAAAACCACTCCCTTAGCGTGGTCTAATAAGAGGTTCAGTACGTGTTTTAGAAATTTATCCTGGGCAGTATTAGGCACGTATACGTTTAGAATAGTGAGAGGTTGGCCGTGTAGTGTGCCCACTAAGAGGATGAAACGTCCCTTTGGGTCTTTGGTTAGGTGAGTAATTTGTATGGGGAGTGTTTTATGGATAAGAACTCCCACTCCACTTTTTTTATCAGGACCGGAGGAAAAGATGGAAGTGGGAAAGTGCTTAGGGACCCATTGCGGTTCTTTACCCCTCTGAAAACGGGTTTCCTGTAATAGAATAATTTGGATTTTTAATTTATTTAGTTCTCGGAGAGCAATCGAGCACTTTCCCGGGCTGTTAAGGCTCTTTGCATTTATATAAGTTAGCCTAAGAGAATGTTCACAAAATCTGCTGCGCTGCATAGTGGGGGGGGGGGAAGAGGAAAAAAAAAAGGGAGCAAAGAGAAAAAGAGGAAGAATAATCAGAATCAGAAGAATAGAATAAAAGGTATTAAAGGGAAGCACTGATACAGTTAACAACTGTTGAGAGTCTTAGTATACGAGTAAAGGGAACCAACAAAGGAGAGTAGAAGGAGAAGAAAGGTAGAGCTCCAAGATAGGAGCGTGCGCCTTTTTCTTGTGAAAGGGTAGCAAAAATGGGGTAGTGTCTTCTTAACTGAATATTTGGAGAGCTTAAGGAAAAAGGCGTTTTTATTGATGGCACAAATGGGAGGGGAGGGAAGGCAATATGGGGGAGGGCAGGAGGGTAAAAAGACGAGGAAAAAGAGACTAAGGGGATACCCAGCTTGCGCATTGTGGCTTTCCGCGTCCCCCAAGGCATTACTGGTGTAGAGCACATATGTCTTGATAACATCTAAGTTCAGACTGAGGGATCCCCAGAAGGGGCCCCTGTGTTAGGGAACACTTGTATCTGATATTTTAGGAGAGGGGGTGGGACTCTGATTATAAGAAATTAGGGGTAGTATATAGGTGAAGAGGTTGCTCCACCAATCTATGGGTATTACAAGCAAGAAGGAAATGAAAGCATTTGCTATGCACCAGTTGTTAGGGGAGTGTTAGTAGGTAGACCTTTTTTGACAGATGTATAAACAGTAAACAATCAAAGCAATGTAATTAACATTTCTAACAATGATAAACAACAAGTAACTGTTCAACTATTCTGCTGTACATAAACTCTTCTTACCCCTTCTTTGTAGCAGAGAACCTGAATAGAGGAGAAAAAGGCACATAAAGCAAAAATCAAAACATTTTTTCAAAACAGTGTAACACACTTAAAAAGGATCTGAGAACAGGTCAGGCCTATTTGCTGCTATGGGCCCAAAGAAGAGAGCAAAAAAAAAAGGATACCACATAGGGTGGAGGGGCAAGTAAGTATGTTTCATCTCCCTCCACCTCACTATGTCCAAGAGTTAAGTATTGTAACAAGTTGAGGCCGGAATAACAACAGACCAGGTCGCCTATTGACGATACAGTATTGATGGAGCAAGCCCTCAGGTTATCCTATGAAAATGGAGACTACAGGAAACAGAAGGGAAACCTCTCCCATATGGTCGGAGCTGAGATAGCCTCTTTGAGGCGTTTGAAGAAAGTCAGCCTGGGGTTGAGGAGTCCCTTAAGGAAGATGAAGAGGCCTGGATGTTATTGTCGCTATTCAGAGAAACACATCTGTCGGGAGAAGCTGGGATTGAGAGTTCCCTGTAGAATAGGTTGAGGTCCGACCCAGGGTGGTAAATAGCCGTTTTATTGTTGGCTGAGGCTATTAACAAGACCGGGAATCCCCATCTATATTGTATTTTGTGCAATTTCAAGGTGTTGATGACGGTGGACAGTTCCCTTCTCTTCTGAAGAGTGGTGGGAGAGAGATCCGTGTATAGCTGTATCTCCTCCCCTGCGTGCATAATTGGGTGTTTTGCTCTTGCACAGCGCAGAAGATCCTCTTTATCCTTGTATATTAGGAATTTAACAATTATATCTCGTGGCGGGGCTTTAGGAGGAGGTCTAGGTCTCAGGGCTCTATGAGCCCTCTCTATTTGGATGTCTTCGCCAGAGGGGTTATCTTTAATTACTCTAAATAGTGCCTGAACATATCCTTCAATTGCCGGGGGGAAAATGGTCTCCGCAACACCCTCGAGTCCTATTTTCTAGGTCCTCCAGCTTTTCAGAGAGCAGATATACCCTGTTATCTAATTCCTGGATTCCAGCAGTGTTAGATTGAACTTCAGTAGTTAAAGCAGTATGATTTGTTTCCAGTGTCACAACTCTCTTCTCCATAGCCCCCAGATCTTTTCGCAGATCTCCAAAAAGAGTCCTCATTTCATGAAGCACAACTTTAATGTCATCCTTGGAGGACAAATGAGTTATGTCTTTTTTTGTTATAAAGGAGCTTAAGTCTGGTGCTTCCATGTCACCTGTTACTGTCCTAGAGGCTATTGAATCAGTAGATTCTTCTCTGTTTGGGGTAAGTGAATCCTTGGGCACAAGGTACTGATTGAGAGTCTTAGAAGAAGGTGTTTTGTCTCCGTTAGTCTGCCTCTTGCAAGACAACCCCTGGTCTCTCGTGATGTTACCCTTAAACTGATGTGTGTATCCCACTGTATTTAGTAAGGAAGATAGAATTAAGTTTCTGAGCTAGGCGACTTTATGAGGTTAGGGTGAGAGTCCTCTCACTATCTTTACTGGAGCAAGCAAGCTAACCTATTCACAGGCCATGTATTTGGGGATAAAGCTGTCTCAGGCACGCAGCTCTACAAAGCACATAGGTATGATACAAAAGTTATTGTGCTAAAAGAGGGTGAAGGAGATTTACAAGGCAAAACAAGGCAGAAACAGGTTTTACACTGCCTTTTGCGCCATTATTATAAGCGTGATTGGGGAGGTGAGAGGGAATCTTGTTCACAGTGAAGCTGATATGTTGTAGTTTCCTCTCCCTTTCTATGACTTGTGGCGCAGTTATTGAAGTTAAATGACACCTTAGGTTTATTAATTATATATCCAGCTTAAGGTGTGCGGCCCTGCGTATATAGAGGCAGTTTATTCTATTTGCTGCTATCGGGAGAAGTTGTAAGAATTCCCTCCTTCCCTCCGACCTGCGGCAAAAGGGGAGCGCCCCGGGAACTCACGTGTAAATATGTCAGCCTCACCAACTGCAATCAGAGTCCTCGCGGCAATTACTGTTCTCCTCCATGTCTCCCAAGATTAGTCACTGGGCAGTGCGGTCAACGTGCTTGCTTTCAGCCGGATCCTATCTCTCCTCTGTCTTGCAATCACTACAGTGATATCAACTCCCACCGGTGCGTCTCGGGCCCTGTGCACTTAGGCCACAAACAGAGTACTTCTTCTCCCGGTTATACAGTTAGACAAGGAACTGCACAGGCTGTGTCAATCGTGAGGAGGGATCGTTAGGTATCAGAGGGGTAAGAAATTAGGGATTTATGCCATCAAAATTAGCTTTTATTCGGTCTAGAAGACAGGAGCCCTTCTAGCAAGCTGCCATCTCCTAGGCTAGACTCCGCCCCCCCTCCGACACCTATATTATATTTATTACCCCCTAATCTGCCCCCTCCAACGTCGCCGCCACCTTACCTACATTTATTAACCCCTAATCTGCCGACCGGACCTCGCCGCCACTATAATAAATGTATTAACCCCTAAACCGCTGCACTCCCGCCTCGCAAACACTATAATAACTAGTATTAACCCCTAATCTGCCCTCCCTAACATCGCCGCCACCTACCTACAATTATTAACCCCTAATCTCCCACCCGCACCGTCACCGCTACTATAATAAAGTTATTAACCCCTAAACATAACTCTAACCCTAACCATAACACCCCCCTAACATAAATATAATTTAAATTAAACGTTAAATAATATTCCTAAAATTAAATAAAATAATCCTATTTAAAACTAAATACTTACCTATAAAATAAACCCTAAAATAGCTACAATATAATTAATAATTACATTGTAGCTATTTTAGGTTTATTTTTATTTTACAGGCAACTTTGTATTTATTTTAACTAGGTACAAAAGCTATTAAATAGTTAAAAACTATTTAATAGCTACCTAGTTAAAATAAATACAAAATTACATGTAAAATAAATCCTAACCTAAGTTACAATTAAACCTAACACTACACTATCATTAAATTAATTAAATAAATTACCTACAATTACCTACAATTAAATACAATTAAATAAACTATTCTATAATACAAAAATTAAAAAAAACACTAAATTACAAAAAATAGAAAAGAATTACAAGCAGTTTAAACTAATTACACCTAATCTAAACCCCTAATAAAATAAAAAAGCCCCTAAAATAAAAAATCCCCTACCCTATTCTAAAATACAAAAGTAATCAGCTCTTTTACCAGCCCTTAAAAGGGCTTTTTGCGGGGCCTTGCCCCAAAGTAATCAGCTCTTTTGCCTGAAAATAAAAATACATTACCCCCCAACATTACAACCCACCACCCATATACCCCTTCTCTAACCCACCCAAACCCCAATTAAAAAAACCTATCACTAACCCCCTGAAGACCCCCTCGCAATAGAATGCGAGTTCAATACGATTGGCTGATTGGATCAGCCAATTGGATTGAACTTAAATCTGATTGGCTGATTGCATCAACCAATGAGATTTTTTCTACCTTAATTCCAATTGGCTGATAGAATTCTATCAGCCAATCGGAATTGAAGGGACGCCATCTTGGATGACGTCCCTTAAAGGAACCTTCATTTGTCGTTAGTCCGTCGGGGAAGAAGGTTGTTCCGCGTCGGCGGGATGAAGATGGATCCGGAAGAAAGAAGATAGAAGATGCCACTTGGAAGAAGACATTGCCCGGATGGAAGACCTCTTCGGCGACGGTGCAGGCGGGAGATTAGGGGTTAATAATTGTAGGTAGGTGGCGGTGATGTTAGGGAGGGCAGATTAGGGGATAATACTATTTATTATAGTGTTTGCGAGGTGGGAGTGCTGCGGTTTAGGCGTTAATACATTTATTAGAGTGGCGGCGATGTGGGGGGCCTCGGTTTAGGGGTACATAGGTAGTTTAAAGGTTTTAGTGTACTTTAGAGCACAGTAGTTATGAGCTTTATATACCAGCGTTAGCCCATAAAGCTCTTAACTACTGAATTTTTTTTCGCGGCTGGAGTCTTGTTGGTAGAGGGTCTACGGCTCACTTCTTCCAACACTCCAAATACCGGCGTTAGGCAGATCCCATTGAAAAGATAGGATACGCAATTGGCGTAAGGGGATCTGTGGTAGCCTGGAATCGCGGTAGGGAAGTGAGCGTTAGACCCTTTCTTGGCTGACTCTAAATACCAGCGTGTGGCCAAAAGCAGCGTTATGACCCCTTAACGCTGCTTTTGACGGCTAACGCAAAACTCTAAATCTAGGTGAAAGATAGCTACAATATAATTAATAACTACATTGTAGCTATTTTAGGGTTTATATTTATTTTACAGGTAACTTGATATTTATTTTAACTAGGTACAATAGCTATTAAATAGTTAATAACTTTTTAATACCTACCTAGTTAAAATAATGACCAATTTACCTGTAAAATAAATCCTAACCTAAGTTACAAATATACCTACTCTATCAATACATTAATTAAATAAACTACAAATATCTAAACTAAAATACAATTAAATACACTAAACTAAATTACAAAAAAAACAAACACTAAATCACAAAACATAAAAAAAAGATTACAAGATTTTTAAGCTAATTACACCTATTCTAAGCCCCCTAATAAAATAACAAAGCCCCCAAAAATAAAAAAAATTCCCTACCCTAATCTAAATTAAAAAAGTAAACAGCTCTATTACCAGCCCTTAAAAGGGCCTTTTGTGGGGCATTGCCCCAAAGTAATCAGCAATTTTACCTGTAAAAAAAATACAACCCCCCCAACATTAAAACCCACCACCAACATACCCCTACTCTAACCCACCCAAACCCCCTTAAATAAACCTAACACTAACCCCCTGAGGATCTCCCTACCTTGAGTCGTCTTCACCCAACCGGGCCGAAATCTTCATCTAAGGTGCGCAGAGGAGGTCCTTCATCCGGTAGAAGTCTTCATCCAGGCGGCATCTTCAATCTTCATCCATCTGGAGCAGAGCCATCTTCCAAGGAGCCGATGCGGAGCCATCCTCTTCATCCGAAGTCTTCTAACACAATGACAGTACCTTTAAGTGACGTCATCCAAGACAAACAACACCCCCCCATTACAACCCACCACCCACATACCCCTACTCTAACCCACCCAATCCCCCCTTAAAAAAACCTAAGTCTAACCCCCAAGTGCTCCTTACCTGTCCTGAAGACCGGCGGAGAAGGTCCTGTTCCAGGCGGTGAAGTCTTCTTCCAGGCGGCGACCTCTTCTTCTTGCAGGATCCAGCCGGCGCGGAGCAGAGGAGTTGAAGACCAATGACCGCGGAGCTGAAGACCGTCCATCTGGAACTGAAGACTGGCGATGCTGGAACTGAAGATCGGTGATGCTGGAACTGAAGACCCCTGGAACTGAAGACCTCTGGAACTGAAGACCGGAGCCGGAGCGTGGAGGATCCTCTTCATACGATCGCTGCCGTACACTGAATAGGAATTCAAGGTACGCAATTAAAAATGTCGTCCCTTGAATTCCTATTGGCTGATTTGAGCCTTCAAATTCAAATCAGCCAATCGGATGCGAGCTACCTTAATTCTATTGGCTGATTTGAATAGCCAATAGAATAAGAGCAACTGTAATTCTATTGGCTAATTAGAATAGCCAATAGAAAAAGACCCTTAGCGGGTTGAAACGCGTTGCTCTGTTCCTTCTAAGTGTTGTGTCCCTCCAAGGCTTACGTAGGATCTGTTTTCGGCTACCTGCCTGCAAAGGTGATTTCGGAGAATTACGTTGTTCCCACTCATCGCCATATTGAAACGCTGTGTTCAAGCGGGTGCCGTCAGCTTCGGAAATTGAGCCAGAAAGAGGGGTATATTCGCTGCATCACCGACTCCGGTGTAAGTAAAAGTGTTGACATTAAATTGGTGCCTTTTCTACCGTTTCATCGGTTCCTTGTCTCGTTCCAGCTTGACCTGAAAATCCTATCTAGGGCTTGACAAGATTATTCCCTCTGACGACCAATTGGATTTATGCGACTTCTTCTTTCTTCAGAAAGATTCACATGAGATGTTTGTTTTTTTAATTACTGTTGCAAATTGTATACTACACTTGTAATTGCGTCTGATCAACACATCGCTACTTTGTATTTGCTATTTTATATTTTTAACACTTTTTAAATCTTTTTTATGTTCACTTAAGTTATTGTCATTAAATTCATGCAGACTCTGCACACTTTTTAATTTGTGTCACTTTCACTTTTTTGACATTTATTAGTTGCATTATATATTTGCACATTATTTACACTTAATTAAGTTAGTTTATTTACCACACTATTTTAAGCTTTTTTAGCGCCTATGTTACCAGAATTTTTTGGTTTCTTCTAGAGACCAAATCATTCCTTCTATTAACTGTGTTCACTTAGAGGTTTTGATAGTCCTCTTGTTTTCATAGGTTTAATAGAGTTTCACAGCACAGTAACCAATACACCTTTTTAACCCAGAGAGGCACATACTTACAGTATTTGCACACACATATACACACCCACATAACTGTACGCATGCATAAACGTACATACAAACAGGCGCCCAAAGATTACTACCCTTAAGAGTTCGGTGTTTAGTAATCTAATATTTTGAATAGCTTACCATCTTAACCTTAAGTACAAACTAACAGGATATGTCAGGCTAATAAGTATAGAGGTCTGCTAGTCTGTAATTTTTAACTGCAAGGTTGTGTTGTGCTGCCCCGGCCACAGACAGCACATTAATGATACAGTACAGGCAAGCATATTTGAATGACTGAATAGGTATAAGCTCAGTCATCTAGGATATTTAAGTCCCTCAGTTCTAAACATGTCTATTTCATTTGGAATATCCAGTGCTAAGTCATCACATGGATTTGAGGTATGAGCTATTACATCTCCCATGCCATGTGTACATGTAACTGGTAATGTGCAGGGGAGTCTGGTCAATCTATTAAGATTTAGATGGGTGTATCTTAAGTAGGGATAAATACTAAGTGTCCAAATACTATATAGATGAATAGTGTACACAAATTGATATATACCTAACAAGTTCAAGCAAAGAGTATATAAATAACATAGTGTCAGGGTGCCAGGAATCAGACTGAGATGAGAAGTGCAAAAATAATCACACCTTTATAAATAGCAAAAAATAATAAAAAGTCCACAAGTCAAATAACAAGACAGGAATCAAAACCAGAGCTGGTAGTCAGAGGAGCCGAGTCAGGGCCAAAGCAAATAGTCAGACAAGCCAGAATCAGGAACAAGGAAAACAGCAGAGTCAGGAACAAGCCAGGGATCAGGAACCAGGAAGGACGTCAGGCAGCCAGGTAATACACAGGAACTCTCACAAACAGGTCTGAGACAACGCAAAGGCAAAGCATACTGAACAGAGGCCCTTTAAATAATAAGTGATGACATCACAATTCTGAGACTGCATCCTGTCTCACATGGATGATGCACACCAGTCTGGCCATAAAAGGAAGTGCAGGAATTGAGCAGCATCCCCCACAATGCACCATAGTCAGGAAGAGAGGTGAGTAAAATGGCTGCCAGCAGCACATGGCAAACACAACAGGGAAAAAACCCTGACAGTACCCTCCCCTCAACGACCCCTCCCCCGAGGGAGGACAAAAGGCTTATTGGGGAAACAGGCATGGAAGGCACGGAGGAGGGCGGGAGCATGAACATCAGAGGAGGGAACCCAAGAATGCTCCTCCGGACAATAGCTTCTCCAGTGAACCAAATACTTTACACGGCCCCTGGACATACGAGAGTCAATAATGCTGCTGACCTCATACTCCTCATGGTTGTCAACAAAGATAGGACGGGGACAAGGCAACACAGTGGTAAACGGATTACAAACCAATGGTTTCAAGAGGGAGACATGAAAAACATTGGAGATGCGCATAGCAGGAGGAAGGTCAAGAGTGTAGGCCACAAGATTAACCCGTTGGAGTATTCAAAAAGGACCAACATAACGGGGAGCCAATTTATTGGAAGGCACACGAAGGTTCAAGTTGTGGGAGGACAGCCAAACTCTCTCACCAACCTGGTAAGAAGGTGCGGGCAGACGCCTACGATCAGCCTGGAACTTTTGGCACTGCATAGAACGTATGAAGGCAATCCTGAATCTGCACCCACGTGGAACAGAGTTGCCGGAGATGCTCCTCCAAAGCCGGAATACCCTGAGACATGAATGAATCAGGCAACAAGGATGGAAACCCATAATTCGCCATGAACGGGGATATCTTGGAGAAAGCATTAATAGCACTATTACGAGCAAACTCTTCCCAAGGTAACAGTTCAGACCAATTATTGTGGTGATCTGAGACATAGCAATGGAGGAACTGTTCCAGAGCTTGATTAGACCGTTCCGCAGCCCCATTGGATTGAGGGTGATATGCTGAGGAGAAGGAAAGCTGGATCCCCATTTGAGCACAAAAGGAATGCCAAAATCTGGAGACAAACTGGCTACCCCAGTCCGACACTATCTCCTTGGGTAACCCATGTAAATGGAAGACCTCCCGGGCAAAAATTGAAGCAAGCTCCTGAGCGGTAGGCAGCTTCATCAAGGGAATGCAATGTGACATTTTAGAAAAACGGTCAACCACCATAAGAGTAACAGTATTGCCATTGGAAACAGGGAGCTCGACAATGAAGTCCATGGAAAGATGTGTCTAAGGATGCTCACCATTAGCAATAGGTTGAAGAAGACCCACAGGAAGACGTCAAGGAGTTTTATTCTGTGCACAAACTGAGCAGGATGCAACATACGCAGCAACATCAGAACGAAGACCTGGCCACCAGAATTGTCGAGTGACAGACCAAATCATTTGGTTCTTGCCTGGGTGACCTGCAGCTTTAGGATAGTGGTAAGTGTGCAAAAGTTTAGTTTGAAGATTCTCAGGAACAAAACACTTACCACTAGGTTTCTCAGGAGGTGCATTGGTTTGTGCAGCCAGGATCTCCTCCCCCAAGGGAGAAGTCAAATTAGTATGTATGGTAGCAAAAATATGGTCAGGAGGTATAACAGGAGTAAGTACAGACTCCTTGGACAGAGGTGAAAATTGTCAAGAGAGGGCATCAGCCCTAACATTCTTACTACCAGGCAGGTAGGAGACCACATAATTAAACCAAGACAAAAATAGCGCCCATCTGGCCTGTCGGGGCGACAAACGTTTTGCTTCAGATAGATAAGTTAAATTTTTGTGGTCAGTAAGAATGAGCACTGGCATGCTAGTACCCTCAAGAAGATGCCTTTATTCCTTAAGTGCCAAAATTATGGCCAGTAATTCCCTGTCTCCAAATTCATAATTGCACTCCGCTGGAGACAATTTCTTAGATAAGAAGCCATACGGATGCAAGGAACCGTCAGGTGTAGAACGTTTAGACAAGAGGGCACCTACTCCAGTCTCAGACGCATCGACCTCAAGAACGAAAGGCAGGACAGGGTTAGGATGAGCCAGAACTGGAGCGGCAGCAAAGGCAGTCTTAAGACTATCAAAGGCCTTAATGGCAGTAGGTGACCAATGGAGTGGATCATTCTCTTTATGGGTCATGTCTGTGATAGGTTTGACCAAGGAACAAAAGTTTTTAATAAACTTTCTATAGTAATTGGTGAACCCCAAAAAACATTGAATAAACCGAAGACCAACTGGGTGAGGCCACTGCAGAACTGCAGATAACTTGTCAGGATCCATGGAGAACCCTGCAACGGAGATAACATAACCTAGGAAGGTTACTTGAGTCTGATGGAACTCACATTTCTCGAGTTTACAAAACAGGCCGTTCTCGCGTAGTCTCTTAAGAACCCGTGTAACATCAGAACGATGAGCCTCAAGTGTGGGTGAGTGTATGAGGATGTCGTCTAAGTACACCACAACACACTGTTGCAACATATCTCGTAGGACATCATTAATAAATTCCTGAAAAACAGCAGGAGCATTACATAGGCCAAAGGGCATTACAAGATACTCATAATGCCCGTTCCTGGTGTTTAATGCTGTTTTCCATTAGTGGCCCTCCTTAATCCTAACGAGATTGTACGCTCCTCTCAAATCAAGTTTAGTAAAGACCGTAGCTCCTTTGAGGTGGTCAAAGAGTTCTGTAATAAGCGGAATAGGGTAAGCATTCTTAATGGTAAGACGATTAAGACCCCTATAATCGATACAAGGTCTTAACTTGCCACCCTTTTTCTTCACAAAGAAGAAGCCAGCCCCTGCAGGAGAGCAGGATTTGCGGATGATCTCCCGCGACAGAGCATCTGCAACATACTCCTCCATAGCCCAATTCTCTGCAACAGACAGAGGGTACACCCGGTGCTGAGGAGGAATGGCTCCGGGTTGCAGGTCTATGGCACAATCGTAAGACCGGCGAGAAGGCAACATACCGGCACGCACCTTGTCAAACACGTCTAGGAACTCTCAGTACTCCTCTGGCAATTGAGAAACCGAAGAAGTGCACAAGACTTTAAATGGTTTACGAGGACAAGTGGAAATACTTTGCGGGGACCACGACAAAATTTTGGACCTGCGCCATTCGAGACTGGGATTGTGCTTTTGGAGCCAGGGATAACCCAGAACAACCGGAAAATGTGGAGAGTTTATCACCTGGAACTGGAGGGTTTCAAAATGGCGAGCCCCAACAGCCATGAACAATGGAGCAGTTTTGTGAGTGCGGGCTGAAGGGGCCTGCCATCAATGGCCTCAATAGCAAGCGGAACGGACCGAGGCAAAACAGGAATGGAGTGCTTTGATACAATATATATATATATATATATATAATAAAATAGCCTGCAGCTCTGGAGTCAACAAGAGCCTGGGTGACTATGGAGGAGTCCACCCAGGAAAGGACAACCGTGACCAAAGGTTTCTCCTTAAGCGGTTCCGGGGACGAGGATAAACCACCCAAAGTCTGCCCCCGACAGGACCTTAGGTGTGAGCGTTTCCCAGCCGTGTAGGACAAGACATCAAAAGGTGGCCCTGTAACCCACAATAGAGGCAGAGCCCCTCCCTCCTCCTAAAGGCCCTCTCCACCGTGGAGAGACGTGTGAATCCCAGCTGCATCGGCTCAGCAGTACCTGGTGACTCGGGACCAGGAGGCATGGGAGGAGAGGGAGGCATGGGTGGGAATGAACGCATAGGAGACAACGGAACAGGAGGCTTCCACAAGCGCTCCTTGAAAGAGGGACTCTCTCTGAGTCTGATGTCAATTAGGATCAAAAAAGACACCAATGCCTCGAGATCCTCTGGTAAATCTCTGGCAGCAACTTCGTCTTTAATCGCATCAGAGAGCCCATGAAAGAAGGCAGCAACAAGGGCTTCATTGTTCCAACCTACCTCTGCGGCAAGCGTATGAACTCAATAGCATACTGAGCAACAGATCTTGTACCTTGCTGAATGGACATGAGTCGTTTAGCAGCAGAGGAGAAGCAAGCCGGAACACCAAATACCCTTCGAAAGGAGGCCACAAATTCAGGGTACTTTGAAATCACAGTTTTATTAGTCTCCCACAAGGGATTAGTCCAGGCAAGTGCTGTGTCAGAGAGTAACGAGATGAGAAATCCCACCTTAGCTCTGTCAGAGAGAAACGCCTGAGGTAACATCTCAAAGTAAATGCCCACCTGGTTCAAAAACCGTCTGCACTGAATAGGATTGCCTCCATATCGCTGAGGTAGAGGTGCAGAACCGGACATGCTCCTGGTAGGCATAGGTGCAGCAGCGGAAACAGGAGCAGCCATAACTTGCGGGACACTTTGGCCCAAATGTGCAGTGCGAGTCAGCAGGGTCTGCAGAGCTAGTGCAAATTGATCCAAGCAGTGATCCTGTACATCCATCCTGGAAATGATGGCAGGTAAAGGTGGATTATTAGCACCATCAGGATTCATGGCCTTTGCCTAATGTCAGGGTGCCAGGAATCAGACTGAGACGAGAAGTGCAAAAATAATCACACCTTTATTAATAGCAAACAATAATAAAAAGTCCACAAGTCAAATAACAAGCCAGGAATCAAAACCAGAGCTGGTAGTCAGACGCGCCGAGTCAGGAGCCAAAGCGAATAGTCAGACGAGCCGGAATCAGGAACAAGGAAAACAGCAGAGTCAGGAACAAGCCAGGGATCAGGAACCAGGAAGGACATCAGGCAGCCAGGTAATACACAGGAACTCTCACAAACAGGTCTGAGACAACGCATAGGCAAAGCATATTGAACAGAGGCCCTTTAAATAATAAGTGATGACATCACAATTCTGAGAATGCATCCTGTCTCACATGGATGAGGCACACCAGTCTGGCCATAAAAGGAAGTGCAGGGATTGAGCAGCATTCCCCACAATGCACCATAGTCAGGAAGAGAGTTGAGTAAAATGGCTGCCAGCAGCACATGGCAAACACAACAGGGAAAAAACCCTGACACATAGGAAGTAGGATGAGGGGAGCCCCCTATATCTTATAAAGCAATGGCAAAAATAACATCCAATATAAACACAACCGAGAACTGAATAATATAATGTATGACAGAGTTACTGTAGTTAGGATCACTCTTAACTTTCAGGTGGAGATATATAACTGACTACCCAACCTCTATCTTCTGTAGGTATGTGTAGTACGGTAGACAGAGTGTTCCAGGATATTAGGCTCTCCAGGTCAGACAAAATGGAGTCACTAAAAGTATCCATCTGACATTTTTATCCTTCAGGCACATGTGGCTGTACAAATGTATATCATGGCTCTTTGGAGAAGTTCTCCTCAAAGTTATTGTACCTCCAAGATGCAGTGTTATCGACGTGTTTGAAGACTGGGAGGTCGTGAGGGTGGCTGTAGTGCCGTTTCATATGCCTTCAATGCTGTTAGAATAGAATGGTCTTTCCAATTAGAGTTTAATGCATTTACCTTCCCAGTGTCGCTTATAGAATCCATTGTTGGTCTTGTTATTGGATCAGTAAGGACCTGGGTGTGGGAGCTAGGGGCGGCGTTCTGTAGATTGACCTAAATCTCAAGCTCCCAGGAGCTTGTTTCACTGCTTGTGAGCCCTGCGTACAGCGACTGGAACAGGTCTTTAAAGCACTTGTCCATTTTCTGTTTGAATTCTTTTAACAGGTCTTTGATGGCTGTATTACATGTATGTCCATCCATACTGAGGCGATGATGGGTTTAAATAGGCTGTAGTATCAGATGAGCTACTCTCAGTTGAAAAATACTAGTATTGCTTAGTTAGTAGATTGCATCTTCGCAACCTGGATTACCGGGGGATGTGCAATGCATAATGAGGCCGCTGCTTGGTAAACTTCTAGCTGTCTAAGTCAGAGCCTCCGGCTTCCCTTGGAGCATTGAGGAGTAGTCAGCATATAGAAGTCATTACATTACAGAGGTGAAAAAAGATGGTGTCTTCCTCGTGTTCGCTGCAGTGATCTCAGTGGGTATAGAAGGTTGCAAGTACCGTTAATCAAGCAGCTTTCACCATTGCTGTTGCCTGATATGTTTCACCCAATAATCGGTCACCATTTAGGTAAAATTTGTCTGCAGTCGAAAATGCTTAAATTTTCAGAATATAACCGGAGCTGATGAATTGTGTGACCACTCAGATGCCGAGCTAGCTCTGCCTCCCATGGATCAGTTTGTTAATTATAATGTAAGCCACTTCTGTTGCAGCGTGTCATTGAGGAAAATAAGGTAACTGATCGGCATATTACAATTATACATTTGTTAAAACTTTGACATGCCTCAACAAAAGAGGATAGGAACAGCCCTGTTGTAAACTGGATTCAGGACACTTATGGATGGGTGTGTCATGAAGAAGGAGGGCAGGGCTGAGGGTTATATATACACTGGAAGGCATTGCTAGGCTATAACAGCTTGTTTTACACTGTTCTTAATTTTTGCTCTTGGGAAAGGCTGTTGCAATAGCCAAAAACCGTTGAGCTATATATTTTTTTTTTTTTTCAGTTCAAGGTTTACAAATAATAAACGTCAATACATGTGAAACAATGCAGCAATAAATGGTTACATAATTGCCATCTGACATATAACAGGATAGATAAATGCATATAATACATGAATTTATGCCTTTTACCTTCTTTATATATGAAAATAAGTACCATACAAACTGTAAACCAACTCCATGTTATATGAGGTCACTCTTGGACCCTGAAACTGTATACATAGTATGACATTATAGCTGGTAAATTGAAACAAAGGAAGACCACTCATGGGTCTAAACTGATGAACCTCTTTTTTGTTTTTTTTATATTTATAGAATATATAACAGTATATAACAAACATAATATCATATGAGATTAAACATTAACCCAACAATTTATATAGCGACCTTATATAAGTATCAAGAAGGGTTTCTAAGGGATATATTTTCCCATGCTTACCGAGTAAGCTGACGGTATTGGGGGGGAGATTAGGTTTACATAATGATATATACCAAGGAGTAAAATATAGTATATATAAAGTAGAATATTAGGTGGTTCGTGAGTCTACCTTCATACAACATATTGGTCACATGCAATTAGTGAAAACAGTACTCATAATGCTCATGGAGTTAAAGTCAAGCCGCACCTCAACTAAGGGTGAGTAGTGGAAACATGTGCTAAGGTTTCATAGTGTTCTATGCTTCTTTTTAGATTTAATTAACTATGGCTGAGATGTATATCTTTGGTTATGATATCAAAACATCTTATATCGATTTGTTAGGTATATCATGTTCAGTATTTACTTATATGAAAGAACCCAATAAACAATAGGGCTATTCAGACTGGGTAAAATATAGCGATAATGCTGCCAATATAGACCCGAGAACACTAAAATGCTATTATTTATCTAGGTATGGGTGGGCTAGGAGACAGTATGGCTCTATGTATCCGAAATACCTCAAAATATAAATATGTCAGTAGACATATATGGAATAATAGCTAGGCCACCCCGGCCGCAGGTAACCCAGCCTAACATGGAAAAGATATTAGTAATGTCTCAAATCTAGCCCCATTAAACTTAAATAGTGTCTCAAGCATTATTATACATCAACCTAAAGCTGTAGTATTTTTCCCTTAATTGTAGCCTAAAAGTGCCTAGGGTGTACATATAGAAGCATGTCTCTCATATATTAAAAGTCTGGTATCAAAGGAAAGAACTGTATAGCACTATATATTGTAGATTTCACTTATTAGAAGAAACATCCAGAGGTAAAAACTGGTCCCTGGGCTAAAGTAAACTTTCTGTTAGGTAGAAATAAACAAAGTATATTACAGTGAGCATTTTGTCATCGTAATTTGCATACACTTGTGGTATAAAGGATTAAAACTGTGCAGGCGTGTAAAAAAGCAGGTCCCTGGATTAATATAGAACACATCTTAGTTCAGTTAAATCATGAGCAAACCTAGTATAATAACAGTTAACGTTTTCTCAGTGTGACTTACATAATCATGTTATTTAATTACATATCATAAAAATAAGCAACTGAAACGTAAATGAATGGATAACTCGTCGTGTCGAGTGAACTGATATCTATGAAACTAATGTCTCTAAACACAGTTAAGGGACCTCTCGTCAGACTTAAATCAGTTAACCTACTTCACATCTTTTTTGCAATACAGGGGGTTGAAACTTAACAGCTCTACATATCCTAAACTTTCCTCAGTAAAATAAATCCAAAAGTAAAATTTACTTGAACTTGCAACCTAGCTGCACGGTAAAAAACCAAACAGATAATAACGGCAGTTTACAGGTGAGAAAGTAAACATAATACTTAAGGGATAGATGACCAAACACTTAACCAAAATGTCCCTTCCATGAGTTACAGTCTTACAAAGTATTACCCTGATCCCTGGGTTAGTAGCCATTAGTCCAAATTATCGATCAGCAACTGTGATGGGGCCCTTTGGTTAACCTATTCCGGTTTTAAGTATAGTCAGCACCAGATTTACCCCGCATCAATGTAGATTAAGCTCTCAACAGAGCCAGTGGTGAGGCCTCGAGGTTCAGGAGAATTCACAAACAGTCTGTCAGGGAACCTGCGCAGGTGATGATCAATGCCTCCTCTGAGGCCACAGTGTACACGATCAACCAACTTCAAATGAACTCTGCTAGATAGTCCGTGCTGCTCAAATGAGCTCCAGTGGTTTAGTTGGTAATCAGCAGTCACGCTCGGTCGCCGCATCCTGCGCCACTCCTCAGTACACAGCGGGATAGTTGTCAGTGTTTCCTCTCTCATGCGTTCATGAAGCATGCTGAATAGCGAGCCATGCGGTTCAGTAGCGGCTTCCAAATCCGTTCCAGCGTCTAACGCATCAGTCTGTCTGAGCTCCCCTATGTGACATTGCGGTAAAGCACATGACAGCCTTGGTAATAAAGATGGATTTCGCTGAGCCTCTGCCATGCTCACTGCATCATCAGATCCCCTTTCTCTAACACATAGAATAGCTGAAGAGGCAGAATGCGTGTCAGGGGGATGAAAAGCTTCAATCACTGCGTCCAAAAGAGCTGCACAATGGTATTCCAACAGATCAAATATCTGACTGGAAAGTATTGCGGCCATATTGTCTCGCAATCACTATAGGCCAGTGAAAGTAGAAGTTCATAAGTCGTAATAATGAGAGCCTTGTACACTTCAAAATTCTCCAAAAGCTGTATAAAGATACTACTCCGTATGCTCTTCTAGAGCAGACTAAGAAGTTAGGAAAATAAGGAATAAGTCTTGTAAAATTATGGCATTGATCAGGAGCTCTAGCAATCTGCGTCTTGTCTCATTGAGAGTTGGCTCCGCCCCCCCGTTGAGCTATATTTTAAAAAAAGATTGGAAGCTGCATTTAAAGAAGTCTTGTTGATGGTTTCAATAAAGGCTGAATTTTAACTGACATCCTGTGAGTATGCTCTGATTTTGCGCCACCATACTGTTTGAAGTTTGCTCCACTATTATGAGCCTTTGTTTTTGAGGTAAGAAGAGCGAGGAAACTCTGAGGACATGGTCAGCTTCAATACCTAGGAGGTGATACAGCGCCGCCACTCTTGCTACATTTGTGATTAGCCTGAATTTGTAGGAGGAGTCTTACCCTATATATACCTGTACACACCCTACTCGCCTTGTCTGCGTTACCTTTACGTTTCCTGGTTTCCGCTTCCAGTTTTTGTTGGTGGTTCGAAGTTTGTCTAATTGAATCGAATTACATCCGTTTCCTCACATATCAGTCATTTTATTTCGAGTCAGTCTTTACTTGGCAATTGGTATGCTACGATTATTTCTTTACTTAGTTAATGTTTTTCCTTTTTTATATGCTTTTGATATCTTCATATGCTGCCTTTTCATATCCGCTTTCATACACGTTTGTTTTTGTTTTCTAAGTTACTTTTTTAAAAGTCCACAGCCGTGCTATCGAATTCATTCGTATTACTTTCAATACATACATTTCGTTTGTTTTAGGGGTGAATCTGTCTGGTTGCTCATTTCGAATATGTATTTTGCTTTATATTCGTAGTTTTTTTCTGGTTCTTATACTATCGGATCCGTCCAGTAGTTTTGAATGCTTTCGTTGTTTCAATTTAGCTATATTTGTTCTTTTTTCGGATATATCTGATATTTGATTAATATGTTTGTAGTCTTTGGTACATATTGCTTATACTATTAGATCAATTCAGTAGGTGTAAATGCTTTTGTATATCATCATTTAACTTATAGGTTGTTAGCACCCAGTGTCTTTTTCTTTATTTATTTTTGAATAAATAAAGGGCACTTTCATTCATGAAGTATAAGATACTTCATGCAGAAAGTGCCTTTATTCGTTTCAACTAGGGTTGCACCGATACCGATACTAGTATTGGTATCGGTACCGATACCAAGTATTTGCATGAGTACTTGTACTCGTGTAAATGCACCGATACTTAAACCGATACCTCCACTTCCTACCCATATGCTACCTTGTGGCGTTTTTTCAAACTGCATGTTCCCATTTCATTTTAAACTGGAGTGGAGACTAAACTAAAAATTGTTTACTACTGTTCTGCCAATACAAATTGCTGTTATTTGTATTATTGTAGGAGAGATCACTGTACCTCGTTCAGACAAACCCCTGAAGTACTGGGCAGTTAATAAACAGATTTCCAGCTCTGGCTAAAATGGCCCAAAAATATCTTTCTGCCCCATACAGTATGGTGGAAAGTGAAAGACTGTTCAACTTAGAGTCAAACCTCCATACAAATGTCAGATTGATGTTATATAACAACCCTACAACCCAATTGCATCACCCCTTTAAATTTAATATTTTATTGTAATATTTTGTATTTATAAACATGTTCAGTAAACTTTTGACAAATAAAACTGTTTTATTATTTCATAATGTCTTTTGAATTACAGTCCTTTATAATTATAAAGAAGGAATCTTAAATAATTAGTCTGTATTGTGCTTGGTAAACTGTCACATTACATTAAAAAAAAAAGTATTGGTAATTGGTATTGGCGAGTATTTGAAAACAAGTATCGGTACTTGTACTCGGTCATAAAAAAATGGTATCGGTGCAACCCTAGTTTCAACCGTCACCTTTTTTTGCTAAGAGGTGACGTTTTCACCTCTTAGCCAATAGCTGTGCAGTAAATCCTGTTTCGCACCCATGGGAGCCGGATTTACCGCATGGCTATTTGTAAAGAGGTGAAAACATCACCTCTTAGCAAAATATTTTTTTGCTGTGGGCTACTGTAGCAGCTAAGAACGGTGAACAGTTGAAACAAATAAAGGCACTTTCTGCATGAAGTATCTTATACTTAATGAATTAAAGTGCCCTTTATTTGTTTCAACAGTCAACCCTAGCGTTTCAAAAACGCTATGGTTGACTTTTACTTTAAGCATAATCAGTGGTAGATGCACTTATGTACAACGTGAGCTACAGGTAGGAAGTATCTGAAATTTACAATTTAAGTATAGTTGTTATGCTCTGCGGAACGGGTTCAAGGGTTTGGAGCTCATGTGAGGTGGTGTCAGACTTAAGGTTATCTTTTGCACTAAAAGGGGCCAGTGGAATGGGCTTCTTAATGGAACTACCCCTTTTAGGCATAGCTGAAAAAACAGACAGTCAATGCAAGTTTATTGTACAGGACTCTGAAGGATTGAATACTTGAAACAGGATAGGTGAGCAGGTGCAGTTAACAGGCAGGTGGGGCTATAGAGCACAACCAGTGCAGGCAACAACTCTCCCGAAACATCAGCCCAAGCTAAAGCCCACTCTTGGCACAGACACAGGGCTACAGGCTGTGAATCAGAAGTCCCAGGTTCAGCCATGACAGCAGGAGAAGGCTATGGGGCCGATTTATCACAGCCCGTATTGTGCCTAAGGCACCTGTTTCCGCGTGATCCTTCAGGTTTGCTGGAAACTGGAATTAAGAAGGAGCAGTCTTAAGACTGCTGCTCCTTAACTCATATACCTCCTCTGAGGCTGCAGACATCAATCTGCCCGATCTCATACGATCGGGTTGATTGACACCCCTGCTAGCCAGACACTTGATAAATCAGCCCCTATGTCTTGGGAGGTAAAGGTGGAAGGGAAGAGAATAAAAAAAAAGTGGTCAATGCGAAGATTAAACCTTCATCTTTAGCTAGAGTAAGAAACAGAAAAATAATGGTAGGTGGTGTTAGCAAATCAAAGT
This sequence comes from Bombina bombina, assembly GCF_027579735.1. Lineage (NCBI taxonomy): Eukaryota > Metazoa > Chordata > Amphibia > Anura > Bombinatoridae > Bombina > Bombina bombina. The sequence goes on from NC_069504.1 coordinate 1,024,563,075, forward strand.
AAGGAGACAATAACAGCCGAATATAAAAGGCTTAGCATTGAAACTCAAAAGTGTAAGAGAAATGTATATATTTAAAAGATTCAGAATGGCTGGTGTAGTAGTATGGGAGCTGCAAATTGGAAAGAAACAGAGCTAAATATGAATGGTAGCATACGGAAAGCAAAGGAACAGAGGGGAAAAGTATAAATGGAGACAAAACAAAGGACCATATTCAACCTTCTCATGCAAGATGCCTGCTGTGCAAGTGTCAGAATGTTTTGTCTCTTATTAAATGATGGAGCCAAACTAGTTATATCATTACTCAAAAATTAGATCAATAAATTCCACAAGAGTAACAGCGAGAACGGGCTGTATAACTGGACCAAGTCGGACCATGGACCCAGGCAGCATTTGAAAGGGTGCCATAGGAATATAATTTTCTGGCTAACAGTATCTTTTAAGATAAATTAATCTCAAATGCGGGTTCATCATCTTGGCATCAGTATTATCTCATGTAAACCTTCAATATTGTTAATCTTTGAAACTGCTGACTATGGTGGGTCTTAGATTATAATTAGATTATTATTTGGGGCATTATCATTTTTGCACCCAGGCTGCACAAAATCTTGAGTTGGTAACAGTGTTCTGTTACATATTCTTCCAAGTCATTCTCTATCCAAATCTAACTGCCAGACTAAATGCTTTAATAAAAACAGTTTGTCTCAAATTAAAAAAGATGTGATCATGTCTACTTTATTCAAATAATTATCTATAATTGTTATCTATAACTAATTAGTTACCAAACACCATAATCTATCAATAATATTGCTGTCTACTGACACAGAGTAAGTCTTTTATTAAGTTAATTTTATATGCACCTTAAATACAGTATGTTGGGTTACACCTAAAATAAACTCAACAAGCATGTCGTATCAACAAATTGTTGGGTAAAAGTTAATGACACATTGACCAATCATCTCAATTGCACTGTTAGATACAAAAATGGTCACTCTTAAACACATCTCTTTGTTAAAACCCTTTGCTGTCCTTATTTTTCGAACACTTAAGACCTCATATCTTTGAGCTCATAGCTTTTAATTGCAGCTATTTTGGTAATAATTTTTTATTAGATAGTGTTATTATGAGTGTAACTGTTTTTTAAAATGTATTTTTAATATATTTTGTGTAACTTTATTCGAGCATAACAGTTAACCAGAGATCTGAAGTTGCGCTATCCTGACACACGTTAAATTCAATTGCACTTGAGTGAACGCGTTTACTTTCAACTTGTTATACGTGCGCATCAGAAGTAGAGCGCTCAATACAAATTGAATGTAAATGCATTTGCGATAAACCCCTAAACGCTCGTGTGCAACAGTTAGAGTGCCACTTGTAATCTAGCCGTGCATTAGGTTGTGCTTTCAGTTAGCAGAAACAGTTATTTCATATACATAAATATACCTAAATGATCAATTCCACATACATTTTAAACTCTGTAGCTGGTGTAACAAGCAATTGGAAACACATTAAAATGACATGAAACTCAATTTTTTTCTCTTGTGATTCAGATGGAGCATACCATTTTAAACAACTTCCCAATTTATGTCTTTTATCTAATTTGCTTTGTTCCTTTGGTATTATTTGTTGAAAAGCATGCCTAGGTAGGCTCAGGATTTGGGAGCTAGCTGCTGAATGGAGTGTGCAGAAATTTACTTCTTGTCATTGGCATACCAATATGCTCAGGTAGCTCCCAGAAGTCCATTCCTGCACATACAATAATGGATAAAAGGAGAATGAAACTAAATTGATAATAGAAGTAAATTGGAAAGTTGTTCAAAAAAGTTTGCTCTGTCTGAATCCCTTTAAGGAGAAAACTATTTTTCAGTACAATGTCTCTTTAATGTAGAACACTCCTGTGCTAGGTAAAGCTGATTGCAGTGCTGAAAAGGAGGGCTATAATTTATTGATCTAAAGGCATTTGACTGTGTAGAAGTATTATTTGAAATCTTTTTTTAGATTAAATTGTTATTCTAATTTATAATTCTGCACATAGTGCACAATTATGTAAAAATATTTGTAATATTTGCTGTCCCTTTAATATACATGTGTGATAGATTTATGACAGCTTCCCTTTAAGGTCTATGTTCTCATTTGAATGTAATGAGTTGATGTGGAAGCATTTTTTTCTGCGTGATTATGTGGTGCGGCTGGACTCTAATCTATTAATATGGAATTATACGGCAGACTATTTTTATCACCGTTTTACCCACCACAGTTTGCTTGTTTACACGGTTTGTTAAAAATGTAGATTTGGTTTTAATGCCTGTGAAAAATATGGGATATAATGAAAACATCTTATTTAAATTCACAGGCAAATAAACCAAGGGATTGATTTCATATAGTTTTAGCTGAGGGTTTAATTAAAGATTTTAAATACTTAAAATTAGTTTAACAAGGGCAGGCTGAATTATTATTTCAAAGTTACTTTTAGATTTTCAGCAAATCCACTAAACAAAAGTCCGGTCCATTCTACTGCTTTTAAATAAGCAGTAGATTTTTTTTCTGACAAATTTATTTTTTTCTCCCATTTTCCGGTCCCTGGTATCATGTGACAGACATCAGCCAATCACAGATTAATATACGTATACCCCTGCTCAGTAGGATCTTGTCCCCCAGAAAGTGTGAATATAAAAAGAAAAAAATTGATAATGGAAGTAAATTGGAAAGTGTCTTAAAACTGCATGCTCTTTCTGAATCATAAGTTTATTTTGACTTTTAAGTGTCCCTTTAAATCTTTCTGATAATTTAGTTTCTAAAGATGCCTGAAGAGAATTAAAAAAACTGACACTGTTTTAACTTCAGTGGTGGATTATATATAAACTATCGCCTAGATTACGAGTTTGGCGTTAGCTTTAAAAAGCAGTGTTAAGGGGTCCTAACGCTGCTTTTTAACGCCCACTGGTATTACGAGTCAGGCAGGAAAGGGTCTACCGCTCACTTTTCTTCACTTCACTTTTCCATACCGCAAATCCCTTTACGTCAATTGCGTATCCTATCTTTTTAATGGGATTTGGCTAATGCTGGTATTACAAGTCTTGGAAGAAGTGAGCGGTACAGCCTCTACCTCCAAGACACCTACCGCATATAAAAGTCAGTACTTACGAGTTTTATGGGCTAACGCCGGAACATAAAGCTCTTACCTACAGTGCTACAAAGTACACTAACACCCATAAACTACCTATTAACCCCTAAACCGAGCCAACCCACATTGCAAACACTATAATAAAATTATTTAATCCCTAATCTGCCGACCGGACATCGCCGCCACCTACATTATACCTATGAACCCCTAATCTGCTGCCCCTAACATCGCTGACACCTACATTATATTTATTAACCCCTAATCTGCCGCCCCCAATGTCGTCACCACTTAACTACAATTATTAACCCCTAATCTGCCTACCGGACATCACCGCCACTATAATAAATGTATTAACCCCTAAACCGCCACACTACCGCCTCGTAAACACTAGTTAAATATTATTAACCCCTAATCTGCCCCCCCAACGTTGCCGACACCTTCTACAATTATTAACCCCTAATCTGCCGCCCCCAACGTAGCCGCTACTATATTAAATGTATTTACCCCTAAACCTAAGTCTAACCCTAACACCCCCCTAACTTAAATCTATTTTTAATACATCAATAAAATTACTATAATTAAATAAATTATTCCTATTTAAAACTAAATACTTACCTATAAAATAAACCCTAATATAGCTACAATATAACTAATAGTTACATTGTAGCTATTTTAGGATTTATATTTATTTTACAGCAACTTTGTATTTATTTTAACTAGGTACAATAGCTATTAAATAGTTAATAACTATTTAATAGCTACCTAGTTAAAATAATTACAAAATTACCTGTAAAATAAATCCTAACCTAAGTTACAAATACACCTAGCACTACACTATCAATAAATTAATTAAACAAATTAACTACAATTATCTAACATAAAATACAATTAAATAAACTAAACTATATTACAAAAAAAAAAAAACACTAAATTACAAAAAATAAAAAAATATTACAAGAAGTTTAATCAAATTACACCTAATCTAATCCTCCTAATAAAATAAAAAAGCCCCCCAAAATAATAAAATTCCCTATCCTAAACTAAATTACAAATAGCCCTTAAAAGGGCCTTTTGTAGGGCTTTGCCCCAAACTAACTAGCTCTTTTACCAGCCCTTAAAAGGGCTTTTTGCAGGGCATTGCCACAAAGTAATCATCTCTTTTACCTGTAAAAAAAATAAATACAATACCCCCCAACATTACAACCCACCACCCACACACCCCTACTCTAAAGCCCACCCAATCCCCCCTTAAAAAAACCTAACACTACCCCATTGAAGATCACCCTACCTTGAGCCGTCTTCACCCAGCCGGGCCGAACTCTTCATCTGATCCGGGCACAAGTGGTCCTCCAGCCGGGCAGAAGTCTTCATCCGATCGGGGCAGAAGACGTCCTCCATCCAGAAGAAGTCTTCATCCAAGCGGCATCTTCTATCTTCAATCAATCGGAGCGGAGCGGGTCCATCTTCAATCCAGCCGACGCGGAGCCATCCTCTTCTTCCGATGTCCTAACACTGAATGAAGGTTCCTTTAAATGACGTCATCCAAGATGGCGTCCCTCGAATTCCGATTGGCTGAATTCCAGGATCCACTCCCCTTATGTATCATTACATGCCCAAGTGACCAATCGCACGAGAGAAGGGATTGTCAATCACAGAGAGCGAGCAAACTCTCTGTGATTTTCCCTCACCACCTCAGAGGTCGCATAGAGTGTAAGAAGCTGTGGTCTAATGACTGCTGTGTCTTACAATGTGGGAAGCATGCTTGCATATGCAAACCTGCCCCGCAAGGGCTCTGGAGCAGCTTTCTCTGCTTAGTACATGGAGCCCTATATGTAAATATGTATGTGCACACATACATGCATATAAACAAACACATCAGTGCAAGTAATATAAGTAATATCAGTGCAAGCATAGAAGCACTATTTACCTTGAGCACAGGTAGCACTCAACAGAGCTAAAAATGTATTGCTCCACTTGTAATCTAGGCCTAAAAGTGTCTACATTTTCATTTAGGCATAGTTCTTCACCTGTGTATTAACACCATAAAAACAGTTTCACTTCTAAGGACATCTTAGTATTTTTCAGAAATTGTAGACATTTTAAAAATTTTGTAAAAATAACTTTATGGCAAATACCCAGTAGTGGACCTACTTAAAAGAGGGCCCTTGTGCAAGAATTTTTTTGGGACCCTCCATGGTACTCAGTAGTAAGCAATAGTAATAATATATATGCTGCTCTGTATAATAATAGATAGCTAGGTATTATTATTTGGGAGAGATAGTTTTTATAATTTCGCAAATTTGATTACATTTGTCTTTTATCAGCACTATGCTTTAGGTTTATTGATTTGCTTTGCTTTCGTTACACTAAGTCACCATCTTTGCTGAGATTATGGGTAGATTTATCAAGTGTCGGGAAGACATGATCCGCTGGAGTGGATCATGTCCGCCCGACATTGTTAAATGCCGACAGCATAGGCTGTCGGAATTTAACATTGCACAAGCATTTCTGTCATTTCTGACTTGTGCAATGCCGCCCCCTGCACTTTTGCGGCCAATAGCAGGGGGAATTTCAAATGTTTGTACAACATTCTAACATTTGCTTAATCTAATAGTATTTGTCATGATTTCTTTAAATGTCATATAATATTCTAATAATTACATTTGAATTACGCAATATTTGAAATATAAAATGTAAATCTATATATTATATATAAATATATATATATATATATATATATATATATATATATATATATATATATATATATATATATATAGTATTTATAATGCTCTCTTTAAATGTAATATTTGAATTATGCCATATTTGAAATAGAAACATTCGAATTGATATATTTGTATCTATTACGTATCCATGTACTAAACTCCCTACCACATGAACTACTGAAATTCTGAAAAGTATTTGTTAAATCAAATGTTACATTTGAAATATTGAACCTGGATATTCAATCTAATTATGAACATTTAAAAATAAAAGTAACATTCGAAAACAGGAAATAACATTCGATTTACGAATTTTAATGGATATTCATTCTTAAAGTGAAGGTCAAGTCTGGCTTAGTCGATAACTCCTTTCTGCAGTTAATTAAAAATAACCTTGATGTTCATTCATCATTTTTACTCAATTTGTTCATTTACCTTTCAATTATTGCTCGTTTTACCTTTATTGTCCACCCGCCATCTTGTCAATTTTTATTAACAGTTTTTTTACGATTTAATCTCCAATAGCAGTTCCCCCCCGGGGCATTCAGCCCCTTTTTACTAATGTAATTCTTTACTTATGCGCATGCGTTACAGTCCCACTAGCGTCATTAACCTGTCAGGGGAAATATAGAGCGCTTACAGTCTTCACAAAGTTCTAGCGAGTATCACGATCGCATAGTAATCAATGAATGAATGTATTCATTCATTGAATACTATGGTTCTATGTTATGGGCTGTAATATTGTAAAACAACAAAAAATATTATTGGTGCACATCCAACCACTTAAGTCCACTCTTTCATGGCATATTTGTATATGCTTCTGTCTGCCAAATATACTTACATAGCTTCTAATAAGATTGGGATAAAAATCTCGCAATAATATGAGCTTATATTTGTGCTGCAAAAACAAATATACTTCTATCTGCTAAATATACTTAAATAGTTCAAATAAAATTGGGATTAACATCTCGCAATAATATTGACTTATATTTATGCTGCAATTTTTTTTTTGCTGTAAAAAATGCCTTTAAATGAAATGGGATCTTAGTCACACAATATGATCATATTCTGCTAAGCAGAATATGATCATATTGTGTGACTAAGATCCCATTTGTAGTGAGCGCGTGGGACCGCTTGCTACGTCACTAGTGCCAAATAAAGAAGTGGTGGAGGAGAGGAGTAAACATGTAAAACGGAGGTATAATATACTTTTAATTTATATAAAAACGACAAATGAAAATGAAAAATTAAGTTAGCGACTTTAATGCTGATAGGTTAATATGTAAATAGATGCATTCCAGTATCATAAAACTGACCTTCACTTTAACAGTCGATTTTCCAAAATGAATGTCCACAGGACTATTGGTTCTACCAAATGAATTACACTTTCAGCATATTCGCCCATCCCTAGTTAAATGTACATTTTGTGGGCACTATCACTATCAAAGTTTTCTGAGTCTCAGAAAGATTTCTGTAATAAGTGCGGGTCATCTGTGGCACAAGATGCACTCATGATTGGTTAATGTTCTCGCAATAAGGTAAAAAGGTATGTTTTTTATAATATTTTATTGGTACACAGCCATCACATGCTAACTGACCAACAGCGAATAAATGGTAGAAATAATAAAAGGTATATTGAGAGGACACTGTACTGTGTTTGCTCTCTTTAAAGGGATATGAAACCCAACATTTTTCTTTCATTGATTCAGATAGATCATACAATTTTAAACAACTTTCCAATTTACTTCTATTATATCATTTGCTTCATTCTCTTGGTATCCTTTCTTGAAGAAGCAGTAATACACTACAGGAAGCTGGCTGAAATGACAAGAGGCATATATGTGCTGCCACTAATCAGCAGCTTCGGAGCCTACCTAGGTATACTTTTCAAAAAAGATTAAAAGAGTACAAAACAAATAATATAATAGAGATAAATAAGCAGCAATACACAGCAATGTTTTGGGGTAAAAAAAATAATTAATTCACGATTAAGGGGATTTTACAACAAAACATTTCTATTTATTGATGCTCTGCACCAATGATGGATTTTCCACAAGGAATTAAACTATATTACTTCTGCTCTGTATTGCTGCTCTGCCCTTGTGATGGATTTTCCATAATAAATGCAACTATATTACTTCTGGAAGTACTGCTGTCTCTATACATTTGTTGGAAGTCTTTGGATTAGGACATAAAGAAGGGACAACAATTTCCCAACTAGTGTTATCCAAAGATACTACCTTAGGCAAAAAGTCAAACTTAGTTCTTCAAGCAGCTTATCCTGATGTAAAAAAAGATTAGGAGGATCACAAATAAAGAGCATATTTTTCTGATACTCTTCTAGCAGAAGAAATAACCAAAAGCTTTAACACCAAGTAAAGATTCTCAGGAGAAGAAATTGGCTTGGTCACAGACTTAATCCATGCCAAAGCCTGAGAAAAAGCATGAATGTCAGGAAAATTAGAAGTCTTCCTATGAAACAAAATTAAAAGAACAGAAATCTGCCCTTTCAAAGAATTACCAGATAGGTCTTTATCCAAACCATTTTGTAAGAACTGCACAGTTGTAGGAATTATAAAAGAATGCCTGCAAAAATCTTGATCCACACACCAGGAAATAAAATCCTTCCAGATCTTATGATAAATTTTCTTTGTCACGGGTTTATGAGCCTGGATCAAAGTCTCAATCACAGAATCAGAGAAACCTCTATATTTAAGAACTGTCCCCATAAAAAAGCTCTTGAGGAATGGAGAAACTTACCCCCTCCTAAAGAAGCTTAATAAAACTTACTAGGCCAAGGTGCGTTAAGCCGCCTTAAAAAAGCAGGAGACAAATAGTCTCAGAGACCTGGTTAGCACTCAGCTGGGAATGAGGGCACGTGTGAAACTATTCTGGTAAAAAGGGCATACATGGGCTTACATGGGCTGACCTGGCAAGCGCAGGCCCAAAAACTGAAGCAAAGGAAAAAAATCAAATGCATATGTGTGTGCTAAAACCCCTACATGCACAATCCTGAGGGCTCATGTGCGCTTTTCCGAAGCACGCTGACTTAAAGGCCGTCACGTGGTAAAAAAATTAAAACTAAACCCTACATGAAAAATCTGACACGCACAAATATTTATCGGAGAAAAATAGTAAACATAAAGATTCTGTCCAAAGGCAATATAATTATAGTTGCCCAAACAAGGCTACAGAGTGTCACATAAATATAAATATGATACTTACCAAGAGACACTCATCTACTAGTAAAAAAACAGGAGAAAGCCAAGTCAGTACTGAAACATATCAGCAGAGCTTATGGATCAACTCCTATATTGTAGATCCATAAGAGGGGTCAAAAGACAAGTCCCTCTAACCACTATGGAAGCTATGTGACATAATACCCCAAAAGAGAGCCCCATATACAGCCCTTTGGCAATCACTGTACTCTGGGGGTAAATGGGCCTCAACATAGGTTGAAAGCCCCTCTTACTGAATCATATGCATATCTTCATTGTTCTCTTTCCTCCAGGGGAGGGAAAGACAAGACTAGTTTCTGGTAAGGTGGGAGGGGTTTTATAGAGCTCTTGGGGTTTGGGAATCTTTGCCTCCTCCTAGTGGTCAGGAAAGGGAATTTCAAGGAGTAATGGATGGTGGACTCTCACCATCTGTATGAAAGAAAATGGTACCTAAGTATTGGCTTTTTGTATATAGAGACATAAATAAATAAGATAAGCAGATTGCTTTTCCTGTAATATCATCCACTTCGACTTTCCTGTCTGTCTCTCACCCTCTCAAGCTCTTTAACCTCCTTTCAAAGACCTACAGAGAAAGATAAAAATGTTTTCAACATTGAAAGCTATGCACATCCAAAATTGCTAGTGGACAGCTTGCAACCACTCATGTCCTCAGAAAATTTGGCATTCACTGAGCAAGTTCATTATTCTAAACTGCTTTGTGGCTGTGCTAAAGCATTAGCTATTTCACGTTGCACCTTTCATTAAAAAGAGAAGCTTTCAATCATCTAAACTTATATTATTGTTCAGCAATGTTATAAATGCCTGATTATGCAAAACTCACTATAATCTTTAATTGTCAATATATGCAAATAAATGAATGACAGTATTTGAAATTACTGCATAGTATACAGAGCAAATGTAATTACTCAATACCATAATCACCATCTCTAAATATGAAATGAGTTGTTTAGTGTCACAGTCCAATTTGCACCTTGAGCTCTCATATACTGTATATATATTAGGCAATATAGACAGCTGCCTAAGGACACCTCTCTTAAAGGAGCTTGCATGAATTTTAAGTGATAGGTGTTTGCAAAAACCCCTCCAAATATTTTACATTAACTTGAGAGTCCTATTTATAAAACCTCCTAAAAATATACTGTATATATGTAAATTATGATCTCTGCAGGACAGAAAATAACAATCAGTAGGATTTGTGTACTTTAAAAACTTTATTCTAAAGACAAATGGAGATTCTGTTCAACTTTATTTGGCAAATATATGACATTCTCAGTGATTTAGATGCACAATTATTTAAAAAGTTGTTTGTTCTCAATATAAGAAGCATTGTTTTCTTATTCTATGATGCATAAATTGTATCACTGTTGAAATAATTTTCTTGTTTTTCTGTTATGTAATTTCCCACTGCAGAGCGAGAAAGAAATTCAATAACAGCTGTGTATGCAGACCTCTGCTGATCTTTGCAAGTTATATTATAATGCTTTGGCTTCATTTCAAAATTTCTGTGACATCCATGAATTACATGTATACGTCTGTAGCACCAAAACAGCTACAGGAATACGTTTATGCAAAATTAAATTAAAAAAAAATTGAGAATTAATCAATATAAGGATGAGATATGATTCAGTACAAACCTTTCAGTACAGGAGACTTTATACTCAAAGAAAGACATTTTTAAGAATTTAGGATATTTTCATCCTTAAAGGGATATGAAACCCAATTTTTTTTCTTTCATGATTTAGATAGATAATGCAATTTTAAGCAACTTTCTAATTTACTCCTATTATCAATTTTTCTTCGTTCTCTTGGTATCTTTATTTGAAAAGCAGACATGTAAAGCTTAGGAGACAGACCATTTTTGGTTCAGCACCTGGGAAGCGCTTGCTGATTGGTAGCTAAATGTAATAGGAGTAAATTAGAAAGTTGCTTAAAATTGCATGCTCTCTCTGAATCATGAAAGAAAATTTTGGGTTTAGTGTCCCTTTAAGCCTGATTCTGTAAGACATTAAAAGCTGACAGCTGTGGCATCCAGGGTTTCCTGGAAACTATGGTTGAGAGTAATAGTAACATAGTAGATAAGTTTGATAGAAGACAGGTCTATTGAGTTCAATCTATACAGAGACTACCTGATTTATAAAAAGAAGCTGACCATTGAACTTACATTAAACAGACCCGTTTAACACAAGCAATCATATCCCTGAATTCTGTTTTTAAGCAAAAATATATCTAAGCCATTTTTAAATGTATCTAAGGTTTTGGCAGTTGCTACCTGTTCTACAATTTGATTGCTCTACTGTGAAAAAAATGTACGTTGCTGGAGATTAAATCTCCTTTCCTCTAGCCTTTAACTGTGACATTGGGGCCCATTTATCAAGGAGTTTGAAGGACCGTGTTTCTGGCTAGTCTTCAGACTCGCCAGAAACAGCAGTTATGCTGTTATGCTGCTTCACAACTCTGTCCGTCTGCTCTGAGCAGGAGGACAGGAATCGCTACAATACAACCCGATCAAGTACGATCGGGTTGATTGACACCTCCCTGCTGCAGGGGGCGGTGTTGCGCTGGTGCAATGCTGAATACGGAGAGCATATTGCTCTCCGCATTCAGCAATGTCTGTCAGACCTGATCCGCATTTGATAAATGGGCCCCATTGTGTGACAAACAACTACCTTGGAAAAAACAGTTCTTCTGTCAACTCTGTATATGGGCCTTCAATATATTTATATAAAGTAATCATATCACTTCTCAAGCGCCTTTTTTCTAGAGTAAACGGACCCAATTTATCTAACCTCATTTTTTTTTGTGACCATTCCCTGAACTTTTTTAAATCTCCAATGTCTCTTTTTAAAATTGGTCCTCAGAACTGCACTTCATACTCAAAGTGAGGTCTTACCAGGGATTTATACACCAACAGAATTATACTTTCTTCCCTTGCATCAATGCTTGTTCAATTACATGCTAGTTTCTTATTAGCCTAAGATGTCCAATTTAAATAATAGGTAGCCTGCATATTTTTTCTTCCAAAATGTTGAACCTTACATTTACCATTATTAAATCTCATTTGCCATTTACCAGTCAATTCCTCTAAATTTTAAAAATCCCCTTGCAAAGCAATTACATCCTGCACTGACCTAATCCCCTTACACAGGTGTGTATCATCTATAAAAATAGAGATGTTGCTATTTAATCCCTCCTCAAAGTCATTTATAAAAATATTAAAAATAAATGGGCCCAGCATCAGTCCCTGGGGGACCCTCTAATTACTTGTCTGAGTACGATCCATTTACTGCAACACGTTGCTCCCTGTCTTTTATCCAGTTATTAATCTATAAGCTAACATTTTCAGCTATTCCGAGGCCCTTAATTTTGTACAATAATCTCTTTTGTGCCACTGTATCAAAAACCTTAGCAAAATCCAAACAAATCACATAAATTGATTCACCTTTATCTATATTTTTGCTTACCTCCTTATAAAATTTAATTAGATTTGACAAAAATCACTGAACAAAAATTCTCAGGGTCATGTTAAAAAAAAGGTTTTTCTTGTTTGTTAAAGGGTCTGTAAGGGATATAGAAGGTTGGGTAAGGCGACCATCTTAAATAGGTGGGCCCTGCCCGAGAGCGAGAGGGGAAGCCTCATCCAACTTAGCAGCATCTGTTTAATATTAGCAATGGTTCCCCTAAAATTGAAGGGGTATAACTTGTGGGGGTTCACATGAATTTGTATTCCTACAAATTTAAAAGAACCTTCAGTGATCCTAAGACCGGTGTCTGTCACTGTAGTATTATGGGTGTTCTGCAACCAAGTGATTTGTCAATGTTTATCTTGTAACCAGAGAATGAACCAAAGCTTTAAATAATTTCTATAAGTGGGAGTAAGTTAGTACAGGGGTCGCTTACAAATAATAACAAGTCATCTGCGTATAATGACAGTTGCTGTTTGATGCCAGAGAGATCAAGTCCTACGCAGTTTTGCCAAATATAGGATGCCAAAGGGGAAAGCCCTCCATTGACTATGAGGGATGCTCTAGGGACGGAGTATAGCCTCTTAAGGAAATCCAAGAAATCACCTGAGATACCAAATTTTGCCAGCAAGGTATGTAGATGGTCCCATTCAATCCTATCAAATGCCTTCTCGGCGTCAAGCGCCAAAAGACAAGCATCCGGCAACGGGACAGGGGTTTACAAATGTGCATTGTACCAATAATGTGCAGTAATTGTAAGGGTTCTTCTAATGTTTACTACTGAGGATCTACCCTTCACAAAACCAGTCTGGTCTGCGTGAACTATAGAAGTTAGGACAAATGCCAATCTATCTGCCAAGATTTTTGTTAATAGCTTATAATCCCAGTTTAGTAGTGAAATAGGGCGATATGATGACGAGGGATCCCTATCTGGTTTTAGCAGAAGACAAATATTAGCCTTAGTAAATCTGGCATCCATCTGTTCAATGCCCGCTAAATAAGCAGAGTATAAAGAGGAGAGAATCGGGGCAACCTCCTCACCTAATAATTTAAAATATTCTATAGGCAGTCCATCAGGACCTGCAGCATTTCCTAATTTACTGTTTCGAATAGCCTTAAGTACTTCCTGTGTCTGTATAGGAGAACTGAGGAGTGATTTTTGCTCATCAGTAAGGAGGGAAAGCTGCACTGCACCCCAAAAATTATGTTATGCCTCTAGGTTAATTGTTTGCCTAGCGTATAAAGATGTATAATATTTTACAAATTCAGCCATAATTTCCTTGGTGTCTGAAGTTATATGGGATTGGGAGTTAATGGCCACGATGTGGGATTTAGGGCTATAAGATTTAACAAGTTTGGCTAGCAATTTACCCGCTTTATTACCATGTCTATAATAACGGCCCTGTCTATGTAAGTTAAGTTTTTTGTCTTGTTGAGCCAAGAATGTGTCCCTGGTTTGGTTAAGGTCATAGTAGATTTGTTTGGAGGAGGGTGTTGGGTGTGAGAGGAAGTCCTTATATGCTGCTGTTAGTTTGGAAGGAAGATTATTGTCCACCCTTTTAATGTGTTTATTATAATGCTCCAGAAAGAAGTTATATGGCCCCTCATCACTGCCTTTGAGGCATGCCAGAACAGGTCAGGAGAGTTCGAGTGAGAGGCATTGTCCGATGCATAGTGCATCCAAGAGGATTTTAAATGTTGGCGAAAGTTTGAATTACTATAAAGATAAGAGGGAAATCTCCAAGTCTTTAACTGGGGTTTGGTGGGTGATGATTGTAGCAGTAGAGTGATTGGGGCATGGTCCAAAATTGTAACCTGTCCAATATATGTGGACTGAAACTGTGATATTAGCAATGGGGAGGTTAGGAAGTAGTCAATTCGCAACATGGTGTGGTGTGTTTTGGATAAACATGTGAAATCCCTCCCATCTGGATTTCTCGCCCTGCATACATCCAGCAAATTCAAAGTGTCCTTAAAGGAGCTAATGAGAGTCACCTCTCGTTTATGTCTAGCCATATACCTCCCTTTGTTTGTTGAAATGGCAGGGTCTCTAAATCTATCCAAAGGGAGAGCCTGGGCCAAGTTAAAGTCCCCCCCACAATTATGGAAGCATTGTATGCAGCCACTTTTGCTGTTAAATTAGTGCAGAATAAGGGGTTGTACTTGTTGTGGCCATAAACATTACATATGGTGTAGGTAAAAGTGTTGACGTGAAGGAGAGCTATAATGTATCTACCCTTTTGATCTATCTCAATTTGAGAGAAGGACGCTGCTAGACCCTTTCGTACCATAATGGCAACCCCCCTCTTCTTACCCTCAGTCGGGGAGTATACCATACCCAGCGGATTTTCAATTTTTCATGTTCCTCTGCCGACAAATTTGTCTCCTGAAGTAGGGCTAAATCAGTGTATAGGGAATTTCGATACTGTAAGATAGTGCTTCTCTTCGCAGGGGACGTGATGCCACCTACATTCCAAGAAGATATCCTAATAGAAAGAGCCATGACTACAGTTGTAGGGGATATGGAGTTTGTATCTGGAAAAGAGGATTCTCTCTTTCACTAAATGTGGTGTGTAAGGTGTAAGAGACGCATTGTGACTCACTGTTAAATTAGATGGCAAGAGAACCTTCAGGGATACCTGGCACGAGGCAGGAGGAGGATACCGGAGGCATCCGGGCACCCACATGGCCACTGCATACTGCTAAGAAAAGAAAAAAGAGGGAAAAGTAGAATAAGGTACGTGTTAAATAGTACAGTAGTCTCCAAAATGCAAATACAGATGTATTACAGGGCCAACTCAAAAAGGCAAAATGGCAAAAACAGAATGAGGTAGGAGTGAACCCCTGTCCTGGAAAATGATACACATAGTAGCATGGGCCCTTTAACATATATGGGAGGTGAAGACCCCGGGACAGGGAGGACTGACATGGTAGTAGCACATATTTGTCATGGAGTGGAACCAAATCTACCTTAGGTGCTCTGATGAGGAAAGGGGATGACAGGCCAAATTTATTGTGACTAGTTGAGATGGGTTAGATGCTGATAAGTCACAGACCTACAAACGCCAGGGCAGACAGGAATCATGTTTGGGAGGGCTGGATTCCAATAAGTTAAGGTTTTAAGGAGAAATAAACCCCTGAGTTTGCAGACAGAACAATGACCAGGGGGGGTTAGGGGCCGACACCTAGGAGGGATACCTATTCTAACTAGCAGGTACAGAAATATCATGAGTGCCCTGCACGTAAGGGGGGATAGCAGGCTGACAACCTGATAATGAGGTGTGGGTTGGGATCTAGTATGAAAGGTCCTGGGCTCACTATCGCCAGGGTTTGCAGGAGATACAGTAGGGCAAGCTAGAATCCAAGCTAGAGGCCCAAAAAAATTATGCATGTATGGCTTAACAATAATAACAAATAAACAGAATAACATAGAGAACCTCAGGGCTATGTGCCCTGGAGAGGTAAGTTTTTACACAAATTGGCTGCTTTATAAACTTTGATAAATGAAAGTACCCCTGTTTTCGTAGTATTTTTAAAAACCGGGCTTTCATTCATCAAAGTTGACCTTCACTTTAATTTAGGTGAAAATGCCCATATACTTGACATATGTCAGTCCTATTTGGTTGATCAAGATCCAAATTCTTAATACAGAACAACATATTTATTGGGCTAAATAGACTTGATAACCCACAGACGAATTAACGGGTATCCAAAAAGTTTTAGAATGGAACGCTGGTTTTGCGCATGAGCAAATTACATTAACATTGGATGACATAAGGAAGCAACATCACCAAACAGAATAAAACACTTCCTGCCTAATCCATAAAAGTTAAAGGGACATGAAACTCACATTTTTTCTTTCATGATTTAGAAAGAGCATACAATTTTAAACAGCTTTCTAATTTACTTCTATTATATAATTTGCCCCATTCTCTTAATATCCTTTGCTGAAAAGCATATCTAGATAGGCTTTCTAGCTGTTGATTGGTGTTTGCACATAGATGCCTCGTGGGATTGGATCACCCATGTGCATTGCTATTTCTTCAACAAAGGATATCTAAAGAATGAAGCAAATTAGATCATAGAAGTAAATTGGAATGTTGTTTAAAATTATATTCTGTACCTGAATAATAAAATAATTTTTTTGGGTTTAGTGTCCCTTTAAAATATATATTAATAATAAGCACTTTTACATTAATACAAAAATGAGCAAAATCAATAACCCAACAAACACACATGTCCACTACACTGATAATGCACCTATTCAAATCTTTTAACCCCTTGGATATGTGGTCATCCGCACAAAACTTTAAAGTGATGGTAAAGTTGCTCCATATTAAAAGCTGCATTGGCCACATTGTTATAAATACCTGTTTAATTAATCTTTTTATATATATTAATCAAGAAATAAGTAAATTAAACCGTACATTCTATCGTCCCGCATTCTGCCTGGCTCTGTCTCAATTTTTTTGTATGACATATTCTTTGGCATCAAGTTGAAATCCTGTTTGTTAGGCGGCCACAAGTTCAACCTAACCGCCCCCTCTATATAAAGCGCATGCGCACATCTTATTGCATAGGGAACAAGGCTGGTTGCTTACATAGAGAGCGGGTGGGACCGCTCTCTACATCAGACACAGCATTGGACCAGGAAGTCTATGGAGGGCGGAGCAAGGTTCGGTGCATACTATAATTAAAACAATTTAAAA
Source organism: Bombina bombina (assembly GCF_027579735.1). Taxonomy (NCBI): domain Eukaryota; kingdom Metazoa; phylum Chordata; class Amphibia; order Anura; family Bombinatoridae; genus Bombina; species Bombina bombina. The sequence goes on from NC_069504.1 coordinate 1,024,580,328, forward strand.
AAAGTTTTGAACATTTTTTTTTTTATTATTAAAACTTATCGATGTAAGTGACTGAAGGAAAGGCTACCTGTGTTAACGATCGGTGAGACACAACTTTACCATCACTTTATGTTCGGACTACAACCCCGTGTTGTCATCCTGGGGAGGGGAAGGGGTGCTTTTGGAGCTGACCACGTCCCTGAATCCCTGGTAGTATAGGGGGGTCTGGGGGGATCTCTCTCTCTCTCTCTCTCTCTCTCTCTTTCTCTATCTATCTAGTAACAAAAGAGAGCACTCTCACTTAATATACCAGCTGCCAGGGTTCCAGTACAGAGAAAGCATAGCAGAATAAAAAACTTGCACTCTCAGGTCTATTTCAAATTCAATCTTTTACTGTGAAAAGCAGTGACTTTCGGGGACAAAGTATACCCTTCCTCAGACGTCTGAGGAAGGGGATACTTTGTCCCCGTAACATTTGAAATAGAGAGTGCAAGTTTTTTGTTCTGTTATATATGTATATATGTATGTCTGTATATATATATTTAAAAAATTAAAAAAGCGAAATAAATAAATTATAAAAGTGCATTCTGAATTTTTTTAATGCATTTATGGAAATTTTAATTTTGATTTTAATATCTTTTTAGACACATTATAATCTCCAATATTCTCTATTGCATATGAAAGGACATACATTAAACATGATAAAAATATTTTTTTTTATTAAAAGTACTGTATTAATGCTCATTGGCTGATAGGAACAGCTCCCTCACTAGTTAGTGAAGTCTGCCAAGGAAAAGTTGGTTAATTCAGCAAAGTAAGACATATTTTTGAAGGAACTAACAATAATTAATTTTCCTTTTAAACAACAGCAGTGGCTAAATAATGTTTTTACATTACAGTGAGCGTCTAAGCCACAAGGTTGCCCCCAGAAACAAGCTAAGTTAATTCTTGCAGCTGTCAACTTACTAATAAGTTCTCTAGAGAAATAACTGCTGTTCTTTGGATCTGACTGCTCCTTGGACGCTATAGTTATTAGCCAGTATTATTCATATAAATGTCAGTGGAATGGGATAAAATGTGTGTTTTCCTTCTATCTATCTTTTTTTAGGAATACATAAAAATGTTATAATTTTATTATTTTCTTAATAGTTTGTTCATAAATTAAGTCCAGTCAAGGCAAAATAAATAAATACAAATAAAAAAATGTGATTTATTGTAGTATCACTGTGTCACCAACAGAGTGGAGAAAACATTTACTACTCACAACTTTCGTAGTTCAGACAGAACTTGCAATTTTAAGAAGCCTTTTGAATTTACATCTATTATCAAATGTACTTTGCTCTCTTAGTATCCTTTGTTGAAAAGCATAGCTAGGTAGGCTTAGGAGAAGCATTGCACTATTGGGAGCTATCTGGTTATTTGTTGGCTTCACATATATGCCTATTGTCATTGGCTCACCCAATGTGTTCAGCTAGCTCCCAGGGGTGCTATGCTGTCTTGCAGCTATTTTTAGATTAAATCTTTTTTTATTAAACATTTTAAGAGTACATTACAAGTATAGTCAAACTCCTTTAACAGCAAAGGCATCACCTGTCATGTAAAGAGGTGGGCTTAAGGAAACAGTTCCATGTAGAGAGATCACAGATCCCTTGCAGATCAACCCTTCGGGCCAACACTGGTTATAATACATAAATCTGCATTGCATATCTATTGCCGGTTATTTGTGAGTATGGGAACTGACATAAAGTCTATTCGAAGTAGCTCTTCCTGTAAAGTTCACCTGGTGATATATTGAGAAGCAGGTGCTCTTCTTGTATGTTTTGGGGAGAAGATCCCAAATTATATATCTTTTGACCATTTGTACCAACAGAAAATAAAAAACGAATTAACCTGTACAAATAATATAGGCCTTGTTATACATACTAACTTTAAACTTTTTTGTTGATTAACAATAAATCAACTTTTGTCATTTTGTCTCAATCTTTACTAATTTCTGATCTAAGTACCTCCAATTTTTAGAGGATCTTACCTTCTCGGTCCTGCAGTGTCATTCCACCTAGCTATGTGCCCTCCCACCTCTACCCCCAAATCTGATTGTCTCATGATGCGACACCTGAGTGAGGTGTGTTCCCTCCCCCACCCCCAAGCTTCCAGTAGTACCATATCTTCTGAAAAGATTCTGATGTGTTTTGTATGTGAGCAGCTGATTCATACATAGAATATGTTTGCTTGATCCTGGACAAAATTTCAGGCCATGTGGGTGCTTCCACTTTCCAGTGTCTTGCAATACTGGTTCTAGTGATGGTGCATAGTATTCTAATGAAAGTGTTAATATAATTATTGAATGTGGGTAGTTTGTCATGTAAAAGAGCTTGTGGTATTTCAAGGGTTATATTCTCATCTAGTAAGCCGCTCAGGAACCTAGATAATTTCGTCCATATAACACTAATTCTGGGACATTCCCACCCCATATGTAGATACGTTCCCACCTCTTCAAACCCCCTGTAGCAAAGTCTAGAACCACTCCTAACGGAGTGAGCCATCTGAATGGGAGTCAAATTCCAAATACCACCTAAAGGAAGTTTTGATGATGTTCTCTCTAAGGTCTGCACTCAGTAGATTCTTACTCAAGTCATAAAACAACCTGT